>NC_056745.1:1473210153-1473385153 GCF_019279795.1 Protopterus annectens | reverse complement strand
ACTGCTGATAATCCTTCTTCTCATATCAACCTCCATGGTTTTATCCAAACTATTACCTCAACTACAAGGCTCAACAAACACAGTAATAGAGAAAGCATTCTAGACTGGATTCTTATAAATAAAGTCAAAGATAACTACAAAGTAGGAATTTTACCTGATGATGTAAGTGATCACTCCTTAACATTCATAACAAGGGATAAGGCTGATTGCACAAACCCCTGCATCATAAGACATGTACGCACCATCAAACACTTCAATCCAGAATTGTTCCAGTCTGAACTTAATGCATGTAATTGGAACCCATTAAACCACTCCCTCTTGAAAATGCAGTAATGTACTTTAACTCTACTTTTTTATCTATCCTTGACTTGCATGCTCCTGAACGTAGCATTAGAACTAAATCCAATGCTGCCCCCTGGCTCTCCCATGAAACCAAAAAACTTATTCTCACTAGAAATAAAGTCTGGGCCACATGGAGATCACATAGAAAACCTTGATCTTCTTCACTTCCGCCAGCTTAGAAATCTAACCAAAAAAGCTATAATAGCTGATAAAAAGAAATTCTACTTCAATCTGCAAGAAACCCATCTTAATAATTCAAAACTTTTCTGGTCTTCAGTTAATAGACTTCTTTCCCCAGGACATTCTAAAACACCTTCCCCACTTAATTCTGTTCCTGATACCCCAAAAACTGCAGATGCTTTCAATTGTTTCTTCACTGAAACTATACAAGCTCTTGCTAATCAATTAAACTCTAATAACTCACACCCAACATGTAACCTCATTAACTCCTCCTCTAAATTCTCTACATCCCATCTCTACATCTTACATATATAGACTCCTTCTTAAGCTAAAACCTTGTACCCCCTCTGCGGACAAGTTACCTTCACTCTTTCTACAAAAAGCTGCCAAGGCTATCGCATATCCTATTTCTATTCTCATCAATAGGACAATCAAAGAAGGTATCGTCCCTGATATATGGAAAGTCTCCCACATTATCCCACTCCATAAAAGTGGTAACTCCATTGACTACTCTAACTTTAGACCTATTGCTCTCCTCTCTCCCTTGGCCAAAATAATGGAGAAATGTATACACCATCAGCTTGTACAACACCTCTCTCTCCACAACATCATAGCAAACAGTCAACATGGATTCAGACCTAATCACAGTACTACTACTGCCCTTCTCTCATTTGTTGACACTATTAACCTGAACCGTAACAACAACCTACTCTCTTCTGCCATCTTCATAGACCTCTCCAAAGCATTCGATATGGTTAATCACTCTTTATTAATCAAAACTCTAGAATCACTATCCTTTGACATCCCTGCCATTAGATTGTTTTCTTCTTATCTCACTAACAGGAAACAGGCTGTTCTCTGGAATAACCACATCTCTTCTCTTCTGCCAGTTTCTATTGGAGTTCCACAAGGCTCTATTCTTGGCCCACTTCTTTTTTCCCTCTTCATAAATGATCTCCAAAACATAATCCCCCAAGCTACTTGCATTCAATATGCAGATGATTCTACCCTCATCTGCTCTGCATCCTCTACCTCAGAACTTAGATCTCTTACTCAAAATGTCTTTAACACCGTCGAGACATGGTTTTCTAGTCGATTTCTCCTACTAAATGCTAAGAAAACTAAACTCCTCCTCTTTACTCCTACCTCCAGAACCACCCCTTTAAACTTCACTATCTCTTCTAACAATGCAACTATCATCTCTCCCGACTCTACTACTAAACTGTTAGGTATTACTATTGATAATAATCTCTTTCAACCAACACATTAACAACACCATTAAACTTGTCAATAGGAAAATAGGATCTCTATATCGGATTAGACCATTCCTAACTCCCTCCTCTAGGACTAGGATCGCTCACTCCCATCTTCTTTCCTCTCTTCTCTATGCTTGTCCCATTTTCACCAACCTCAATAAAAACAACCTTACCAAACTTTCTATCAGCTATAATAACATTGCTCGCTTCGCTACAGGAAACCCCTACAGAACACACCACTGTCTCAACCTGAAACTACTAGGCTGGCCAGAATTCCAAAACTATCTTGCAACCCAACAACTCACTATTGCCCATAAAATTCTGTACCATCCAACAAACACCCCTATACTCTCTCAACTCATTATCCCCTACAATAATCTTAGCTCTCTCCGCTCCTCCAGTAAACTATTGGCTAATTCCACAAAATCTAATAACACCGCTGGGAACTCCCTTTTCACAAATTCAGTAGGTAGAAAATGGAACCAACTTCCTAGTTACATAACAACCATTGCATCATTACCTCTTTTCAAACTAAACATCAAACTTCACTTCCAAAACCACTGGCTGTGCACATGTAGTAAACCTGATTAATCCTTCACTACTCTGACTCTACTTCATTACTATCTCCTTCGTTAAACTTTTCTACTATCCAACTGCTTTCCTCCTCTTCTGCCACTTGTTTTCCTATTATTTCCTTGCTTATAGACTGGCTTCTAGCTCTCTTTACTTGCTAACTATCTTACTTGCTGTCCTTCCTTCAACCTACCTCTTCTTATTACTCATATTCTTAACTCTCTTTCTCATACTTACTATCTTATTATTATCTCTCAAAGTACTTTATAACTTAATATGATGTCATTGAGTTTAACTGTGTGAAGTAGTATTTATTTATTTTCTTAGTTTATCTTTATCAGTCTTAGTATAGTAGAATTTATATAAGTAATTTTTTTTTGTTACTTTCACTATGTGAGTCAGTATTAAGCTCACTAGTAATAATGAGTAACTGTAGAGTTGTTAGTTTCTGTCTTTTAAAACTTTTTTTAAACTCTAGTATGCTTGCCTTAAGTGTACTCTCTGTGGAGCTTTTCTCCCCGGGCCTCTACTGAAAATGGAAATGTCTCCAGTTAGACTAGCCCGGTCAACAAATGTAAAATAAAATAAATAAATAAATAATCTAAGGAGATAAATGGAATGGCAACAGGGTTTATGTTTTTGGATAAAATATACTGATGCCATAATTTCATCCAAATTGGACATTGATTATAATGAATGATATTCAGTTTAGAAATGGACAGTAGTTTGCTAGCCGAAATAATTAAATAATAGAGATACAAAATTGGTAAACCTAAACCACCCCTATCTTTAGAAGTTGATAATTTAGAGTAAGAAATCCTAACTGTTTTTGGGAACCACAAAAATTTAGCTAGTTCTTTGTTAACTTTATCAAAAAAAGATTTAGGAATGATTTGATCAGAAGAGTTGAATTGATAAAGACATTTGAGAAGAATATTAATTTTAATAATTGCAGCTTTGGAAAGAAGTGATAAGTTGAAAAGTTCCCATCTATGCATGTCTAACATTATTGATGTCCATATTTTAAGTAAATTATTTTGAAATGAAGACAGATTATTATGATCTATATGTATACCCAGATATTTAACCCCAAAAGTAATATGAAAATAGGAGACTGGAAATAAATATGGTTTATGTGCCAGATGGTTTACGGGGGATATATAAGTCTTTTGGGAATTAATGTGAAAATCCGACACTAGAGAAAATTTCTCAATGGAATTAATTATTTTTTTAAGATCTGTAATATGAGTTTTAAAATATATAACTAAATCATCAGCAAAAGCAGAGAAAAGTAAATTATTGTTTAAAATCCTAGGAATCCTATGAAATGTGTTTTGTGCTAAGTATAAAAGTAATGGTTCTAAGTATAGATTAAAAAGAAAGGGAGATAAGGGGCATCCCTGTCTCGTGCCACTAGTAATCTTTATAGCATGTGATGTGGATCCGTTAATATACAATTTGGTAAAGGATTCTTTGTAAAGGGTTTTGATAAAATTAATATATGTGATGGGAAAATTAAAGCAGGACATTGTTTGAAAGAGGAAATCCCAACTCACTCTATCAAATGCCTTTGATGCATCAAGAATTAATGCATATATTGGGTTGTTGTCATTTTTTGTAAGATGAATAATGGATTCCAAAGAGAGAGTGTTATCCCATACATGTCTGTGAGACATAAAACCTGCTTGTTGTGGGGAAATTATTGAAGATAGAACCTTCTTCAATCTGTTGGCAAGAATAGAGGATAAAATCTTGATATCTAAATTAATTAATGAGATGGGTCTATAATTATGAGGGTCTGTTTTATCTTTGTTGTTTTTTAAAATTAGAATAGTTTTTGAGGTGTTCCAATAAAGATCCGAAATGTCATTTATTTTTATGTAGTTATAAACTTTAAGAAGGAAGGGTGCAATTACTGACTTAGATAATTTAAAGAATTCAAAAGTAAAACCATCAGGACCTGGGGACTTATCAAGTTTGAGTCTATCAATTGTTTCAGATATTTCAAGAAGACTTAATGGGGCCGAAAGAATACTTTGCTGATTTTCATTCAAAGTAGGAAAAGTTATAGAACTAAGAAATTAAAAATAAATTTATATGACAATTTACTAATAAATTAGATGATTTGGAATAAAGATCAGTATATAGTAATGTGAAGAGTTGCATAATTTCCTTGTCGGTGTTGTATAATTTATTTTTGAATTGTATGGGCGATATTTTGGGCCTATCAAAATTATTGTTAATTATTCTAGCTAGGGTTTTCGAAGATACTTGAGCCCATTCAGAGTAGGTCACTAATAATCTTTGTTCCTGTATTGAAAGATTATTTTGATGTAATAAAATCAGATCTTTTTGAGAATTTATAATTTGTTTATAGACATCAGGATCAGAATTTAATCTATATTGATTCTCAAGAGACTGAATTCATTGTTTTAACAATCTTTCTTTATTATTGAATTGTTTTTTAAGGTATGAGGCCTTACCAATAAACATACCCCTTAACCTTGCCTTACACGCCACCCATTGAATATCATAGGGAATAACTGTTGAGTCTAAGTTGTTTTCCATCTCTTGAATTATTTCTATACACAGTTTACTAACTTCTTTATTAGAGAGCAAGTTGTTATTCAAAGCCCAACAGTTCCGTTTGAATGCATAAGCAAATTTAAACTCGAGATTCAATTTTAATAAAATTCTAGAATGATCCGAAAGAAATCTGGGCTCAATAATAAAATCCAAAACTGATTGTGTAAGAGAATTAGATAAGAGAAAGACATCTAACCTTGACCAAGAATGATAACATTTTGAATAATAAGTGTATATATCTTTTTTTCTTTGAGTATTTAATGTATTGTAAAGGGTCTATAAGGTTATAATCCATTATTAAATCTTCAAGAGCAGAAGATGCTTGGTAATTATATGAAGAGGAAGAACTAGTTCGATCAATGTCAGGGTTAACTACAGCATTCCAGTCTCCGCCCACTATAACATAGTGATCTTTGTAATAAGAGAGGATATTATATATTTGTAAAATAAACAAATGCTGATGGTTAAAAGGACCGTATACATTTAGAACCAAAAGTGGTTTATCAAGATTGTATATATTAGAAGTAAAGTAGCACCATCTACCCTCCCTGTCATATTTTTCTTCAATAATAATCCCCTGAATTTTTTGTTTAATTATAATAGCCACCCCCCTGGAATTAGAGGTATCCCCCGAGGCTATTATTTTTTGGATCCATTTTTTATTTTTATCCTTGTACCAATCATCTCTAGGTATATGTGTTTCTTGAAAAAACATATATGAGCTTGAGATTTATAGATTAAATGAAACAATAAAGATTTCTTGTCTTTATTTTGGATCCCTCTTACATTCCAGGAATCTATTGTTAACAGATTAACCATACGTCAATCTAAGGTCCATTAATATTGATGGAATAAACTAAATAAATTTATAAATAAAGAGAAGATGAAAGAAAGGAACAAACATAACTTAATTTTGTTAAAATGATTATTCTGAGTACAGATAAGTTTCAGTATTGGATTCATTGTAGTCTCATTTTCTTCCTTCTTCCCTAACCCAGTGCCTATCCACCTTAACCTAACAAAAGAAGGAAGACAAAAAAGTCTATACAAAAGAAGTAAGTACATGGTCACCCTTAACATCAAAATAAAAAAAAGAAAATTATGTAAAGTCCTAAAAAGGACTATAAACAAGTTATCAAAACTAAACAGATTTACATATCTATCAAAACACAAAATGCCCGGCATACACATTCCTTATTCATCTGTGGATTCACAAGCTCCTATACAGGTAAATATGATTGTAATAAATGTAAATAAACCATGCTAAAACAGCATTATGATATGAATTTGTAAGGAGATATAGTGGAACATAAATATAGTTAATAAAACAATAATATGGCTAAACACTAATAATCATAAATGTATATGAAAAAGGTTAAATGTATGTCATAAACCTTAAAAATGTATGTAGTTTAATGAAATGGAGTATTATCAGTTAAATATAAAATTGTAATATTTTTATGTTAATAATATATCTAAACAGTTAACACTAATTAATCTTCTTCGCTTAGATTAAATTAATTAGTAAGGCTCTAGTAAATGTGGTGTCTAAATAGTAAGAATACTAACCAAACTAGTCTAAAGTCCTACTAAAAAAATGAAATCACGTAACATCTAAAATCCATTCAAAAATTAATAAAATATATAGCATGTTATTATAAAAATAAATGAGAGCCTCTTTATGTATCATGTTGTTCTTATATTCTATTATATATAAATTTATCATTCAGGTGTTTGAATCATACACATTAGAATTTATAACAAAGGCATCATATAGCCCTTAGCAACTATGTCTAAAAAATATAAATTCAAATAGTACAAGTGACATATAAATTCCTAAACTTGAATAAGAGACTTATTATTTGTTTATAATGAAGGATCAACAGCAAATAACGGACCCCTAGTTAGTTAATCACTATCCCAGGTTCAGTGTGAAACAGATAATAATAAAATAAAACACATTTAAAATTATGCACCTAGAGCGCTAACTAGAATATATGAAACAATATAAACATGAATGCTTGACTCAATGCACGACATACTGAGGTAATGGAATATGTAAAGAGAAGTTAAATCAGAGTCAGGCAGATAAATAGCCTGCTTCACAGGCACAGAGGCAGCAAAGCCTCCGCACGTCCGTGGAAGGCTTCCTGACCTTGTAACAAGCTTCTTGCAGTGGATAAATCAGAATAGCCATCCTGAGCGAGAGAAAATAACTTACTTGCAAAACGTCGTGATGGATTAATCAGTTGCAGTCAACTGTGCAGAGTCTTAGCAGTTGTCATCAGGTACAACAGTACGAAACCAGGAAGTCATTGTATTTAGTGATCAGAAAACACATTTAAAATTATGTGCCTAGAGCACTAACTAGAATATATAAAACAGTATAAAGATAAATGCTTGACTTAATGCACAACATACTGAGGAAATGCAACATGTAAAGGAAGTTAATTCACAGTCAGGCTGATAAATAGCCTGCATCACAGGCACAGAGGCAGCAAAACCTCCGGACGTCCATGGGAAGCATCCTGACCTCATAACAAGCTTCTTGCAGTGGATAAATCAGAATAGCCATCCTGAGCAAGAGAAAATAACTTACTTGCAAAACTTCGTAATGGATTAATCAGTTGGAGTCAACGGCGCAGAGTCTTAGCAGTTTTCATCAGGTACAACAGTACGAAACCAGGAAGACATTGTATTTAGTGATCGGAATATTCAGGGATTCAAATTACAGTTACCGATCACCTTAGAAGCAAGCAGTTAAGTTGCAGACAACGTAGCGGCACTCAGGATGATTTCAACAGGACGAACATGTCACAGTTTCCTTGGGAATCATAACGTCATCATGCAGGCAAAACAGGAGGGAAAATAATTTGAGACTATGAACAGAAAACAAAACAACAGAACTCTAACCAGGTTGGTGGCGCTACTTTAGCATGAGAGTCTAGAAGATTTTCCCTCCATTCTGTTTGGGTGATATTTCATACAGAAAACCATATATCCACATAAACAAACTATAATGGAGTTTCTCAAAAATTATGGCACCTTCATATATTGGAATAAAGATGTTTAAGATATTATCATCTCTATAAACCAATAAAAACAGATATTACACACTATAAAGTCAGAGTGTTTATTCGTGTGGTAAAGCTTGTCATAACTTCTGTTATTTAAAGAATATTTACAATGTCATGTAAAATCACCAGTTAAATTCCAAAATACTTACAATGGTTAGGAGAATTACTTTTGTATGACTGTGTCAGGAAGGATTTTGAATAATTTCAAAAAGATATCCTTAGCTTCTTGAGGTTCTGAAGCCATATAACTTCTGTCATTATAACTAAAAGAAAGTGTGTTTGGATACCTCATTCGAAATTTTATTCCCCTTTTGATTAGGTCAGCACAATAAGGTGATAATTTTTGTCTGTTCAGTTTTATTTGTGGGGGTAAATCCTGTGAAAAAGTCAGCTTATATTTATTCCAGATGAGATATTTCTTACTCTTGGCTGGTTCTAAAATACTTTGAGTGTCCTGGTAATTTAGTAATCTTGTATAAGTAATCCGAGGTAAAGTAGAGTCTTGTCTGGCACGCAGGGCTCTATGCGCTCTTTCAACAATTAAGGTGTTAGTAGTTGTCTCAAAGTTAAGTAATGCATCAAATATTTGTTTAGTCACTGAAATTAAGTTTTGGTTTTCATAAGATTCCGATAATCCTCTAATTATTATATTATTCCTGTGACTCCTTGCCTCTAAATCCAGTAATTTGGCTTGTATTTCTGTAATGAGAACATCTTTGGATTTTAAATCACGTTCTATGGAGTCTGCTCTTATTTCCATATCCAGATTTTTATTTTCAATTATGTCCATTCTGTCATTAATCTGTCTTAGAGTTTTACCAAAGTCAGTAAATTGTTCAGAAAAAGACTGAATATCACTTTGAATGGGCTGTAGTGCCATTTTCAAATCATCTAAATGAAATCTGGAGTCATTTTTATCTTTAGTACTTACTTTAATGTTCTCAGTAGCTTGTTTGGTGGTTCTTAATCTTTTAGAGCCAGAGTCCTTTTCTGGGGAAAGCATAGAGGAGAATTTGGCCTTGATTTTCTGCGTCTCCATGGAGTCAGAGTTGCCAGCCATGCCCAGAAAAGAAGTGTGTAAACAGGAATACTGACCCAGATAGGAGCTTCTATAGTGCACGTGTCCAGAGACTGTTGAGGCCAAAAGATAGTCTGAGGTAAAATAATATAAAAGTTGCACTTTTTCCAAAAATGAATAATCCCAGAATGAAGAAGATATACCAGAGATACTTTCTGTAGAAAAAACTGTGGAAAAAATTCTCTTAAAAGTTATTAAAAATTGCTGGTAGTATCAGAGTATTGAGGAGCTCAGTGAATAGGGAGCAGTCTATCCGGCGACCATTTTCCTTCGTGATTTGGTTTCTTCTGGTTTCAGGTTTGAGCATACCTCCAAACTCTCAACTCTCCTTTCACATAATACTTTTTGACCTAATGCACATTTTGACGTGCATTTCAAAAATACATTTCCAGTTGCATTTCATTGATTTATGTTGTTTATTGTCATTTTAATTTCTAACTCCATATTCAAGTTTTGAAAAGCAACTTCTTTTCATTGGGATCACAAAACTTCTTTTTTTTTACATTCATTCATAAATTGTCAGCCAGTAAAAAGTACATGTTAATGGTTTGTTCTTCTTTTGCTTGATCCTTACCAGAGCTGAATCCAGTACCAGCTGACCTAGGCAGTCATCTAGGGCCCACTGGCTATGAGGGAACCCCCACTTGCTGGGAGTGGGGTCACTGGTCAGGGAGCTGCCACAACATTTAGTTTTTAATTAAAAAAATACATTTCTTTTTTAAGGGCAGAATGAACACCTTTTGTCCTCTGTGTCTGTGCATCTCTGCACACACCTCTGTTCTACATACACGCAGAATTTAAACATAACAAATGTTCCTACCAGTACAAACATCTGAGAGAGAGTGTGTGTGTGTGTGTGTGTGTGTGTGTGTGTGTGTGTGTGTGTGTGTGTGTGTGTGTGTGTGTGTGTGTGTGTGCGTGTGTGTGTGTGTGTGTGTGTGTGTGTGTGTGTGTGTGTGTGTGTGTGTGTGCGTGCGTGCGTGCGTGTGTGTGTGTGTGTGTGTGCGTGCGTGCGTGCGTGTGTGTGTGTGTGTGTGTGTGTGTGTGTGTGTGTGTGTGTGTGTGTGTGTGTGTAGAATACACTAGTCAGAGATGCCAGGTAAGTTAGTTTGTTCTGGCTTAAACCCGGTACCTTAGTTACAGGGGAAAGAGCATGAATCCTCTATATCAACTACCAGAACACTCAAAGTGCATTTTCAAGGGACTGAATTTCTGAACATTTTCAAGGAATTGTGATCGTCTGTGTATTTTCAAGGAATTGTGAGCTTTATTGCATTTTCAAGAAATTATGAGCTTCAGATGAAGAGAAGTCTGTTGCTGCTTATTTTAAATCTATTTTCAATGAGCAACTGTTTTGTTTAGCAAATGGTCATTACTGTTTTTGCTATAGAATTTGAAAGCAGTAGCACAACACGTGGCATATTTGCTTTTGATGCAGAAGCCTATAGGTGCGACTCTAACACTATGTAGATTGATTGCTGATACTGTGTTGTATTTTTAGGGGTTAGGTGCTGCAGTCATGAGTATGTTCCCCTTTGAGTGAGATGTCTAGCAACTATGAACCTGTTATCCATTTGCCATCTATTCATTCCTGCAATATTACCAGCAGCTTATCCTTTTTTAATGTAACCTAGGCAATTTATTATTCAAGGGCAACAGGCACTAAAGTTGTAGATAAAACATTGAAATATAATATTGCTTGCCAGCACCAGTGTATTTTTATTTTCATATATCTTTTATGTGGAATTATTCAGATGATTTTTACATTTGCAGATTGTTCATATTGACTGATACTGAATGACCATTGATGGTTGAAATGTTCTAAATTGGGCAGTTTTGTCATTATTAGTTTATATGTTTTTGTTTCATTACTTAATGGTTAAAATCTTCTTCTTCTTCATCTTTCATCTTTTCCCGGTTAGGGGTCGCCACAGCAGATCACCTGTTCGCTCATGATTGGCAGTGGAGTTTTACAGTGTCGAATTGCCATCCCGGTGCACAACCTTCCACAGAAGGTACACACACACATGCACTCACACCTAGGGCCAATTTAGAGTGTCCAATACACCTACTGCATATCTTTGGGATGTGGGAGGAAACCGGAGCACCCGGAGGAAACCCACGTGACCACAGGGAGGACATGCAAACTCCGCACAGAAGGCACCCTAGCCAAGGATCAAACCGGAGAACCTCTTGCTGTGAGGCGACAATGCTAACCACTGCACCACCATGGTTAAAATCTTCAAATCTACATATTTAAAACATACTCTGATAAGTGGTGCTGTTTTATACAAGAAATATCATTTAATATAATCAGGAAGGTGAATCAAAGGACTACTACATGTCTGCATGGTCCTAAAAATGTGTGCAAGGGGCCCATGGTCTGAAAACAGCCCAAATATAATCTTAATCCACCACTGGCCAGATGCATTTTCTTTGAATGTGGGTTTCAATGCTGTTTCAGTGAATGTGAATTTCAAAGGCAGAGAGGTTTTAATGTTAAGTCTCTTTTCATTGTGAGACTGTATTGCTTTCTTCAGCAAATATATATCAGTGCTTGTGCTATAAAATTTGAAATAAAAGTTTTACATTGAATCCAAATATCTTTAATCACTGTAGAAGTAAAGAAGAAAATAGTCTGCACACGGACAGGTCTGAACACTGTAAATGGTAACTGGGGAGAAATAGCCAAGTAATGGGACAGTGTAATGGCTGGAGGAGGGATGGGGGACTGTTGTGTGTGCAGGGGTCTTTGAGCCATTATCCTGCCTAAATTCCCATTTGACTGAGATCCCACTATGCTGTACACAGTAAATAAATTGTTAGTAGTAGGAGTCAATGTTGCACAGCTGATAAATGTACCCAGATTAAGTTGTTTTTAGTAGCTGTTTATGCTACATGGCTGATAACTGTACACAATAAATTGTTAGTAGAAGTGTTTTGATATATGACTGATAACTGTATCCAGAGTAAATTGTTGTTAGTAGGAGCTTATGCTTCATTGCTGGTAACTATACAAATTAAATTGTTTGTAGTAGGAGTTATACTATGGCTAATAACCATATACAGTACATTTTTGTAAATAGAAGTTTATGTTGCATGACTGATAATTGCATACAATAAACTGATTGTAGTAGAAGTTTATACTACATGGATGACAACTGTATAAAGTACATTTCTGGAAATGGGAGTTTATACTGCATGGCTGATAACTACACCCAGAGTAAATTGTTAGCAGTAGAAGTCTGTGCTGCATTGCTAATAATTGCACCCAGATTATATTGTTGGCAGTAGGCGCTTATGCTGCATTGTTGATAACTGCACACAGTAAATTATTTGTTGCAGGCTGATATCTGTACACATTAAATTGTTAGTAGTAGGAGTTTATGCTACATGGCTGATAACTGTACATAGTAAATTGTTGGTAGTAAGACCTCATTCTACATGGCTGATAACTGTACCCAGTGTAAACTGTTGGTAGTAGGACCTCATGCTGCATCGCTGATAACTGTACATAGTAAATTGTTGGTTGTAGGACCACATGCTGTATAGCTGATAACTGTACACAGTGAATTGTAGGTCGTAGGGCCTCATGCTACATGGCTGATAACTGTACATAGTAAATTGTTGGTTGTAGGACCACATGCTGTATAGCTGATAACTGTACACAGTGAATTGTAGGCTGTAGGGCCTCATGCTACATGGCTGACAACTGTACATAGTAAATTGTTGGTTGTAGGACCACATGCTGTATAGCTGATAACTGTAAACAGTGAATTGTAGGCTGTAGGGCCTCATGCTACATGGCTGACAACTGTACATGGTAAATTGTTGGTTGCAGGACCACATGCTGTATAGCGTGCCAGGCACTCAGTATTACTGCTGCACAGGTTAAAACAGCACTGTCCAAGGTCAATAATACAGCTTCTATGGGACCTGACAATATCCCTGGCTGTGTTCTACATGAACTACAGAGTGAACTGGCACCTCACCTGTTTGCCCTATTCAGTCACAGCCTAAGCTCAGCCTTTGTCCCTACTGAATGGCGCATTGCTATAGTCATCCCTCTCCACAAAGAAGAAGTGACTACAGACCCTGGGAACTATCATCCCATTAGCCTGACAAGTCTGATAACTGTACACAGTGAATTGTAGGTCATAGGGCCTCATGATACATGGCTGACAACTGTACATAGTAAATTGTTGGTTATAGGACCACATGCTGTATAGCTGATAACTGTACACAGTGAATTGTAGGTCGTAGGGCCTCATGCTACATGGCTGATAACTGTACACAGAGCAAATTGTTGGTAGTATAGTTAGTTGGGTAGTAGGGCAAACCCAAAAGCATCAGTATACTTGGAATGTTCTATTAATTCAGCTTTGGGGCATCAGGTATAGACATTTCATACGACCTTTCGAGGGCTACCAGACTCTTACATTTCTCAGACAATGTCTGAGGTTTGATGTTTCCTTTACTCTTCTACATTCTTTTCAGATTTTTTTTTTGTTTTGTCTCCATCCACTATAGGGGACAGAATATAATATCCAGGAGGTGTGGCTAAATCCAGTTACGTGCTGATTTGTACAAAAAAAGCAGGTGCCCAATGGCTATACTCTACACTTTGATCTCATTCTGACTTGTAGTCTGCCTAGTGAAAAGTCAAAACTCTTCTCTACTTCCTTTTATCCGTAGCACCGGATAGACCTCACTAAGGTGATATTAAGGAAATGCTGAATTTAGTTGTAGGAGTTGTCATGGTCAATAAAATTAGTCTTAAAAGTCAACCATTTAAAATTATATTCCAGTATATGTGTGGACTAGGTTATATCATTGCTATTAGGATTAAGAAAGTTAAGAGTTAAGATCAATGTTTTACTATTGCAGGAAAACCCACCTACATATGAGAATGTAAATGAAATCAAAATATTTTGGCTAGTACTACATATCCAAACACATTCCCAGTGTAGCAGAAAGGGTACTTCTGTACTGCTATACTCATGCTGGGGCCCAGAGAATGCAGTGATAAATAAACAGGTACATAGCAGGGAATGCATATTGCTTGTAAGAAACTTCATTGTCTCAAATTTGCATGAAACTTTTCAAAGGTACAGGAAATGGCTTATATTGAGATTGTTGAGGGTACTGTCAAGGTGAATTCAACTGCACACTTCATTCATATGTGAGCCTGAACATTCTGCTCACTAGTATTCAAATATGCCCCCCTGCCTAAAGAGGCTTTCCTCTCTAATATATTTGGGGTGCTTTGCCAAAACGTGCAGCAATCACTTCATTTGCACTATGTCATGTGATGACATGGGGTGCACTGCCAAAACGTGCAGCAATCACTTCATTTGCACTATGTCATGTGATGACATGGGGTGCACTGCCAAAACGTGCAGCAATCACTTCATTTGCACTATGTCATGTGATGACATGGGGTGCACTGCCAAAACGTGCAGCAATCACTTCATTTGCACTATGTCATGTGATGACATGGGGTGCACTGCCAAAACGTGCAGCAATCACTTCATTTGCACTATGCCATGTGATAACCACTTGATTCACTATGTTATTTCTCCCCTCCTGTTTGTGTTCTCATGTAATATTCAGTGATATTAATATCAGTGTTTATCTGAATTCACATTGGTCTTCATGGACATAATCAGGACTTCTGATATTTATTTTTATTGAGTGAGTTTATTTTGTTAACTGGGGTATAACACTGATCCAACCAGACCATTTTTAGGCTCATCATGGGTACACAATGCCAAAAACTGGCCTAGTGGTGTATTCCTCTGACTTTGATGCAGAGGGTCCTGGGTTCAATACTTGGTAGGGTTATACATTTACACTGACAGCCCTCTCCTCTTACCTCCCAATACTCAGACTTGGGAGAGATGCACTTATATAGCCAAATTGGAAGCCACACACTCTCCAGTCAAGACCGGAATAACTGGTCAAGAGGAGATGGTCAACACTTGCACCACACCACATGGAACACATAGCCCTCCAGAAAACACACCAGCACTGCCTGCACATAAAAACACAAACCACACACCCACCTTTGTGGACACTCTCAATAAATATCTACCCAAACTGCAGAGACCTCCAAGGCAGAAATGCACTCAACCACCACAACACAACACGAATCACGAGACACATAACTCTCCTAAACATTGTGCCACTCAACCAAAGCCCCTAAGGTAAATCAGCATGCCCAGCACACTAGTCATAGGTTACTCGATAGTGAGGAACACTGATGTTCCACTCACTAGGTTAAATAAGGAAAAAGTAACAGTCAGCTGCCTGTCAGGTGCCAGGATCCACCATATAATGCACACACTCAGGTCCCCCAACAACAGGCACAAATATGACTGTCATTGTACATGTGGGTGTGAATGACCTGAGATGTACCTCATTGGACTACATGTAAAGAGATATGGAGGAGCTCTCGGATTATATAGCCCAGGTGGGTGTGACCCTAGCCCTGAGCAGCATCCTACCATCACCCAGAATGATACCATAGTACAAGCAGAAAATGACTTGATTTCAACAACTGGATAAGTTTCTGGTGTCATTCTAAGGGGATCCATATTTGTCTGCCTGGGATGACATGACTGACAGAACTCGATGCTTTGCCAGAGATGGCCTGCATCTGTCACCACTGGGCTTCCAGATACTGGCCAAAGATCTTGCCACCTCTATAGTGCCTTTTTAGGTGGTGTTCCAAAGACCAAATTACCACCATAACAGCTACAAACAAATGCAGTCTGAGGGTCATGCTGCTCAACGCTAGAAGTCTAAATCTCAAAATGCACTCACTCAAAGCACTCCTTAAAATGGAGAACATCGACATTTGTACTGTAACAGAGACCTGGTTCAAGGCAACAGAAAGCACCTCTGCACTACCAGGCTATAACTCATTCCACACCTTTCAGCCCCCAGAACTTAGACCGAAGCTCCAAAGGTGGTGATGTTTCCATATTCATAAAGGATGCACACACCTCCAGACTGGTAGGCCAGCATAATGCATCAGAGATACTTCAGGTGCAGATAACATTGGGTAAGACAGCGATTCAGGTTGTAGCCTGTTATAGGTCCCCAACCATGTCCCAAGACACTCACTCCACATTCCTAAGCACCCTGGAGAATATTAGGGTCCAAACTAACACACTCATACTGGGCAACTTCAACTACCCCTCCATTAACTGGGAAAACTACTCATGTACCAATACACTTGCCCAAAATTTCCCAGAATTCATTAATTCCAATGTTCTTACCCCCACTAGAGGTAGCAGCATCCTTGACCTGGTCATTACTAACATAGACAACTGTTGCTCTACACCAATAGTCAACTCCTTCCTGGTTATATCCGAACACAAACTAATCACCTTGGAAATCCACATCCCTTCCACCCCACTCCTGCAAAGGTAACCAGCATGAAAAACTTCTCCAAAGCTATCTTTGGGATCTTAAGAACATAGGTGGCTAACATTACAGCACCCATGCAAATGGAGAATAGCTGCATGACAGCCAAAGCATACACCAATGCACTGTACGAACATGTGCACAAATGCATGGATTTCTCCATACTCAATAGAACTAAGACACTCTCCTCCAAAAAAAGGTAGTCAATCTGGTGGTCCCCTGCCATAAACAAACTCTACAACAGAAGGAGGAAACTGATGCGGAATAAGGTGAAGTCCCAAGAATAGAAAATATCCCTTATCAGCCTCAACAAAAACTTGAGATCCCTCATCAAATTCCCTAAAGCTAGCTATGAAAACAGAATTGCAGCAGATAGTAAAGACAACCACAAGGCCTTCTATAGTTATGTAAAGAACCTCCACGGCAATACCCAGATTTGCTCTGAGCTACTGCACAATGGTACCTCCTATACCGAGCCAACAGATATTGCCAATATACTGGCCGACAGATTCAGTGCCAACTCCACCAAAGGACCAATCACAATACCAGTAGATTGCCAGGCACTCAGTATTACTGCTGCACAGGTTAAAACAGCACTGTCCAAGGCCAATAATACAGCTTCTATGGGACCTGACAATATCCCTGGCTGTGTTCTACATGAACTACAGAGTGAACTGGCACCTCACCTGTGTGCCCTATTCAGTCACAGCCTAAGCTTAGCCTTTGTCCCTACTGAATGGCGCATTGCTATAGTCATCCCTCTCCACAAAGAAGAAGTGACTACAGACCCTGGGAACTATCATCCCATTAGCCTGACAAGTCTGATATGCAACGCTATGGAACACATCATCATGGACCTAATAAACAAGGATATAGGGATATCTCCAAATTCTGGATCCCACGCAGTTTGGTTTTGTGAAGGGTAGATCATGCTTGCTCAACTTGGTCGACTTTTTTTGGAAACTTATGTTATTGGTATATATATGCAGATTTGGATATCATTTATTTTTATTTTCATTCCTATTTTCTATTGTTTTTTTACCCAGATATTTTTATATATTATTTTGGATTTTTAAGATGAGTTAAATTGGATGTAGTACGATAAGATTTAATGGGATTTGCACTTTGTATTTAGTTTGTATAATAGGTACCCGATGATGAGATCTCGGCTTAGTAGGTTGGTTTTTTAAGTCATGTTTTTTAAGAGAAGTCTAAATTGGATAATTTTTATGGTAATTAATTAGGACACTTATTGAGTGTCTGTTTGTGTATATAACCACTGGGGGTTATTTACGATATGTTTGAATCTGGTCTGAAGAAGCTGGCGCATTTTGGCCGGTGAAAGCGCTTACCATCATTTTGTGAACAAAGGATTCTTGTTTTGGTAGCCTCCTCCGACTTCTTTTTCAGTGAACACAAGTAAACAGTTATTTCTTACCTTAAATTGTGTGGAAAGATCCATCCTCAAATACACCATCTTGCTCTCCAGTGAGTATACATTTGCCAGCAGCATAGAAGGAAGTACAAGCCTGTGTGGATTTATTTTCAGTCTGGCCTTAATTCCTGCTCTAGAGCCTGCATGTCTTGATCTTTCACATCTTTTCCTTTTAATATGCTTCCCGTGTCTGACTGTCAGCTGGTTAGACAGGTTTGACAGGTTTATGCAGTTTTTACCATGTTCCAATACGATTCCAAGCTGCAGGAGTTCCTGGAGTATGTTTGATTTTACAGGCATCTCTGCTAGCAGTTCATCAAACATGCAGTACAGTGAGATATGAGATTGGATTTCCAGAAGATTCTCAGCATTGTAGTTAATCATATCTTCATTTCTTGCCCTTTTTTTTCTGCTGTTTCTGATGGAAAAACAAGACAAATAGCACACTTTTCTGTAGGGATCCAAAGCAGCTGCTGCCACACAGGCTGCTGTCATTTTTTTTTGCACTATAGTTAAAGTATAGTAATTTCTTAATCCTGTAATTCAATCTAGGTATCCCTGAAGGGAGCATGAAAGAGACTATGAGTTTTTAATTTGTAATCCTTCACAAACTCATTTTCAAAAAAATGATTAAAGCTAATCTAAAATTCAGACAGCACTGCTACACATTCTGTATTTTCTGAAGCAGTTTTGGCAGCCAGATTTTACTGAAAGGGCTAGAATAGGTTCATTGGTTCATAGGTTTTTAATAGGCTAATGACCACTAGGGCCCTTAAAAGCCTTGCCGTTCACCACAAATCATTTGGGTCCAGAGCATCATGGGCATCAATACAGGGAGGGGGCACATGTCAGCTCTTTTATCAAATGTATTTACACTGGTGCAAATTGGCAAATCTCTCTTCTCTCTCTTGGTAAATACGTAACGTAAGTATCTATTTGGCCGTCTTGTTTTCCTCCTTCCTCTTTTATGCTCCTGCAGTAAGTTGAATTGATTTAATTTCATTGCTCATTTCTTTGGTGAATAAAGGCAGCTTTTGTCAGCTTACACCTGTGATTTGTGACTTTTTTCATTTCTTTGGTGAATAAAGGCAGCTTTTGTCAGCTTACACCTGTGATTCGTGACTTTTTACTACTATAAACGGTCTTTGATTCTCACCTACTTTGCATCCTTATATTTTTTAAGTGGCCAGTTTTCAAGACAGATATATTCAACCACAGATAGATAACATACATTAATGAAATATTTATTTCTGAAAAACAAGTGTTCTGACATCGGAGAAAAGGACAGTTTCACAAGAGAGAGTAGTGACACAGTCCTTTCAACAGCTGAAATCATAAAAGGTACAAAGGCAAAAACTTGTTACAAATTTCACTTTTTGTGGAGAGACCACATTCCCCTTTACCTGTATTTATACTTTATATAATCATATACAAGATCACTGCAACTCAGAGAAAATGTTTGATGCAGATAGACTGGTCTCTTTTGCCGTCCTCTCAGCACAACCCAGTCTGCAACAAGACGGAATCACAATTCAAGCGTTTGCAATTTCCTTGCAGCATTTGTTATCATTTGTGAGCGAATGCACTTAAACCCATAGTGGTCAAACAAGGCACATTTCATGGCTACCGCATCACTCTTCTTCTCCTTTCATGATGACTTATTGGAAAGCTGCAGTTTTCCCCTTGATATTGATTTAAATCTTTGTTTTGCAGAAACATTTGTTTCTCCAGTGTTAGACATTTTTTTCTTTTTATTGAAAACCAAGTAATAATTAAAAACAACAGCAATAACATCAAAAAGCTTCTGATAAGAATGTATAACAGTCTGAGCTCTCATACAAAATAAAATGTAACACTACAGTGGTAACTATGTGTGTGATCAACCACTAAAAATCAAAATCCAAGCATGTACCAAATGAGCAGGTTATGACCTTAGAACAAAAAGAGGAGACCGGTACTTCCAGTACATCAGCAAAGCATATTATACAAATTTTAGAAGTGGCATTAACATTTAGAACACCTTCCTATTAATAATAGCTCTTATAGAATGCACCAGGGATAAAGCCCTGACTATAGCCTACCCCATATGGCTTTAAATAATGGCTCAGGTGATTGAAGGAGTGTCATGAAGGGACGGCCATTACCATTCCTGGTGAGAAAGCATTTCTGTTTCTATCTCCTTAAGAGGTGGAGGTCTATGGGAGGGAAAGTGTGGTGGGCATTGATGAACTTCTGCTGCTGCAGGGGCAGAGAGATATGCAACATGCCCCCATTCTAAGCCCACTCCTTGGGGATTATGCCGAGAGGAGGAAGGTCATAAGTGATCTACCCAGGAGAAGGAAGACAGCCAGACTACCTGGAACCTCTTCCATACTGAAGAAAGTCCTGGGCTTCAGAGTTATCTGCTAGACACATTGATAGATGTGGGACACTGGGTGGATGGCTATTGGATGATGTAGAGGGGAGGAAAATTTTCTCCCAAACTTACAATATTTGACAATGAGCTGAATCTAGTTGATACCAGCATTAATGACTGTCCATCCCTGGTGGGCCTGTGTAGAATGCTTCTTATTGTTGAGGGCATTTAGCAGACTATGGGGGCTTAGTATATGAAATATTCTCATGGGTCTGCTAGAGATACCATACTGGTTCTGCTGATGTCGACTTAAAAGAGTTAAATGTATCCAAGCTGCCACAGGTAGAAGTTTATTAGAAACAAAGATCAATAAACTATATATCAAAAGGAAAAAAATGCTGTCCAGGACCAAGAAGGGGCAGGTGCACAACTGGAAACAATCTCTCCTCAGCCTGAACAAGCAAATAAGAGAATTAGTAAAATCCTCTAAAGACAACTTTGAGTCACATCTACTAGAGACAGTAATAAGGCCTTCTTCACATATGTCTGCATTCTCAACGGAACCACCCAGATCTTTTCAGAACTGGTGGTCAAGAACACCACATACACAAATGCTGTAGATATAGCCAACCTACTGGCTGACAGATTCAGTGAAAACTTCACCCCTCTGTCCCCCCATCAGTAAATCAGGACATCCCCAGTACCTGCCTTCCTCCCCTTATCTCTTGGGAAGAGGTCATCACTGCCCTCTCAAAGGCAAAAAATATAGCCTCCATGGGACCCGATAACACCCCAGGCTGCATCCTACATGAACCCAGGCATGAACTTGCAGCACCATTAGGCACCCTATTCAACCAAAGCCTGAGTACTGGCTTTGTCCCAGCCGAGTGGAGGACAGCCACTGTCAGTCCTTTACACAAAGGTGGAGCATCCACAGATCTGGGAATTTATAGACCCATCAGCCTAACTAGCCTGATCTGCAAGGCCATGGAATGGGTTATCATGGACCTCATTAACAGGGACATTGGCAACCTCCAAACATTCAACTCCACAAAACTGGGCTTTGTCCAGGGGAGGTCATGTCTGTTAAATCTGGTCGACTTCCTTGAGACAGTCACCAAAGCCATGGACAAGGGGAAGATGGTGCACACTGCCTACCTTGATCTGGCCAAAGCCTTTGACGCTACTCCCCATTCGAGCATAATAGATAAACTCTCAAAACTGGGCATCAATCCATATGTTACCAGATGCTAGCAAACTGGCTCACTGATAGAATCCATCTACTCAAAATAGGGGAAGCCTCCTCAAGCAGTAGACCCATAACAAGCGGTATACCCCAGTGATCAGTCTTGGGGCCTCTGTTATTTGGCATATACTTCTCTGAGGTGCAGGTCAAAACCAGTGGGATATGGATGACCAACTTTGCAGATGACTGCAAGCTGGGCACTGTCATCAATTCCCCAAGTGATGTGGACATCCTCCAAGAGGGTCTCACCCAAACAAATGAATGGTGTCAGAAACATGGCCTCAAGCTGAATGCCAAAAAATGTATTATCATCCCCTTTGGGGAGAGTGACATCTCCACATATTATCACATTAATAACAATGTCTTAAGCATGCAATCAGTCATGAGGGATTTGGGCACCCAGGTTGATAGCAACCTAACGTTTGACCACCATGTTGCTTTCATTGTACGGAAAACTTTCTATATGGCCCACCTCATAAGTATGGGTATCTCATTCAGAGACAAGGAGGTCATAACATCCCTGTATTCTTCCCTTATACAGCCAATCATTGAGTACAATGTCCCCTTCAGCATGTACCTCACAAAGCACATGCAGCAGCAGGAGAGACCACAGAGGGTCCTCACAAGGAGAATCTGGAGCCTCAAACATTTAACCTACACAGAAAGGCTAAAGGTTATGTCTCTCTACTCAGTTTCATACAAACTACTTAGAGGTGACCTCTGTCTGACATACAAAGCAATCTCAGACCAGCCTTGATGGGACTGCTGCATATCCACAAGTCAAGCTCCACTCGAGCAACCTGCACGCGTGACCTCAACCTGGTCTGTGACATCAATAGGACTTGTTGGCAGGACAGATTTGTGTCTCAGAGACTTCCCCATCTATGGAATAGACTCCATCTCCACATAAATCAGAGTACCTCATTATCCCTTTTTAAATGCAACCTGGATAACTGGATGGGAAATAGAAAATACACCCCTGGGATTCCACCTGTGTCAATGCTGGACAGGGGCTTTGGGTGCTGACTTGTCTAAACATAGGCTATACTCTTGGCTAGGCTTATAAGGGCCTCAGGGCCAATAGCCTAGTAACTTCCTGTGATCCCATGATCCTATGTGAATACAAGTCCACAGAAATATGCCTACTCAAGCAATAAATTTAGCGGAAAAATAACAAAAAAAGCAAAGAAAACAAACAATATCAAAACTACACAGGTAGAATTTGTGAGTCTCTCCAGTGTGATGTGATTTATAACCTTGTAGTGACTGATATGTCTGCTATCCACAAACTGCCCAGTCCCTTAGTTTTGTGGTCCAGACTGATTTCTACAAATCCATATAGGTTCACAGGTGTGTACTAGGCTAACAGCCCTGGGGCCTTTACAAGCCTAGCCCATAGAAGTGCCCTGGCATTGGTTTTGTGAAAGGTAGATCATGCCTGCTCAACCTGGTTGACTTCTTTGAGTCAGTCACCAGAGCAGTGGATGAAGGTAAGGCAGTTCATACAGCCTACCTTGATCTGGCCAAGGCCTTTGATACCATTCCTCACTCAGGAATTATTGATAAACTCAGCAAACTAGGCATCAACCCCTTTATCGTTAGGTGGGTTGCAAATTGGCTCACAGATAAAACCCACAGTGTGAAAGCAGAAGACTCCAAGTTTGACTGCTGAGCAGTCATGAGTGGAGTCCCACAGGGATCAGTCCTGGGTCCTCTCCTGTTGGCATCTACTTCTCAGAAGTCCAGGCCAACACAGAGGGACTCTGGATGACCAAATTTGCAGATGACTGCAAGCTAGGAGCCATTATTAGCTCCCCGAGTGATGCAGACATTCTACAGAAAGACCTCACTGAGACCAATGACTGGCGTCAAAACCATGGCCTTAAGCTTAATGCCAAAAAATGCATCGATATCCCCTTTGGGAAAAACTCAGTTCCAACTAATTACCACATCGATGGTAGCCCACTAAACACTGAAGGTGTTATAAGAGATCTGGGAACATAGGTTGACAGCAACCTCTCCTTCAACCACCACATTGCCACTGAGGTCAGAGGTCAGGAGAAAGGAGAATGTTAGCTTTCAAGGTTGACTTTACCCTGTCTTGCCCTGATAACCAGATCTCCTGAACTAAACTACATTCCCAGAATGTATGCTTGTTGTCGTTTGTATTTTGATCCCAACAGTTCTGTGCACAATGAGCCTTTCAGCCTTGAATGCAGCTCTTGAAGGGGACCAGTAGCCTTCATGCACTGCCTTCAGATGATGCATCAGAGATTTGGAGCACTTAATAGTTTGAAAAGATGCAATTGATTGCTCACATTCTGCTCCCTGGCTTCCCTTAGTGGTATTTATAAATGGTCTTGGGTGAGTATAATTTTTGTTTTAAACTTATGGATTGCATAACTACTGTAAGAATTGATAAGACTGTACTATACTGGAATTAACTGAAATGAGACTGGAATGAAAGTCTTTATCTGTTGATTACCCAAACCTGTGCTGAACAGGTGCCAGTCACTCCTTTATGGGACAAGTCTTTTTGTACTTTCACAATAAAGTCTGCACACACTGTAGTTCGGTTAATAATGTTTTATTAGATGTTAATAATATCCGAATACTGTCTTCAGTAACAGTGGTGATAAACAATACCACTCTGTAGAAATTCTGGGATGCTGGATAACAATAACAGTGCTGATAAATATCCAAAGTTTCTGCACGCATATTCTGATTCTCCTGAATAAAATCAACTGAAACAGCCTTTTCCTCCTGAATAGTATGGATATTTGACCTGACATCTGTACTCAATTTGGGTGTCTGTACTGTAAATACCCTTTTACAAATTGGTCCAAAAGCTAACTAATGACTTCCCTGACCATGTATGAAGTATATCGTAATAATACCAAACACCCTGTAATGTTTTACATGCCTCTTTAGAGTTGGTGTCCAAGCCTTGTCTTACACTTGCCTCTATCTAGAATTTCATTGGAAGTGCTTGTATCCTTCCCTTGAGAGAGGAACGTTCCATACTTCTGCACATCTCATGGTTAGCCAGCCAGATTACCATTTCCTTTCTAATGAACTGTCTTTCCTTGAGACTGAATGCAGACATGAAAACATAAGTCTGACTCTATATTTTCAGGCCTATTATTACCCCTTAATGTAATTTAGCGAACTCACTAAGAATACCCTTAGTCTAACAACTACTTTGAAGGCATTATCTTTAGATTGTGTTTTTACATCCTCAGTAGTAAGGGTTACTGGAGGTGAGGATTGGTGAAAATTACTTCCTAAGCTATGTGGAGTTAATCGCATATTGTAATTTTAAATACCTCTAGGTGTCCTTCTTGAGGAGAGAGAGAGAGAGAGGGAATTTATTCACAAGAGTAATACATAAAGCTAAGAATTATTTCCGCTATCTTACCTGGAATGTTTAGGCTAAGTATAAAATTCCTTTGTATAGTTTATATGTAAATACTAGACTAACTGCCCTGATGGGCCATTTTAAAACTATCTAATAACACTCAGAAAGAATCAAATCCTGTACTTTTTTCCTCTTAGCTAAAGACCTTAACCATTATACCAAACTCACCCCTTTCTCTTTCCACAATGGCCACCATAGGGTAAAATCCTACATTTTTAATTTCTCAGCTGGCCCTGCAATGGCTAGTTTATGCCTAGGATGCTGTGGTAACCTGAAAGTTGATTGCACTAAAGGTCATTGGCTGGGAAATTGGGAAAAAGTTGCTTATGAAATATGCTGCCTACGCTGTTTGTGTGTAACTTTGCCCAAATAGGTGGAGCATTATTAGAAGTGACATTAATGTAGTGCAGTAGCATATGTTCTTAAGTTGTTAACATTTAATTCCTTCTCCTTTCCAAAAAAATGTTCATTATAAGTTTTATTGGCCAGATTAAACTATAAGGTGTGATCAGATGGCACAGAACACAAAATATCTTCAGACTGATTGCTCTGCTTTACAGGCACAACTTTACAGGCACAACCTTACTCTCCAACAAATACATAAAGATATCCCCACTTTCAGCTATGCAGAAACCCTGTTTGCAAATATAAAATTAAACCAGCAGAAACAACTCAACATTATAGTTGTCTTCTTACCTCCAGGTGACAATATTGCCACTCTATAGTCCATTTTACATTGGACTTCAACCGGCCTCCCTCAGGAGACACTTATCCTTGGGGATATCAACATTGACTGGGCCTCTATCATGGCATCCCCTCCGAAGTACCAGTTAAACCTATTTAACTTTACACAGCTTATCCAAACCCCCACCCGTATAGACAAATCCACCAAAAAGGAATCCATATTAGACTGGAGCCTAACCAGCAAGCCTTTATCTGCCAATATATCTGGTACATTACCCACCTACCTCAGTGACCACCTACCCACATTCATACTAAGACAGCACAAAAAACCCATAAAACCTCCCATCCTACTTTCTATCCATAGTTGCAAAAACTTCCTACCAGACCAATTCATCAACACCTTAAAAAAATAAATTGGTCACCTCTCAAAACTCTACCATTAGAGGAAGCTGTGGAGCACTTTAATACTGCCTTCTTAGGTATCCTTACTCTTATGGCCCCACAATGTATAATTCTTGCTAAAACCATCCCAGCCCCCTTGATCTCAAAGGGCACAAGATCCCTACTCAAGCAAGACACAGCTTGGGCAACTTGGCGCACTAACAAAGCAAGTACAACTCGACAATACTTTCTAGAGCTCAGAAACAAAGCAAAAAAAGAAATATGTAATGACAAAAAAAGTTATTATATCCAGCTACAAAAAACTACTACAACAATCCACAAAAATTCTAGACCGCAATCAACTATATTCTCCAACCAGGCAAAATCACCTCCCCAAACCCTAACATTGAAGGTGATAACAATGATAATGCCACTCAGTTTAATGACTATTCACCTCCTCCATACAAAAGTTATTCAACAATTTCCTCACTACTACTACAAATACCCCCACAACACAAAACTATCATCGTAAGACCAACACCCAATTCTGTCTCAAACCAGCTCCAACTGACCTAATTCATAAAAACCTTGACAAATTGAAACCCACCACTCTCACTGCTGATAAACTCTCCACTGATAATCTCAAGATTGTCGCCTCTGCCATCATCTACCTTATTTCCATACTCATCAATGGATCCATAGCTGAACACACTGTCCCCTTTCTCTGGAAAATTTCTTTCATCGTCCCCCTACACAAAGCTGGATCCTCGACAGAAGTTAGTAATTATCATCCCATAGCTATACTATCTCCCATATCAACAATCTTAGAAAAATGTGTCCCCATCCAACTACTGAATCATCTTCTTCAATATAAGCTGCTAGCAATTTCCCAACATGGATTTCAGCCAAACCACAGTACCACCTCTGCCCTTATATCCTTTACTGACCACATCAAACAACAAAGAAATCTCTGTAACTTAGTATCTGTTGTCTTCCTAGACCTGCCAAAGGCATTTGACACTGTATCCCCACTGAAAATGACTATCGACTCTCTCTGAGCTCAGTCTGGATAACTCCTCTCCACTGTGGTTTAAAAATTATCTGTTCCTCTGGCAACAAACTGTTAAATGGCAGAACTCTCTCTCCCCTCTCCTCCCAGTGGGACAAGGTGTTCCACAAGGATCCATTCTTGGTCCCTTACTATTTTCCATCTTTACCAATAACCTCCCCTCAGCTACCCAACAAACTAATATAGTACAGTATGCTGATGACACCACCCTTGTTTGCTCAGCCCCCTCTCTACAATTACTCCAAGATAGAACATAGGAAGCCTTCACTACTACAGAAAAATGGCTAAATTCCTCCCAACACATATTAAACCCATCTAAGACCCAACACATGATCTTCCACCCATCCAAAACTTTCATCCCTACCTTGCCATTCTCAGTAACATCCTCCAACAATACTCTTATCACACCAGTAACCCAAGCCAAGCTACTAGGTGTAACTATTGGCCAAAACCTAAAATTCAACAAACAAATAGAACTAAAAATTGCCAAAGTTCATAAAAACTAGGTTTACTCTACTGCTGTAAGAGCTTTCTCACACAGGAATCCAGAATCACTATCTCTCGGACACATCTACTCTCCACTTTACTATACACTTCCCCATTTCTAACATATCTAAACAAATTTGACCTTCTGACACTATCTACCTGCTACAATAAAATCTCAAAATTTGCAACCAGTGCTAAGTTTCATTCTCACCATTGCCTTTCCCTAAGACAACTAGGATGGCTAGAACTCCCTAATCTAGTACTTTGACTTAGGAATGGGGTTCACTCCTGTCATGGTATTAGAAACCCAAAAGACTTATAAAAAACAGCAGAAAAGAGAACCAGTGCTCTGTGGCCATTTTGTGTGCATAGCTCATATTTTCTGAGGTCTTGGGAGCCATAGAGTGCACACATGGTCACATGGTATCATCAAGAGCCCACCTTGTTCACACAACTTGGAATGTATCAAGTGTAACAATGTACCAGCTGTAAATACTTCCACTACTTGAGATGCCAGGTGCTCTCTAATTTCTATGGCATTATTTGTAATGTGTCCAGGTGTTCTCTAATTTCTATGGCATTATTTGTAATGTGTCCAGGTGTTCTCTAATTTCTATGGTATTATTTGTAATGTGTCTTGGTGATCTCTAATTTATATGTCATTGTAATGTGTCCAGGTGCTCTCTAATTTCTATGGCATTATTTGTAATGTGTCCAGGTGCTCTCTAACTTCTATGGCATTATTTGTAATGTGTCCAGGTGCTCTCTAATTTCTATGGCATTACTTGTAATGTGTCCAGGTGCTCTCTAATTTCTATGGCATTATTTGTAACGTGCCCAGGTGCTCTCTAATTTCTATGGCATTACTTGCAAAGTGTCCAGGTGCTCTCTAATTTCTATGTTATTGTTTGTAATGTGTCCAGGTGCTCTCTAATTTCTATGGCATTATTTGTAACATGTCCAGGTGCTCTCTAATTTCTATGGCATTATTTGTAATGTGTCCAGGTGCTCTCTAATTTCTATGTCATTATTTGTAATGTGTCCAGGTGCTCTCTAATTTCCATGTCATTATTTGTAATGTGTCCAGGTGCTCTCAATTTCTATGTCATTATTTGTAATGTGTCCAGGTGCTCTCTAATTTCTATGTCATTATTTGTAATGTGTCCAGGTGCTCTCTAATTTCTATGTCATTGTTTGTAATGTGTCCAGGCACTCTCTAATTTCTATGTCATTGTTTGTAATGTGTCCAGGTGCTCTCTAATTTCCATGGCATTATTTGTAATGTGTCCAGGTGCTCTCTAATTTCTATGTCATTGTTTGTAATGTGTCCAGGTGCTCTCTAATTTCTATGTAATTATTTGTAATGTGTCCAGGTGCTCTCTAATTTCTATGGCATTGTTTGTAATGTGTCCAGGTGCTCTCTAATTTCTATGGCATTATTTGTAATGTGTCCAGCTGTTCTTTAATTTCTATGTCATTATTTGTAATGTGTCCAGGTGCTCCCTAATTTCTATGTCATTATTTGTAATGTGTCCAGGTGCTCTCTAATTTCTATGTCATTATTTGTAATGTGTCTAGGTGCTCTCTAATTTTTATGTCATTGTTTGTAATGTGTCCAGGCAGATGCTTTCTAATTTCTATGTCATTATTTGTAATGTGTCCAGGTGCTCTCTAATTTTTATGTCATTATTTGTAATGTGTCCAGGTGCTCTCTAATTTCTATGTCAATATTTGTAATGTGTCTAGATGCTCTCTAATTTCTATGGCATTATTTGTAATATGTTCAGGTGCTCTCTAATTTAAATGGCATTATTTGTAATGTGTCCAGGTGCTCTCTAATTTCTATGTCATTAGTTGTGATGTGTCCAGGTGCTCTCTAATTTATATGTCATTGTTTGTAATGTGTCCAGGTGCTCTATAATTTCTATGTCATTTTTTGCAATGTGTCCAGGGGCTCTCTAATTTATATGTCCTTGTTTGTAGTGTGTCCAGGTGCTCTCTAATTTCTATGTCATTGTTTTTAATGTGTCCAGCTGATCTTTAATTTCTATGGCATTATCTGTAATGTGTCCAGGTGCTCTCTAATTTCTATGGCATTGTTTGTAATGTGTCCAGCTGCTCTTTAATTTCTATGTCATTATTTGTAATGTGTCCAGGCAGGTGCTTTCTAATTTCTATGTCATTATTTGTAATGTGTCCAGGTGCTCTCTAATTTTTATGTCATTATTTGTAATGTGTCCAGGTGCTCTCTAATTTCTATGTCATTTTTTATAATGTGTCTAGATGCTCTCTAATTTCTATGGCATTATTTGTAATGTGACCAGGTGCTCTTTAATTTATATGTCATTATTTGTAATGTGTCCAGGTGGTCTCTAATTTCTATGTCATTATTTGTAATGTGTCCAGGTGCTCTCTAATTTCTATGTCATTATTTATAATGTGTCCAGGTGCTCTCTGATTTATATGTCATTATTTATAATGTGTTCAGGTGCTCTCTAATTTATATGTCATTATTTGTAATGTGTCCAGGTGCTCTATAATTTCTATGTCATTTTTTGCAATGTGTCCAGGGGCTCTCTAATTTATATGTCCTTGTTTGTAATGTGCCCAGGTGCTCTCTAATATCTATGTCATTATTTGTAATGTGTCTAGGTGCTCTCTAATTTCTATGTCATTTTTTGCAATGTGTCCAGGGGCTCTCTAATTTCTATGTCCTTGTTTGTAATGTGTCCAGGTGCTCTCTAATTTATATGTCATTATTTGTAATGTGTCCAGGTGCTCTCTAATTTCTATGTCATTTTTTGCAATGTGTCCAGGGGCTCTCTAATTTCTATGTCCTTGTTTGTAATGTGTCCAGGTGCTCTCTAATTTATATGTCATTATTTGTAATGTGTCCAGGTGCTTTCTAATTTCTATGTCATTTTTTGCAATGTGTCCAGGTGCTCTCTAATTTATATGTCATTATTTGTAATGTGTCCAGGTGCTCTATAATTTCTATGTCATTATTTATAATGTGTCCAGGTGCTCTCTGATTTATATGTCATTATTTATAATGTGTTCAGGTGCTCTCTAATTTCTATGTCATTTTTGCAATGTGTCTAGGGGCTCTCTAATTTCTATGTCCTTGTTTGTAATGTGTCCAGGGGCTCTCTAATTTCTATGTCATTGTTTGTAATGTGTCCAGGGGCTCTCTAATTTATATGTCCTTGTTTGTAATGTGCCCAGGTGCTCTCTAATTTATATGTCCTTGTTTGTAATGTGCCCAGGTGCTCTCTAATTTCTATGTCATTGTTTGTAATGTGTCCAGGGGCTCTCTAATTTATATGTCCTTGTTTTTAATGTGCCCAGGTGCTCTCTAATTTCTATGGCATTATTTGTAATGTGTCCAGGTGCTCTCTAATTTCTATGTCATTTTCTGCAATGTGTCCAGGGGCTCTCTAATTTCTATGTCATTGTTTGCAATGTGTCTAGGGGCTCTCTAACTTCTATGTCCTTGTTTGTAATGCGTCCAGGTGCTCTCTAATTTCTATGTCCTTGTTTGTAATGCGTCCAGGTGTTCTCTAATTTCTATGTCATTGTTTGTAATGTGTCCAGGTGCTCTCTAATTTCTATGTCATTGTTTGTAATGTGTCCAGGTGCTCTCTAATTTCTATGTCATTGTTTGTAATGTGTCCAGGTGCTCTCTAATTTCTATGTCCTTGTTTGTAATGTGTCTGTGTTCCAGGCAGAAGGAAAGGGACAGATGAAGCCAGATTCCAAGATATTTGAAGCTGCTGAAAATTTTAATGCTATTGTTTAAGTTAAAATTTTCAATGGATTGTTTAGTTGTGCACGGATTTGTAGTTAATTGTGGAGTTTTGCTGAGGTTGTGACTAATTCCAAAAAACCTTGTTTTAGCTATGAAAGAGATGAAAATACGTTTTTGTGATTAAGTCATTGTATAAAGAAATTGTTTTTGATTATGTACTTTAGCAGACAAGCTCTTTCATTAACTTTCTGAAGCTTTAAGTGTACAGAATCTTTACTGGATTCCCTCTGTCTCACAGTTGTAAGTGGTATTGCACTAAAATTGCACACATGCTTTATATAATGTTAGAATACCAAATTAGTGTGGTGGCCTTGCTGAATGACCCTAGTCAGCATAACTGTCTGTGAATTACTGATCTTGTACAATTTGTTACTCAAACATACTAAAGCTAGCTGTGCACATCACAAGGACTATTGCCACACCGTTTTAATTTTTGTTGTTGTTGCTTTTTTGTTGCTCATGGTGTGCATTAGTTCCTACAAATAGCTCTCTCACTATCCTGTTCTTATCCATTACAGAATGAGATCATCACCAAGTCAATGAGTACATTTGTGCAGGTGATACAAATATGGTAAAGGTGGTAGAAGAGGGACTATAATTGTCCTGCTTAATATTAATTTTGTTTGTTTCATGTAAGCAATTTGATGAAAATACACATGCACTAGTTTTCAAGTTACTTATTTTGCTCAAGCAATATGATTTTTTTTACTTTCATAATCTTTAACACATTCTATTTTATGTGAATATTCATAACTTGAAGCTGTCCAAATGCCACTGCTGAGTTATATCTACCAAGTTTTATACCTGCAGTCATCTGACACATCTGGATAAGCAGCACCGCAGAGATAAATGCTTAAAGTTACCATGCAAATTATAATTACTGATGACACGCTGTGGACAGCACACACCGCAGAGATAAATGCTTAAAGTTATCATGCAAATTATAATTACTTTTAACACGCTGTGGACAGCATGCACTGCAGAGATAAATGCTTAAAGTTACCATGCAAATTATAATTACTGATAACATGCTGTGGACAGCACACACCGCAGAGATAAATGCTTGAAGTTACGATGCAAATTATAATTACTGATAACACTCTGTGGACAGCATGCACTGCAGAGATAAATGCTTAAAGTTACCAAGCAAATTATAATTACTGGTTGGTATTTAGTTGCACAAGGTTGAAGAGTGCGGGGCAGTTTTCAGGTTTGTGAATAATGGAGAGGGCAGTGGTGAGCTGATTGTGCGATAACAGATTGGGAAATTCAAGCCAGTGTAGATTTTGAACATCATGGCAATGATGGGTCCTGATGGGTGTATTAGCAGCAAATTTTACTATTTTATTATAACAGGAATCAAGTAGATGTAAATCAGGCATGCACAGGTTAGTGAAAAGTTGAGAACAGTAGAGGAGAGTACATAGGAGGTGGGATCCGGCGGTGGCTAGGCTGGTGTTTTGAGTGAGGTAAAGTTTGGCCCTATATTGTGCACCGAGTTTGATGTGAAATTTTTTAATTGTGAGTGATATGGGTTTATAAAAAGTTAAGTTGTTGTTTGTTCTGACAACAAGTAGTTTTGTTTGGTTAACTGGTTCTATTATAGTGCCAATACTGGAGTAGATGGAGAGTGGAGGTGGGTTTGCTTTGGATTTCCTGTTGTAGAAGATCATTAACTTTGTTTTGTTTAGGTTTTAGGATGAGTTGAAGTTCATTTAGGAAATTTTCAATACCTAGAAATGATTCTTGCAGTTTATCCTGAAGTTCTTGGCGTGTGGAAGCAGAGCAAATAAGAGTAGCATCGTCTGCATATTGAATGATAGAAGCAGATTTAATGGCAGTGTTTGGACTGTTAATATAATAAAAAGAAGAGGGTCAAGGATAGAACCCTGAGGAACCCCAACAGAGTCTGGGAGGAGTGTGAAAAGTTTATTATCCCATTTAGTTGCCTGTTGTTGATTAGTGAGGTAGCTAAAGAACCAGTTGAGAGCTATAGAGTTGAGGTTGAATGAGGCTAGAGTGTTGAGTGGTAGTTGTTGGTATACCATATCAAAAGCTTTGGACATGTCAAGGAATATAGTAGAGACTAGTTGTCCATTGTTTTTGAGGTGGTTGATGTAGTTAGTGAAACTTATGAGGGCTGTGGAGGTAAGGTGGTTAGGACAGAAGCCATGCTGTGAACTAGAAGAGAGGCTATTTGTAGTGACGTGGTCTAGGAGCTGCTTATGGATACATTTCTCTAAGATTTTGGCTAGGGGTTAGAGAATGGCAATGGGCCGATAATTAGAGAGATCTTTAGATAGGCCTCCCTTGGGGAGGGGGATGATATGGGATTTTTTCAAGAGTATGGAGACATATTGTTCTGCGATGGATTGATTGATTTGGATAGATACAGGATAGATGATGGAGCTGGCAGCAGTTTTTAAGAAGTCACTAGGGAGCTGGTCAGCTGCTAGACAGGTAGGTTTTAGTTTTGATGGGAGTTTTTTGATATAAGAGGTTTGTATGGGTTTAAAAGAGAAGTAGCTGAGTTTAGAGTTAGTGGAGGTCGGCACTATAAGTGGCTGGTTAGATTTGTTGTTTAAAAGTAAGGTGGTAAGTGTGATGAAATGAGAGTTAAATTGGGATGCTAAGTATTCAGTGCTATTTGATGTAGATGGTGCAAGGGTAGAGATTTTGCCTGGATTAAGGAGGTAGTTAAGGTTTGCCAAAAGTTTTGTGGGTTATTTATGTGTTTTTGCTGACAAGCTAGGAAATAATATTTTTTGTCAGATAATATTTGCTTCTTAGTTGGTTTGTTAGTTGTTTGTAAGACGTGAGGTTTTCTGAGGTTTTGGAGATCTGATAAGCAGTCCGGACTCCATGCCTTTGTTTAATAAGAGATTTAGCATCTTTAATTATCCAAAGTAGGTATTGTAGGCCTAGTTGTAGTAAGGATATCACTCGTACTATAGATTTTACCACACCATATATATATGTTGTAGGCCTAGTTATTGTGGAGTTAGCACTTGCTCCCTGGATTTAGTTATGTTGAACGCATACACTGTAGGCCTAGTCATAGTAAGATTATCACTTGTAAATGGGATTTAATTACCCTAGATATGTATGCTGTAGCCATTGTTTTTAAGGTTAGCACTGGCTCCCTGGATTTAGTTTCTGTATGCATACACTGTAGGCCTAGTCATAGTAAGATGATCACTTGTAACCGTGATTTAATCACCCTAGATGTGTATGCTGTAGGCGTCATTGGTAATGTTAGCACTGGGACTCCCTAGATGTGTATGCTGTAGGCATCAGTGGTAAGGCTAGCACTGGCTCCCTGGATTTAGTTATGTTGAATGTATTTTGAATATGATACAAACTCAAAATTTTTCATGCATTATTCTTTACTATCTATAATCTATTAATTTTATCTAATGTTCTTTCATAGTTATTTCCTCTGTATTTACTTGAAATTGTTTTCTGGTGTCAAAATACTTTGGATTATTATATAATTTGTAATTTGTTATAGTTTTTGTATAACTAGTATGAATCACTTTTTGTAACATACTTAGTTCTGGAGCTTTTCTCCCCAGGACTCCATTGAAAACGGGTTATTTGGCCCAATGGACTATCCTGGTAAACCAACTGCAAATAAATAAATAAATAAATAAATAAAAATACACTGTAGCCCTAGCCATATTAAGATTATCACTTGTAACTGGGATTTAATCACCCTAGATGTGTATGCTGTAGTCGTCGTTGGTAAGGTTAAAACTGGGGCTCCCTAGATGTGTGTGCTGTAGGCGCCATTGGTAAGGTTAGCACTGGCTCCCTGGATTTAGTTATGTTGTATGCATACACTGTACGCCTAGTCATAGTAAGATGATCACTTGTAACTGGGATTTAATCACCCTAGATGTGCGTGCTGTAGGCATTGTTGGTAAGGTTAGTACTGGGGTTCCCTAGATGTGTGTGTGCTGTAGGCGTCATTGGTAAGTTTAGCAATGGCTCCCTGGATTTAGTTATGTTGTATGCATACACTGTAGGCCAAGTCATAGTAAGATTATCACTTGTAACCGGGATTTAATCACCCTAAATATGTATGCTGTAACCGTCATTGGTAAGGTTAGCACTGGGTCACTGGATTTAATTATGTTGTATGCATACACTGTAGGCCTAGTCATAGTAAGATGATCACTTGTAACCTGAATTTAATCACCCTAGATGTTTAAGCTGTAGGCGTCGTTGGTAAGGTTAGCACTGGGGCTCCCTAGATGTGTATGCTGTAGGCGTCATTGGTAAGGTTAGCACTGGCTCCCAGGATTTAGTTATGTTGTATGCATACACTGTAGGCCTAGTCATAGTAATATTATCACTTATAACCATGATTTACTCACCCTAGATGTGTATGCTGTAGGCATCATTGGTAAGGTTTGCACTGGGGCTCCCTAGATTTGTATGCTGTAGGCATCATTGGTAAAGTTAGCACTGGGGCTTTGAATTTAGTTTCCATGTTTGCATATACAATTGGCCAAGTTATAGTAAAGCTATCACTGGTGTTTTGAATTTAATCATAGCATATGAGTATGCAGTAGGCCTAGTAATAGAAAAGTTATCGCTGGTGCTCTGGATTTTATCACTCCATGTACACATGATGTAAGTCCAATGTGCTGCATGAACCCTGTTGTATTCCTAAGGACTACAAACTGCACTGAGCTGAGAGGCAGGTAGAGTGCAAAAACAGTGAAATTGTGTAATGAAGGAAAAATGTAGTTTGGTTGCCCATTGTTTAACTTAGCATTGGTCTGTCATAAGAACAGAATATTTTTGTCTAGAGACATCTGCACCCCTTCAGAAGGTGAAACACTTATTTTTCAAATGGTAGTCAGCATGTGCAGTTTGGCTACTATAACCACTTCTGTGACTTTTTCATTATTTAAACATGAGTTAGCTACACTTTTTATTTTTATTATTTGTTTGTTTCAACAAGATAGTGAATATTAGGAAATGTGTCTCTCGTGATGCATCTGTTATGTATTCTATTTTTCCATATGTGGTTTATTTTTTGGGTTGAGTTTAATTATGCTAAAGTTGATGCAGTCAAGAATATATTTGCATCTGTATGTCATACTTACCATGGAGCGGTGCCTGAACTTGTCTGGCTAGTCAGATTCTGCCTACAATCTTGAAGTCCTTTTATCTGACTCCGAAGTATAAGATGTAATTTTATGAGCCCTAAAACAGTGAATTTTGAAACTCTCTATTACCAGTGGTGGCTGGTGAGTTAAAATAGAAGAGGGGCTGCAGGAGACAGCAGAATGGTTGGGATCAATGGGAGGGGGGGTGGTCAACTAGAAAGGGGAGGAGCTATGTTCAAAACCACAAAACCTGGAACTTTAATTAAATACGCTACCCTGGGTGCCAAACCATCATTATGAGAGTCCAATCAAGACAATGTGAAGTGTAGAAGAATATTTCAATGCATTAGCTGCATGACAGCTTACTTAATATCTAGAGGGAAACAAAAAGACTGTGAGGCATGAAAAAATAAATTACTTTTGAAATACATTACTGGAATGCCAGTCAAAATCAAGTACAAGAAAAACAAGCAGCACTCAACTCAAACCACTTCTCCTTGTACTCCAGTTCCAATTATAATGTATATTCAGCTTTATTAAAGTACCAGGTAACTTGCTGAAAGTAGCAAGCTCTGTGATACCCCCACTTGTAAAAATGTTTCTTATCCAAAAAAGACCTGCTGCCTGACAACAACTATCTACTTGTTTCATGGGGAAAACATGATCAAAGTAAAAAATGAAAAGCAAACAAAAAACAAGCTCAAGATACATTGCTTAAAGGATTACTGAACAGGTAATGGACCACACATGATAGACTGGCATTCTGTTTGGTTTACAGGTAAAGCCTGCAAAGATGACTGCAGGTCTCCAACAAATGTAATGAGCTTCTTAAAATAATAATGTAATCCTGTCCTTTATTACAAATACTGTCATATGCATTTCAATACCCAAGGCTTATACATTATCTAGTTATGCAAGTATTCTCTGCATGGCAACAGAAAAGCTTTCAATGTTGGGAATTCTTTAACATTATGCTTATTAAAGCTTACTTGCATCTTACAATCTCAGACAAGCTTACCTTATGGTTATTAAAGTATTGCTACTTAAACACAGAGCAACAGGCACTTTCTGAGTAATAATAAGCATAAATCAACAGTATAAAAATATGACAAACCCGAACATTCTGCAAAATCTATGGCAGAATAAAAGTAGTACTTGTGTCGACCTTGGATGGGGGGATACTCTGCACACTTACACTGCATAACTGCTCCTCGCCTTGCTTGAACACATCCAGAATCACACTACATGAGGCAGTGGGGTGCAACAAGTATGTCACAATTTGAAATGTCTCTGTCTGACTGTGATGGCCCTGACACATTTGTCATACCTCTCAACCTCAGGGCAAGAAATCTGGACAAAGCCATACATAGAAGTGGGACAAGGCCCAAAAATAAGGACAATTTTAAATATTGCTCTTATAAACTTAGAAAGGTAATAGAGTAGTAGGTCTTGCATTAGTATGAATTTCTGAAGGGTATGAAATCTGAAACACAAATGTCTGTCATTATTTTCTATTTTATGAAATTTTATAAAAAATGGACCAAAATGTGATGCAAAAATATAAAAACCACACAATACAGCTGGGAACCTGTCAAAGAAGGGACACCTTTTTAATATTAGTACTGCTAACATGTGCAGCTGACAAAATAAAATAATATGCATGCATTTCTGAAATAAAAATAATCTATAACTCTGATTATTACAGTTATTTCTTAATTGTAAACCCTCCACGTTTTCTTCCAAAATTGCCATTTTGCGGCACGATTATTAGGGGAAGAGCAACATTTTGAGCCAAAATCGGGGACAGTTCAGAGGTTTGGATATGCCTAATTCTTTAAAGCAATTTATTTGCACATACCTCTCAACCTGTTAATGCAGGAAATCTGGACAAGGCCAAATATACTTATAAACAGTACAAAAAAAATGTTGTATAAACTGAGACAGTTGATAGAATAACAGGTCTTGCTTTAGCATGCATTTTTCTGAAGGTTATGAAGTCTGAAACTCAGTGTGTCATTATTTAGTGACTTAATTCCTAAATTATTTGCCAGAAAACCACACATTTAATGAGGAACAAACCAAAAATAAGAGCAAAAATCTATTCATTCTGTGAAAATCTGGACAGTTGAGAGGTATAGTTCAGCCGGGGCTGTCTTTGAGTTTGCCACCCTTCCCCCTCACAAAATCGTGGTCGAATGGAGCCTCCCACCTTCAGCTATTCCAATGAACCATGAACCATTACTTGGCTATTTCATCCCATTTACCATAAACACTAATGTGAATACTGCTTTACTTCTATGATGATTTGGACTTCGTTTGAAAGTTTTATTTTGCATTTTACAGCACAAACACTAAGACATCTGCTAAACAAAGCAATGCAATCTCACAATGAAAACAGACTTAGCATTAAAACTTCTCTGCCCTTGAAACTCACATTCATTGAAACAGCATTGAAACCCACATTCAAAGAAAATACATTTTGCCAGTGACAGATAAAAATTAACTTTGGGCTGTTTTCAAATCATAGGCCCCTTGCACATGAAACATACACGTGGTCTTTGATACACCTTACTGATTTTATTAAATTATATTCCTTGTACAATATAGTACAGCTGTAGAGGGCATTTTAAATTTGTTTTGAACATTTTTCCAGTAAACAATGAAACAAAATGCATGCACCAATAGTGACAAAACTGCCCAATTAAGAACATTTCTATCATAAAAGTCTACTCAAACTTCTACAGTCCACCAGTATCAGTAAATATGCACAATCTCTGAAAAAATAAAAGTCATCTAAATAATTCCACATTAAAGAAATCTGTAACTAATGAAGAGGTTGCTGCTAGCAAACAACTTTATATGTCATGGTTTCATCTACAAATAAAGTGTCTGTTACCCTTGAGCAATAAATTGCCTATGTCTCATTAAAAAATGATAAGCCTGACAGCAACTATCTACTTGTTTCATGGGGAAAACATGATCAAAGTATCAGTAAATATGCACAATCCCTAAAGAAGTAAAAGTCATCTAATAATTGCAATAGGGAATGGATGGAAAACTGATAACAAGTTCAGAGTTCAAAGGTTCATAGGTTCATACTAGGCTATCTGCCCTGGGGCAATTATAAGCCTAGCCCGATTCTGTATGGCTTACACCACCCCTTGATTTGAGTATACTGTGCCCTTTTTAAGGTTTAGTTTACTGTGCCTCTGTCTAATAGTGACACGGGAGTAATCCCTGGGACAAACCTACGATCCCCCATCCACCTATCGAGATTCTTCTTGAAGAGATTCAGTGAGGTGCCCTGCCTCACATGAACTGGAATTCTATTCCAGAGCGAAGGGAGCCTCTGGGTTATGAACCTGTCCCTCCAGCAAGTTCTATTTATTTCTGTGCTGATGTTCAAGTCCCTTGAGCGTGTGACTCTAAGGGATTTAGATTTACTGAGGTGGAGCATGTCCATTAATTCTGGATTTGACGTAGCTTTGTATGTCAGGCATAGATCGCCTCGAAGTAGGCTGTATGCAACTGAGTAGAGCTGGAGTTTTTTTAACCGAGCAGCATATGGCATCTGTTTGAGACCCTTGATCCTCTTGGTGAGATACTTTTGGGGTCTCTCTAATTGCTGCAGGTGTCGGGTAAGGTACATCCCAAAAGGGGCATTGTATTCTATGATGGGCCTGATGAGGGATGAATAGTGATGCAGTGATTACTAGGTATCTTCACCAAAAAGGACTGCAGTATCCACCCCCTTTACAATACAGTACAGTATCAGCAACGCATCAACCTACTGCGGGAGTAGAACCCACAGCCTTCTGCATCAAAAGCAAATACACTACCGGTTGTGCTATTAATGTAAGCGAACTCTGCATAAGCATCACTAAACTTTTGTTCCCCTGCAGCTCTCAGCTTTTTGTAAAATCTACTTGACACTCAGCTGTATCTCTGAACTTTGCAGCACAAGAAATCTGAAAAAGCCAAAATTTAAGGTGGGGGGGGGGTGGCAAAAGGCCAAAAAACAGGAACACATTTTAAACATTGCTTGTATAATGTTGGAAAGTTGCTAGAATAAAATGCTGATACCACCATGCATTTCACTGCCAAGTATTGAACCCAGGACACTGTGCAAAACAGTCACAGCAACATACCACTACACCAAATCAATCATCTATTTTATGAAAGAGGAAGACTGAAACTTAAATGGCTACATTCAGTGAATTCAGTTCTCACCATAGCTGTCAACATCTTAGCACAAAACACCGGAACAAAGCCAATAATGGGGGGATACAGCCCCCAAACATATTCATTGAGTTCAGTTATCACCATAGCTCTCAGCCTTGGTACAAAAAACCTGGACAAAGCCAATAATGGGGGAATACAGTCCCAAAAATAGGGACAAATTTCAAATATCCATTTTATAAACATAAACTTGCTATAATAATATGTTTTGTGTTACCGTGTACTTTCTGAAGAATATGAAGTCTGAAATTCCAGTGCTTGTCATTTTTATTTATTTAACATTTATTAACCAGGGAAGTCTGACTTGGAACAAAAGACAATTTTTGGTAGAGGAAGAAACACTACAGACATGTCTTTGTAAGATGAGAGGACACCAGAGCAAACACACACAAACACAGGAAGGACATGCAGACTCCACATAGAAGGCACACCAGCCAAGAATCAAACCAGACCACCTGTAGCGGTTAGGCAACAATGGTACCACTGCACCACTGCACAACTGGCTGTGTTGAGAAACAAGCATATAGAAACCACAGATTTTATGAGGAACAGAACAAATATGAGGCAAAAATCTGCATTTTTTTTTTTTTTTTTTACAAATAGTGGTGGGTAGGGAATTCAGGCTCTTGCCATTTGGGCCCAAGGTACAGGGTTCAAGCCTTATTCTCTACCCACCACCATGTAGTGACTGTGGTATTACACACACACACACACACACACACACACACACACACACACACACACACACACACACACACCTCTTACCTGCAAAGTCCGAAGCTTCATCATTCGCTGCGCTGTATCCTGCACCATCATTGCCGGCTGAGGAGCTGTTATCCTGTGAGAGAACCTAAGGCTCGTTCTCTCTGTCCCGCGAGACCACCCTGCCTGCAGACGTTGCAGTCCGATCCCCTTCCAGTCTATGCAGTTAGAACTACTGCATAGACTGCTGGGAAAATGTAGATGCACACGTTGTAGTCCGGACTGCTGGTGGAGACAGTCTGGATTCTGTGCGCATGCTCCAGACTGGTTCACCAGCAGTTCAAGTATCAGAAATGCCGTGAGTGTGCATGCTTGATGTTCCAGGACTCGCAGTTATTTTATTATTTTCTTTTTGTTATTTTTATTTTAGATTTTGTTTAATTTTCTTATTTTACAGCTGGGAGGGCTGCAGTCCTGCAGTCCAGTAGCACAGGCCGCCCCTGTCTATTACAACTTTAAAGCTTTTTTGTAGGTGGTGTTGCTCTCAATGCACCCCCTAACATAGGGGGTGTAACCCCACACCATAACTACGCATATACCCTAATTGTGAAATTGTTATTCATTGGAGTATTAGGGATACTCTGAGATACCACAATTTCAGACAGCGCCAATTTGTAGTTTGGTTTCTGCTATTACAGTAATCACATTTATAGTCCTCACAATGTCAGTGAGAACCTTATTTATTTACCAGACTGTTTATTCAGATTTGAGAATTAGGGTTTCCCAGCTGTTTTAAAAGACATCTTATTTTTTCTCATTTTCAGAAACTTTCCCTAAAAATAACCATTTGTGAAATCATTTACTTTGCAAGGTTGTTAAAGAAATTGTCTGTGTTGATATGGATTCCATTTTTTCCATCATATGACCTCCTAGGTCCTTGTCAAGTTAATTTTAGATCTAATCACAGTCCTGCCATGGGTTCTTAGTCATTTCCTTATGGTGGGCAGTCACTCTTGTATTTGATCCATCTTCCTTGAATTCTTGTCAGGTTTTGATACTTTTGACAATTACATTTTGGTTGAATTCTGACTGGTTCACTCTGAATTTGCTTCCCCCATACTCCTCTGGTTTGCCCTTATTTTTAGGGTTGCATTCAGCGGGTGGTTTGTAGTATAGACCTCTCCAGTTGCCACTCATTACTTGTGAGTTTCTTGGAAACTTTATTTGAATGCCATTACTGTTTGTGATCTATTTTTGGCCTATTGGATGTGTCATACAGGTTAGAGGCATTCACAACTAGATTATGTACAATATATGTAGCTGCACCTTTTCTCCAGATACTGTGCCAAATGTCATTTGTCTTAAAGGATGCTTAGATTCCATTCTTCTGTGGATGGCTTTTAGACAAACAAGTTGAATCCTGCTAAGAGAGAGACAATACGGATTAATGCCGTTATGAACCTGTCACATACTTCTTTCCTTGTCACCCTTGTACTTTATGATGGTGGGTATAGATTGGAGTTTGCTTATTCTGTGCAAAATCTTGGTGCAATTCTTGATAACTGGCTGACATTTGAAGACCAAGTATTGTCTGATGTCAACACTTCATACTTTCATCAGGATAAAACACAGAATGAAGCTAATTAAAAAATTCAGCAAAAAAAATCTCACGTGCATAAACTTGTGCTGAAACATTGAATGGGTTTGATATCATTCTTACATTATAAAAATATAACAATTTTCTACTAGTTTGCAGGAATTTATGCCTAGGAAATGTCACATAGTTGAGAACACAAGAAAATTAATGGAAACAGCTATACAAGAAGATTTTAGAAAATGTATACTTAAGACAGCTATGACCTTAATGGAATTAACTCCTGGTAAGATGTTAATAAACATGGGGAGCGGAGCAGAGGTATGAAATAATAGTCTCAAACAGCAGCTGTCAAATTAAAACCAGAAACCATATTTCAGTGTCGAATACAACAGATGTTAAAATAAAAGATTTAGAGAAAAAGCTTTAAAAAATGTCAATCCACATATAAAAGAGATCTCAATGGAGACTGTTCCATTCAAGATGGCCAGTAAGTAGCATCCTCAATTTACAGCTCCACAAAAGAGGAATTATTATTTGGAAGTATTAGTCTTATAACATTAATTTTAAAAGTCTTTGTTAACAACAAACTTCAAATTACCTAAATAGACAGTCTAAAGAAGTTACTGGTTTTAAATGTAATCTTCAATGACTTCACCTAAATCTACTCATCTCTTTTGGAGAAATGTACTTTAAAAAGCTCTATAACAAGTTATGACATCTGTACAGGAACTCATCCTTAAAACTTAACCATTTCCAAAGTAAGATGGACTTTATCTAAAATGATTGTTCTAAAATAAACAGATCTCCTTAAAGCAATGCTAGGAAAACAAAGGAAAACAGATGGAAGACATTGAATATGCTCTAAATGAAATTTCTAGGAAATGAAAAGAAAATTAATTTCAAACTGAATGTTTATTGGAACAAAATACCTGGCTCATCAACAAAATCGCAGATCTGAAGAACAGATGGCAAAGGAATGATATAAGGGTCTTTGGTGTTCCTTAAAAGTTAGTAGGACATGATATGATGTCTTTACTGACTTCTTGGTTACCACAAATTTTAAACTTGCAAGATCTCTCTTTTGGCATTGCTCAAGCATATAGATTTATTGGAAAGCCAATTCTTGTGAATACATCTAATCTCCCAAGATTCATAGGTTCATAGGTTCATAGGTTGGTACTAGGATATCTGCCCGAAGACATTTATAAGCCTAGCCAGAATGTGTTGGCTTTCGCCACCCCCTAAGATTAGTTCCCTGTGCCTCTGTCCAGCAGAGCCACTAAAGTGATCCCCAAGGTAAACTTTTTGTTTCCCATCCACTCGTCAAGGTTTCTTTTGAAGAGTGTTAGCGGGGAGCTCTACCTAATGTAGATTGGGATCTTGTTCCAAAGCATGGGAAATCTCTGGGACAGGAATCTATCCCTCCAGCATGTCCTATTTATTGTTGTGGTGAGGTTTAGATCCCTAGAGTATGTGGCTCGAGGGGATAAGGTTTTCTTCAGGTGGAGCATGTCCATCAATTCTGGGTTGGACATGGCCTTGTATGTCAGGCAGAGATCACCTCTGAGTAGGCGGTATGCAACCGAGTACAACTGCAGTTTTTTCAGTTGAGCTGCATAGGGCATCTGTTTGAGGCCAGTGATCCTCTTGGTGAGGTACTTCTGTGGTCTTTCCAGCTGTTGCAGGTGCCTTGTAAGGTACATCCCAAATGGGGCATTGTACTCTATGATGGGTCTGATGAGTGATGAGTAGAGGGGCACAATGGCCTCTTTGATCTGGATGCAAACTCTTTTGTGAATAGGTGGGCCACATAGAAGGATTTTCTAATCACTTTGGCAATGTGATTATCAAAGGTGAGATTACTATCTATTTGGGTCCCCAGATCCCTTATTATGTCTTCCGTATTTAGGGGACTACCACCTATGTGGTAGTTTGTGGGTACTTTATTTTTTTCAAAGGGGATGACTATGCACTTTTTGGCATTTAGCTTGAGGCCATGATTTTGACACCAGGTATCCATCTCAGTGAGACCCTTTTGGAGGATGTCTGTGTCAGCCGGAGAGTCAATTATAGCCCCTAGTTTGCAGTCATCTGCAAACTTGGTCAGCCATAGTCCTCCTGTGCTTGCCTGTACCTCTGAGAAGTATATGCCAAACAGGAGGGGTCCTAGGACTGACCCCTGGGGAATGCCACTTGTAACCAGTTTAGAGTCGGACCTAGCTCCCTCAACTCTCACCATGTGGGTTCTGTCCATGAGCCAGTTGGCAACCCATCTTGTGATGTAGGAGTTTATGTTCAGGCTGGTGGAGAATGGTGTCGAAAGATTTAGCGAGGTCTAGGTAGGCTGTGTGTACCACCTTTCCCTTGTCTATAGCCTTGGTAACTGTGTCAAATAAGTCCACCAGGTTTAGGAGGCATGATCTTCCCTTAACAAAGCCAAACTTGGTAGGGTGCAGTGTTTGGAGGTTCCCAATATAACTGTTAATGAGTTCCATGATGATGCACTCCATAAACTTGCAGACCACGCTAGTCAGGCTTATAGGGTGATAGTTCTCATGGTCTGTTGTGGCTCCACCTTTGTGGAGCAGAATAACCATTGCTGTGCGCCACTCTATGGGTATGTAGCCTGTGGAGAGGCTGAGTTTGAACAGTGTGTTTAGGTGAGGGGTTAGTTCATCTTTGAGCTCATGTAGGACACAGCCTGGTATACCGTCCAGTCCCAATTGATGCTGTGTTTTTGGCTTTGGAGAGGGCTGTTTTAACCTGAGTGTCTGCGATTTCAGGGACTCTACATTCTTCTGGTATGGTTATGGGCCGTTTTGAGGGAGAGAGGGGGCTGAAGTTTGCGCTGAACCTGTCTGCCAGGATGTTGGCGATATTGGTCAGTTCAGTGTATTTTGTGTCATTCTGCACTAACTCCAAGCAGATCTGAGCATTGTCACTTAGATTCTTGACATAGCCAAAGAATGCCTTGTGGTTATCTTTGGAGTCCTTGGCAATTTTCCTTTCAAAGCTCGCCTTGGATGATTTTATGAGGGATCGCAGTTTCTTGCTGATACTGATCAGGGATGTCTTCCCTTCTTGGGATTTTACTCTTTTCTGTACTCGTTTCCTCCTTCTATTGTATAGCTTGTTTATGGCAGGGGTCCACCAGACTGGTTTCCTTTTCTTGGAGAAGTGAGTCTTGGTTTTGCTTGGGATGGCATGATCCATGCATTCTTGTAGTTGACCGTAGAATGCATTAGTAAAGGATTTTGCAGCTTGGACAGTGTTATCCTTCAGCATAGGGGCTTTGAAACTTTCCACCTCGGTCTTAAGTAACGTGAAGTTTGCTTTTGAAAAGTTTTTCATGGTGGTTTTCTTGTTCAGGGGTGGGGGCGGAATATGGATATCCAAAGTGATTTGTTTATGGTCAGATGTAACCAGCGAGGGGTTGACCTCTAGTGTGGAACACCAGTCACCCTCGTTGGTGATGACCAGGTCCAATATGTTGTTACCTCTGGTGGGAGTGTTGACCAGTAGAACCAGGGTGTTTGAGTTTATAAATTCTAGGAAACGTTGGGCAAGAGAGTTAGTACTTGAGTAGTTCTCCCAGTTAAAGTTTGGGTAATTGAAATCACCCAACATTAGGGTGTTTGGTAGGACCTTTATGTTTCCCAGTGTTTCCAGAAATGCAGAATGGGGTCCTGGGACATGGTGGGTGAACTGTAGCAAGCTACAATTTGAATTGCAGTTTTGCCCATTGTTAGTTGCACATGGATAATCTCTGAAGCATTGTGCTGTGCCACTAACCTGGAGGTGTGGATATCCTTGATGAATATGGATACGCCCCTGCCTTTTGTTCTTCAGTTTGGGTTCTGTGGCTAAAATGTATGGTATGAGTTGTAGCCTGGTAGTGCTGGGGTGCTCTCTGGAGCCTTAAACCAGGTTTCTGTTGCTGCACATATATCGATTTTCTCCATACTGAGGAGTGCCTCGAGTGCGTGCATTTTGAGGTTTAGACTTCTGGCATTGAGTAGCATTACCCTCAGTTTTTTGTTACTTGTGCTATTTACAGTGGTGGGTTTGTCTTTTGAGCCTTGCCTAAAAAAAGCACTATAGGGGTGGCAAGAGCCTTGGCCAGTATTCGAAAGCCTAAAGGTAACAGGTGCAAGCCATCTCTAGCGAAGCAGCATGGCTTGTCGAGCATGTCATCCCAGGCAGACAGACATTGGATCCCCTTTGAATGACACGAGAAACTTAGCCAATTGTTGAAATTGAGAATTTCATAGTTGTGAAAATCCTTTCATATTTAGATAAAGAATTGTTTTTAAAATCTGCTCCTAGCAAAATAAATAAAGTTTTAATAAGATTTGATAATGACTAGATGAAATGTCACATGTTATGATAGTGTATAAATTAATAACTGTTCAAGATATTGATGGTATTAGGGAGAAGGTCATGAATAGTCTCACTGAATATGTTATAAGAGATGTGATAACTAAGGAGTTGTTTAAGTATTTTATTGTGGAACAACCTTTGATTCTGACCTTACAGGGATTACCTAAAATCCATAAAAATCCTGTTAAACCCTCTTTTAGGCCATTTGTGGCAGGGGAGGGTTGGCTGACAGAGCCACTATCGATTTATGTGGATAAACAGCTTAAACTGGTGTTAGAGAAACACAAATATATTTTACATGATACTAAGCAATTATTGCAGGAATTATATTGTTTTGTTGATAGTGAGCAAAATTTGTAGAAAGACAAAATATTGATGGCAACTTATGATGTAACATCTTTATTTACAGTAATTCCTAATGTGGAAGGTTTAATAATGATTAAGAACTTCTTAGTACGTCACAGTTCTGAGATGCATATTGAGCTTATTTGTTACTTGCTTGAACTAATATTGGAAAGTAATGTTTTCAAATTTAATGGGTCATACTATCAACAACTGTTAGGCATAGCTATGGGCACACCGTGTGCCGATAGCTACGCCAACATAGCAATGGCTGAGTGGGAAAATGAGAATATGCTTATACATCCACTTGCCCAATGTCATTTAAAGTTTTATAGAAGGTTTGTTGGTGACCTTTTTCTGCTTTGGATTAGTGATATAGAACAGCTCCATGAGTCAATTGATAGTATGAACAATAGTAAAAGTTTCCTGAGATTTACTGGGATGTATTCTGATAAGGTGATAGAATTCTTGGATATTGAGTTTAGCATTGATGAGGAGGGGTGTTTCCACACAAACATATGAAAAAATTTCAGCGTCCAGCATACCTTCATAGGACAAGTATGCATCCCCATCATATATTCAAGAATATTCTGAAGGGGCAAGCCAGGAGATGATCTATGTTAACTCATAGGGATGATAAATGGAAGAGTGAGTTTGATAAGATGCGGGATGATTTTACAAGCAGGGGATATTGTGAGAGTGAAATACAACAGATAGGTGCTGATGTTAATGAAATGAGAGATAGTAGGGGCAAGCCTTATTATTCCAAGCCATCTGTCCATAAAAGGGCAACTAAGAGAAGGGCAAATAATACTCCCTTCACATTTGCCTTTACCAGGGACAACGAAGCTGAGAGAAACATAATCCAGAAGAATTGGTGGATCCTTCAGGTAGATACCTATATAGCTGAGATAGTTAGGGATAAACCATACATTGTTTATAAGAATGCTAAAAATCTTAAATGAAGATTATGTTATCCAGTAAAGGCAGATAGCTTAGAAATTCAGCTACAAGGTGAAGGGACCATTAGGTGTGGTCAGTGTAATTTAAACATCCTGACACAGGTGTTGAATACACCCTGTGAGTCAATGCTAATTGTAATAATAGGAAACATCCTGACACAGGTGTTGAATGCACCCTGCGAGTCAATACTAATTGTAAAAGTAGGATATTAGAGTATTTCTCCCAATGTATTCAGTGTGAGTCATTTTATATTGGGTAAACCAATAGATGCCTTAGGGAATGAATTAGAGACCATATGTATTGTTTGAAGAGAGGACATACTTATAGTGCTATAGCAAAGCATATTTTAGAACTAGGCCATACACATCAGTCTAAATGTATTAGTGTACTAGAATTGGTAACTAATAACATCAGATTGGGGAATATTTCAAATGTCACTGAAGAAAAAGAACTTGGATTATTAATCTCAGGGCACATCTGGGCAAATGTTTAAATGACCATATAGCCATCACAACCAAGCTGAGGGATATATTTTTTCATGTATTCATGTTATATTTTAAATCTAGTTACTGTTATGTTTTTGATCTGTTATTATATTATGTTATATTATATTATATTATATTATATATATTTAAATGGTTATATATCTTTAAGTGAGTGAATGGGATCTGATTGGGTAGTTTGAATTTTAAGGTTATAAAAGGAAGTGATGTGTTCTGTGTACATAAGGTCTGATGAAGCAAATAATTTATTTGTGAAAGTGCTTACCTCTGTTTATGTTTTATTTGCCATTAAATGACACTTTGAAGATTTTAAATACTGATGTCTGCTGTGTTCTGCCACAAGGACTGTTTGGTGCATAATATATATATATATATATATATATATATATATATATATATATATATATGTGTGTGTGTGTGTGTGTGTGTGTGTGTGTGTGTGTGTGTGTGTGTGTGTGTGTGTGTGTGTGTGTCTGTGTGTGTCTGTGTGTGTGTGTGTGTGTGTGTGTATATATATGTACGGATATATATATATATATATATATATATATATATATATATATATATATATATATCTGGTTTACTACTGAAATTCCAAATCCGTGTCAGTCGACCATTCAGAATGTTGACCTGAAATGCTGAATTCAGAATTTTGAAACAGCAACCAAGGGAAAAATGAATGCATCTACAGCCATAGTTCGATGTATTCGACATAGCAGGAGGTGATGTCAGTCACCTACTGCTATGCACATTAAAGTACAGTTACACTCTACAGTCAACAGTACATTAATTCTACTATTTTGCAGCAGGGCTACACCCCCCCCCATAAACCCTGCACATTAAATATACCAACTCCAAGATTGCACTACAGTAAAGAAATGAACTAATTCCCTGTTCCTCACTGAACTGTTATCTCCCTGCCCAATGTCGAATCCAAATACTCGAATTACACTATCCGTTTGCTGTAGTGTCACCTATACATTTTGGTTTGACATTCTACCAACTTGAAAACTGCCATTTGACCACATGCCAGTTGACCAATGCAGTTTCCAGGTTTTGAATGTAAGCCTAAATATATCTATATATATATATATATATATATATATATCTATATATATATATATATATATACACATATGGGTCTGCTGCTTTTGCTCGACTTACATTTAGTCGAAAATGATTTCAGGCAACCCACTTCACTGAAAATGAATTTCACTGAAAACCCATTTGGTCAAATTCCATTTGGTCAAAAATGAAATATAGCTCCTGCCCCAATGCAGTGCGACCCTGGAGTGAGAATACAAAATTAGGGGGACATGGGGGGCATACAAATATGAAAGGTAGTTTAATTTTAGGAGGTGATTTTAATTGCATTTCATAGCCATCAGACACTACTGATGCTAAAATTCCCAAGCTATCTACAGTAGCTAGAATATTAAAATGATGGGTTGATTTAATAGGTTTGAAGGATCTAGATGTTTTGCAGGAACTTGATTCCTTAGGATATACTCATTATTCATTTCTTTATGGCACACAAATAAGAATTGATGGAATATACTTTTCAAATAATCTGATAACTTAAGTCAATTTTGTTCAGTAATCTGTCGTCATTTTTCAAGTGTAATGCTTTAGTCTTTGAGTTAATATAAGAAATGCTGGTGTTATAAGTAAAATACCATTATCTATATACTGAAACTAAAAGATTTTAAGAAGTGGTTTACTAAAGAAGTGGTTTACTAAAGAAGTAGAATACTTTTTTAGAATTTAATAATACTAAGCATGCTAAAAATGCTATGACATGGGATTCTTGCAAAGCTTATTTATGTTCTACAATTATTGCTCTGTGTAGGAATAAAGTTAGAGTTGGACAATGAATATTGTCTATACAAGATCAATTACAATTAGCAAAATTAAAAATCCAAATTGCTGAATGTAAATATTTAGAGACTGTTGAATTGCTTAACTGTAAATATCAGCAAATTCTCCTGCACAAAGTATCAATAGTATTCAAAAAAGTTTTTTTTATTATGCAGTGAATCCCAAAGAAACACATAATTTAGTAAAGAGAACCAACACCCTTTCATGATTATATCATATAAGTGCAATTGAAAATGGTAAGAATGGGGAAAAGGTTTGTGATATAGATGAAATACGTTTGGAATTTCAAAATCACTATGCTAGGTTAAATAATATACAAGAAAGTATAGAGGATAACAAGTTATAAATGAAAGAGTATTTAAAATATTTAAAGTAAAATTTATGTGATGCTATTAATAATTTGATAAAAAATATAAATATGAAAGAAGTTGAAAATAAAATAAAAGAATTGAAAATAAATAAAGCTCCAGGTGTAGATGGTATACCACCTGAATTATATAACATTTTACCAAAGAAATTGATAAATGTTCTTCACAAAACATTTTCAGAAGTTCAAGATATAAGAATATACCACCTTAATGGATATTCCCTAATTTCACCAATTTAAAACAAGACAAATATCCAAATAAATGCAATTCCTGTAGACATATTTCCTTGTTAAAAGTAGACTATAAGATATTTATTTCAATATCTGTCAGTAGACTAAAATAGTATACCCTCATTTACTGATACAAGATAATATTAAAAGAATCTTAACCGTAATTTATTATATTAATATTATAAAACAATAAATGACAATAATCCTTGATATTAAAACGTTCTTTGATTAAGTTAATAAGGATTTTTTGTTTTTGGTGCTAGAAAATTTAGAGTTTGCAGAGATAGTCATACTTTTAATTAAAGCATTATATTCTAATAATAAAGCTAATGCCAAAATGGGTTAATTTTTATCTAAACTTTTAGATTTAAAGAAAGATACTAAGCAGGGATGTTTGCATTAGTAGTAGAATCTCTAGCAATCTCAACCAGACAACATAATAATGAAAATAAATGTTTCCTATGCATAAAACATTATTTTTGCATTTGAAATTCTATTGATAGTTAAGAATTTAAATTCATCTTTTAAATACAAACAAAAATATTTTTTTCAAATTTGCAGAAATTTCTATATTATTTTTAATGAAAATAAAAATAAAGCTTTAATTCAGAAAGGAATATTATTGTTCTGTCAACATCAAATGTTAATTGGGATAATAAACAAATAAGATATCTTAGAATTATTTTAAGTTCTAATTTAGAAGAAATGAGAGATGAAAACTGTAATAGTTGTACTAATAATATTTGTTTTTAATAAACAAATCAAATAATGCATTTATCATATCTGAGGATGGATTAGTTATTATAAAAATGTTTTTCTTATAAAATTATTATACTTTCTGTGATGTATATCTCTTTATTTATGTAAAGATGAATATAAAATAATTAATATAATTCTACATGTTCTATTGTATTCTAAAAACCTAAAGTGGTATATGCTCACCATATAAGAGTTTGGGAAAATAGAAATTTTACCTTTCCTGATATTGAAACATATGCACAAACTGCAATTTGCAAAACTGTTATTTAATGGATGGACAATAGTTATAATGAAAACTGGAACAGACTTCAATTATAACCTGGAAGAAATTTAAATTAAAATGATTTATAGCTGAAATAATAAATAATAAGGATTGGATATTCATAAGCAATTACAGTCAACATAAAATATTTAGTCTTTCAATACTAAATATATAAATAATATTCTTAAAATGTTAAAGGTATATATCATAAAGGGGCTATGTTATATATTTGAATGTCCAAAATGTCTAATACCATATGGTTGAGATCATATGGTCAACATTTGGAAGTTCGAATATATAATAAAAAAAAAAAGAAAAACACACCTTAACAGTGCACCCCCACCCCCTACTTAAATATACCAACCTCAAGACTGTACTTCAGTGCAGAAAAAGGAAATTCTCCCATTCTGCACTGTACTGCACTGTTAAAAGTCAATCTTCGAACACTGGAAATGTCGAGCATATGGTATTTTGTTCTTCTATTGAATTATTAGGAAGTCTTGATAGTAATATTTTATTAAAATGGAAAAATAATAAATCCCTAGGTTGATATAATTGATTTCAAGACGAAAACTGAAATTGATTAATAATTTAATAAATGAATTTCAGCTCAGTTTCACTGAAGACTATTTAGAAATATTGAAAATTAATACATTAGTATTTGAGAACATTAGTTCATTAAAGTCTTCTGGTCAACTAGAAATTCAATTTTTTATTGACTATCTGTGGAAAGCAGTTTATAGCTCCAATCATAGGAAAGGAATTGTATCAGTTTTATATTCAATGTTATTAAATGACAAGTCTGAAATAAATTCAATATACTAGAATTTTGTTTTTTAGGGTAAAAAAATATTTTTCAGATTCAAGCAAAAAGTTGATGTTATTATCTATTGTTAAAACCCAGCATTCTCTTTTTGGAAAATTTACTCTTGGAAAACATAGCATAAAGCATTTTTTACTTCACATAGATTAGCAAAGATAGATATCTCTAAAAATAAATTATGTTGGAATGTAATCAAAACTGTAAAGCAGATTGGTCTCATGTGACACTGAATGTTCCTCTTTGCATGATTTTTGGAAGCATATACAAATGTTTGGTCAAACTTTATGGTCTGACAACTTTTGTATTTATAGGGATTTGGTACTGTATGATGTTCTTATCCCTCCAAATGTTGACAACACTCAATATACTCTTGCGGTATTTAGCTATTGCTAGGAAAGCTATAAGAAGGCAATTACAAGTGGACACACCTACATTTTTACAATGCATCATTTTGTTGAAAGAATTTGTAAAAAAGAAATAGATTTGAAAAACTGAATTCTAAATCAAAAATTTTACACCTGTGGTTTTGGCCTTCTGTTTTGGATTTGAATCAGAAATATGAAGAAGGAATCACTAGCATCACCTCATAAACATTTATAACTTAAAAACACATGAATAAAATTGCAATGGTAATAATAACTGATGAGCACAAATGTGCATATTGATAAATGAATATTACGTTTGAATTTTCATGTGGCTTTATATTTTGTATTTGTGAATGAAAAGCCACTTAGTAAAAAATAGAGATGTAAATGATTATTCTGTACCTAAAAATTGTTCATGAGTCAGAAATGTAGAGAATCATAATGGATTTACTTCACATAAAGTTCCTACCACAACCTATCAGAGGACACTTAAGGAAAGATGATGCTGCCAGGAAGCTGATGGTTGGCTGGAAAGGGGGGCAAGCAAATGACAAAATACACTAGGTTTTATAAATGAGGAAAAAGAGGTGGGCTTAGGAGATTATATCATAACTGAACAGTTTGTTCAACAAGTGAATCAAGACAAAGGTTAATAAAAAGCAAAACAACGAGAGATTTTCTAAGAAGAACAGCTTACATTTAAGGGGAACTTAATAAGATGCACAGTTTGTCCATTTAAATGACTCTGAGATAAATCATAAAAAAATTATGGAGATTACAAGGGCATTCAAAGAATGATATTGTGAGACATTCTGGATAATACTTACTCAAACCTTTTAACCTCATAGCCCAATAATTCTAGACAAAGTCAATAATAACAGGAGGTGGGTTAAAAAGGGCTCAGAACCAGGGGCATATTTTAAGTATTGTTCTTATAAATTTTAGACTAAATGTTTTTCATATTAACATACATTTTCTAAATGAGTTGGAGTCTGAAACTCAAATGTGTACCACTATTTAAGTGACTTCAGTCGTCAACGACTTGCCAGAAATCTATACATTTACAAGGAATACATCAGAAAACTCTGAAGCAAAAATCAGGAAATTCAGCAACATTATGACAGTTTAAAGATAAGTACTTACTCAAAATGTATAAAATGTTTGAGTTATAGACTTGATTTTGTTTCCACAGTAACACGAAAATAGCAAGTACAGATTCTGATGTATACTCTCTATATTAGAACTGGGTACAGTGATTATTTTTCTCTAATACCAAATAAAAAAGCTTAGTGAACAAAATGCATAGCCCTAGGACTTAATACAGACCCCTGTTCCAGATACATAAAATACATAGCCCTAGAACTTAATACAGAGTCATGTTCCAGATACATAAAATGCATAGCCCTAGGACTTAATACAGAGTCATGTTCCAGATACATAAAATGCATAGCCCTAGGACTTAATACAGACCCCTGTTCCAGATACATAAAATACATAGCCCTAGAACTTAATACAGAGTCATGTTCCAGATACATAAAATACATAGCCCTAGGACTTAATACAGAGTCATGTTCCAGATACATAAAATACATAGCCCTAGGACTTAATACAAACTCCTGTTCCAGATACATAAAATACATAGCCCTAGAACTTAATACAAGCTCCTGTTCCAGATACATAAAATACATAGCCCTAGGACTTAATACAGACCCCTGTTCCAGATACATAAAATACATAGCCCTAGGATTTAATACAGAGTCATGTTCCAGATACATAAAATACATAGCCCTAGGACGTAATACAGACTCATGTTCCAGATACATAAAATACATAGACATAAGACTTAATACAGACCTCATGTTCCAGATACATAAAATGCATAGCCCTAGGACTTAATACAGAGTCATGTTCCAGATACATAAAATACATAGCCCTAGAACTTAATACAAACTCCTGTTCCAGATACATAAAATACATAGCCCTAGGACTTAATACAGACTCCTGTTCCAGATGCATAAAATACATAGCCCTAGGACTTAATACAGACTCTTGTTCCAGATACATAAATTACATAACCCTAGGACTTAATACAGACTCATGTTCCAGATACATAAAATACATAACCCTAGGACGTAATACAAACTCCTGTTCCAGATACATAAAATACATAGACATAAGACTTAATACAGACCTCATGTTCCAGATACATAAACTGCATAGCCCTAGGACTTAATACAGACTCCTGTTCCAGATACATAAAATACATAGCCCTAGGACTTAATACAGACTACTGTTCCAGATACATAAAATACATAGCCCTAGGACGTAATACAGACTCATGTTCCAGATACATAAAATGCATAGCCCTAGGACATAATACAGACTCATGTTCCGGATGCATAAATTGCATAGCCCTAGGACTTAATAGAGTCATGTTCCAGATACATAAAATACATAGCCCTAGAACTTAATACGGACTAGTGTTCCAGATACATAGAATACATAGCCCTAGGACGTAATACAGACTCATGTTCCAGATACATAAAATGCATAGCCCTAGGACATAATACAGACTCATGTTCTGGATGCATAAATTGCATAGTCCTAGGACTTAATAGAGTCATTCTCCAGATAGATAAAATACATAGCCCTAGGACTTAATACAGAACCCTGTTCCAGATACATAAAATACATAGCCCTAGAACTTAATACAGAGTCATGTTCCAGATACATAAAATACATAGCCCTAGGACTTAATACAGAGTCATGTTCCAGATACATAAAATACATAGCCCTAGGACTTAATACAAACTCCTGTTCCAGATACATAAAATACATAGCCCTAGAACTTAATACAAGCTCCTGTTCCAGATACATAAAATACATAGCCCTAGGACTTAACACAGACCCCTGTTCCAGATACATAAAATACATAGCCCTAGGATTTAATACAGAGTCATGTTCCAGATACATAAAATACATAGCCCTAGGACGTAATACAGACTCATGTTCCAGATACATAAAATACATAGACATAAGACTTAATACAGACCTCATGTTCCAGATACATAAAATGCATAGCCCTAGGACTTAATACAGAGTCATGTTCCAGATACATAAAATACATAGCCCTAGAACTTAATACAAACTCCTGTTCCAGATACATAAAATACATAGCCCTAGGACTTAATACAGACTCCTGTTCCAGATGCATAAAATACATAGCCCTAGGACTTAATACAGACTCTTGTTCCAGATACATAAATTACATAACCCTAGGACTTAATACAGACTCATGTTCCAGATACATAAAATACATAACCCTAGGACGTAATACAAACTCCTGTTCCAGATACATAAAATACATAGACATAAGACTTAATACAGACCTCATGTTCCAGATACATAAACTGCATAGCCCTAGGACTTAATACAGACTCCTGTTCAAGATACATAAAATACATAGCCCTAGGACTTAATACAGACTACTGTTCCAGATACATAAAATACATAGCCCTAGGACGTAATACAGACTCATGTTCCAGATACATAAAATGCATAGCCCTAGGACATAATACAGACTCATGTTCCGGATGCATATATTGCATAGCCCTAGGACTTAATAGAGTCATGTTCCAGATACATAAAATACATAGCCCTAGAACTTAATACAGACTACTGTTCCAGATACATAGAATACATAGCCCTAAGACGTAATACAGACTCATGTTCCAGATACATAAAATGCATAGCCCTAGGACATAATACAGACTCATGTTCTGGATGCATAAATTGCATAGTCCTAGGACTTAATAGAGTCATTCTCCAGATAGATAAAATACATAGCCCTAGGACTTAATACAGAATCATGTTCCAGATGCATAAAATACATAGCCCCAGGACTTAATACAGACTCATGTTCCAGATACATTTCTAGATACAGATTATTCGTGTTCCAGATACATTTGTAGATACAGATTATTTTGCTGATGCTTAATGAAATGGATAGAAATGAACTATACGATGCAAATTTGTTTTGTTTTTGCTCTGTGAATTTAGATTTAAAAACAGTTATCAATCAAGTTCATATGATTCCCAAATGTACTTTACAAATGCAAGATTAATATGTATTTTACAATGAAAGAAAGACAATATTTAATGCTGATGAGAAACAGTAGATATTTTGTATTCAAGAAGGTTGACAAATGTGCAACAACTGTAGCTTTTAATGAAGAAAACTAAAAATGTAACTATTTATAGCATGTGAGAAATAAGAAATATTTTTAGGAGTAGAACATAATCATCCACAAAGAACACAGGATATGTTAAATAAGCTATTAGAAAAGATGTAAGGAAAGTGTCTTTCAAATGTTAGGCAGGTGTTAAGTGATGCTTCTGCTATTCCGTCTACATTCTCTACATTACCAGTTCACCAGTTCAAATGTTAGGCAGGTGTTAAATGATGCTTCTGCTATTCCATCTACATTCTCTACATTACCAGTTCACCAGTTCAAATGTTAGGCAGGTGTTAAATGATGCTTCTGCTATTCCTTCTACATTCTCCACATTACCAGTTCACCAGTTCAAATGTTAGGCAGGTGTTAAATGATGCTTCTGCTATTCCATCTACATTCTTTACAATACCAGTTCACCAGTTCAAATGTTAGGCAGGTGTTAAATGATGCTTCTGCTATTCCGTCTACATTCTCAACATTACCAGTTCACCAGTTCAAATGTTAGGCAGGTGTTAAATGATGCTTCTGCTATTCCGTCTACATTCTCTACATTACCAGTTCACCAGTTCAAATGTTAGGCAGGTGTTAAATGATGCTTCTGCTATTCCTTCTACATTCTCTACATTACCAGTTCACCAGTTCAAATGTTAGGCAGGTGTTAAATGATGCTTCTGCTATTCCGTCTACATTCTCTACATTACCAGTTCACCAGTTCAAATGTTAGGCAGGTGTTAAATGATGCATCTGCTATTCCGACTACATTCTCCACATTACCAGTTCACCAGTTCAAATGTTAGGCAGGTGTTAAATGATGCTTCTGCTATTCCGTCTACATTCTCTACATTACCAGTTCACCAGTTCAAATGTTAGGCAGGTGTTAAATGATGCTTCTGCTATTCCGTCTACATTCTGTACATTACCAGTTCACCAGTTCAAATGTTAGGCAGGTGTTAAATGATGCTTCTGCTATTCCGTCTACATTCTCTATATTACCAGTTCACCAGTTCAAATGTTAGGCAGGTGTTAAATGATGCTTCTGCTATTCCGTCTACATTCGCTACATTACCAGTTCACCAGTTCAAATGTTAGGCAGATGTTAAATGATGCTTCTGCTATTCCGTCTACATTCTCCACATTACCAGTTCTCCAGTTCAAATGTTAGGCAGGTGTTAAATGATGCTTCTACTATTCCTTCTACATTCTCTACATTACCAGTTCACCAGTTCAAATGTTAGGCAGGTGTTAAATGATGCTTCTGCTATTCCGTCTACATTCTCTACATTACCAGTTCACCAGTTCAAATGTTAGGCAGGTGTTAAATGATGCATCTGCTATTCCGACTACATTCTCCACATTACCAGTTCACCAGTTCAAATGTTAGGCAGGTGTTAAATGATGCTTCTGCTATTCCGTCTACATTCTCTACATTACCAGTTCACCAGTTCAAATGTTAGGCAGGTGTTAAATGATGCTTCTGCTATTCCGTCTACATTCTCTACATTACCAGTTCACCAGTTCAAATGTTAGGCAGGTGTTAAATGATGCTTCTGCTATTCCGTCTACATTCTCTGCATTACCAGTTCACCAGTTCAAATGTTAGGCAGGTGTTAAATGATGCTTCTGCTATTCCATCTACATTTGCTACATTACCAGTTCACCAGTTCAAATGTTAGGCAGATGTTAAATGATGCTTCTGCTATTCCGTCTACATTCTCCACATTACCAGTTCTCCAGTTCAAATGTTAGGCAGGTGTTAAATGATGCTTCTACTATTCCTTCTACATTCTCTACATTACCAGTTCACCAGTTCAAATGTTAGGCAGGTGTTAAATGATGCTTCTGCTATTCCGTCTACATTCTCTACATTACCAGTTCACCAGTTCAAATGTTAGGCAGGTGTTAAATGATGCATCTGCTATTCCGACTACATTCTCCACATTACCAGTTCACCAGTTCAAATGTTAGGCAGGTGTTAAATGATGCTTCTGCTATTCCGTCTACATTCGCTACATTACCAGTTCACCAGTTCAAATGTTAGGCAGATGTTAAATGATGCTTCTGCTATTCCGTCTACATTCTCCACATTACCAGTTCTCCAGTTCAAATGTTAGGCAGGTGTTAAATGATGCTTCTACTATTCCTTCTACATTCTCTACATTACCAGTTCACCAGTTCAAATGTTAGGCAGGTGTTAAATGATGCTTCTGCTATTCCGTCTACATTCTCTACATTACCAGTTCACCAGTTCAAATGTTAGGCAGGTGTTAAATGATGCATCTGCTATTCCGACTACATTCTCCACATTACCAGTTCACCAGTTCAAATGTTAGGCAGGTGTTAAATGATGCTTCTGCTATTCCGTCTACATTCTCTGCATTACCAGTTCACCAGTTCAAATGTTAGGCAGGTGTTAAATGGTGCTTCTGCTATTCCGTCTACATTCTGTACATTACCAGTTCACCAGTTCAAATGTTAGGCAGGTGTTAAATGATGCTTCTGCTATTCCGTCTACATTCTCTACATTACCAGTTCACCAGTTCAAATGTTAGGCAGGTGTTAAATGATGCTTCTGCTATTCCGTCTACATTCTCTGCATTACCAGTTCACCAGTTCAAATGTTAGGCAGGTGTTAAATGATGCTTCTGCTATTCCGTCTACATTCTGTACATTACCAGTTCACCAGTTCAAATGTTAGGCAGGTGTTAAATGATGCTTCTGCTATTCCGTCTACATTCTCTATATTACCAGTTCACCAGTTCAAATGTTAGGCAGGTGTTAAATGATGCTTCTGCTATTCCGTCTACATTCGCTACATTACCAGTTCACCAGTTCAAATGTTAGGCAGATGTTAAATGATGCTTCTGCTATTCCGTCTACATTCTCCACATTACCAGTTCTCCAGTTCAAATGTTAGGCAGGTGTTAAATGATGCTTCTACTATTCCTTCTACATTCTCTACATTACCAGTTCACCAGTTCAAATGTTAGGCAGGTGTTAAATGATGCTTCTGCTATTCCGTCTACATTCTCTACATTACCAGTTCACCAGTTCAAATGTTAGGCAGGTGTTAAATGATGCATCTGCTATTCCGTCTACATTCTCTACATTACCAGTTCACCAGTTCAAATGTTAGGCAGGTGTTAAATGATGCTTCTGCTATTCCGACTACATTCTCTACATTACCAGTTCACCAGTTCAAATGTTAGGCAGGTGTTAAATGATGCTTCTGCTATTCCGTCTACATTCTCTGCATTACCAGCTCACCAGTTCAAATGTTAGGCAGGTGTTAAATGATGCTTCTGCTATTCCGTCTACATTCTGTACATTACCAGTTCAACAGTTCAAATGTTAGGCAGGTGTTAAATGATGCTTCTGCTATTCCGTCTACATTCGCTACATTACCAGTTCACCAGTTCAAATGTTAGGCAGATGTTAAATGATGCTTCTGCTATTCCGTCTACATTCTCCACATTACCAGTTCTCCAGTTCAAATGTTAGGCAGGTGTTAAATGATGCTTCTACTATTCCTTCTACATTCTCTACATTACCAGTTCACCAGTTCAAATGTTAGGCAGGTGTTAAATGATGCTTCTGCTATTCCGTCTACATTCTCTACATTACCAGTTCACCAGTTCAAATGTTAGGCAGGTGTTAAATGATGCATCTGCTATTCCGACTACATTCTCCACACTACCAGTTCACCAGTTCAAATGTTAGGCAGGTGTTAAATGATGCTTCTGCTATTCCGTCTACATTCTCTACATTACCAGTTCACCAGTTCAAATGTTAGGCATGTGTTAAGTGATGCTTCTGCTATTCCGTCTACATTCTCTACATTACCAGTTCACCAGTTCAAATGTTAGGCAGGTGTTAAATGATGCTTCTGCTATTCCGTCTACATTCTCTACATTACCAGTTCACCAGTTCAAATGTTAGGCAGGTGTTAAATGATGCATCTGCTATTCCGACTACATTCTCCACATTACCAGTTCACCAGTTCAAATGTTAGGCAGGTGTTAAATGATGCTTCTGCTATTCCGTCTACATTCTCTACATTACCAGTTCACCAGTTCAAATGTTAGGCATGTGTTAAGTGATGCTTCTGCTATTCCGTCTACATTCTCTACATTACCAGTTCACCAGTTCAAATGTTAGGCAGGTGTTAAATGATGCTTCTGCTATTCCGTCTACATTCTCTACATTACCAGTTCACCAGTTCAAATGTTAGGCAGGTTTTAAATGATGCTTCTGCTATTCCGTCTACATTCTCTACATTACCAGTTCACCAGTTCAAATGTTAGGCAGGTGTTAAATGATGCATCTGCTATTCCGTCTACATTCTCCACATTACCAGTTCACCAGTTCAAATGTTAGGCAGGTGTTAAATGATGCTTCTGCTATTCCGTCTATATTCTCTACATTACCAGTTCACCAGTTCAAATGTTAGGCAGGTGTTAAATGATGCTTCTGCTATTCCATCTACATTCTCTACATTACCAGTTCACCAGTTCAAATGTTAGGTAGGTGTTAAATGATGCTTCTGCTATTCCGACTACATTCTGTACATTACCAGTTCACCAGTTTAAATGTTAGGCAGGTGTTAAATGATGCTTCTGCTATTCCGTCTACATTCTCTACATTACCAGTTCACCAGTTCAAATGTTAGGCAGGTGTTAAATGATGCTTCTGCTATTCCGTCTACATTCTCTACATTACCAGTTCACCAGTTCAAATGTTAGGCAGGTGTTAAATGATGCTTCTGCTATTCTGTCTACATTCTCTACTTTACCAGTTCACCAGTTCAAATGTTAGGCAGGTGTTAAATGATGCTTCTGCTATTCCGTCTACATTCTCTACATTACCAGTTCACCAGTTCAAATGTTAGGCAGGTGTTAAATGATGCTTCTGCTATTCCGTCTACATTCTCTACTTTACCAGTTCACCAGTTCAAATGTTAGGCAGGTGTTAAATGATGCTTCTGCTATTCCGTCTACATTCTCTACATTACTAGTTCACCAGTTCAAATGTTAGGCAGGTGTTAAATGATGCTTCTGCTATTCCGTCTACATTCTCTACTTTACCAGTTCACCAGTTCAAATGTTAGGCAGGTGTTAAATGATGCTTCTGCTATTCCGTCTACATTCTCTACATTACCAGTTCACCAGTTCAAATGTTAGGCAGGTGTTAAATGATGCTTCTGCTATTCCGTCTACATTCTCTACTTTACCAGTTCACCAGTTCAAATGTTAGGCAGGTGTTAAATGATGCTTCTGCTATTCCGTCTACATTCTCTACTTTACCAGTTCACCAGTTCAAATGTTAGGCAGGTGTTAAATGATGCTTCTGCTATTCCGTCTACATTCTCTACATTACCAGTTCACCAGTTCAAATGTTAGGCAGGTGTTAAATGATGCTTCTGCTATTCCATCTACATTCTCTACATTACCAGTTCACCAGTTCAAATGTTAGGCAGGTGTTAAATGATGCTTCTGCTATTCCGTCTACATTCGCTACATTACCAGTTCACCAGTTCAAATGTTAGGCAGGTGTTAAGTGATGCATCTGCTATTCCTTCTACATTCTCTACATTACCAGTTCACCAGTTCAAATGTTAGGCAGGTGTTAAATGATGCTTCTGCTATTCCGTCTACATTCTGTACATTACCAGTTCACCAGTTCAAATGTTAGGCAGGTGTTAAATGATGCTTCTACTATTCCGTCTACATTCTCTACATTACCAGTTCACCAGTTCAAATGTTAGGCAGGTGTTAAATGATGCTTCTGCTATTCCGTCTACATTCTGTACATTACCAGTTCACCAGTTCAAATGTTAGGCAGGTGTTAAATGATGCTTCTACTATTCCGTCTACATTCTCTACATTACCAGTTCACCAGTTCAAATGTTAGGCAGGTGTTAAGTGATGCTTCTGCTATTCCGTCTACATTCTGTACATTACCAATTCACCAGTTCAAATGTTAGGCAGGTGTTAAATGATGCTTCTGCTCTTCGTTCTACATTCTCTACATTACCAGTTCACCAGTTCAAATGTTAGGCAGGTGTTAAATGATGCTTCTGCTATTCCATCTACATTCTCTACTTTACCAGTTCACCAGTTCAAATTTTAGGCAGGTGTTAAATGATGCTTCTGCTATTCCGTCTACATTCTCTACATTACCAGTTCACCAGTTCAAATGTTAGGCAGGTGTTAAATGATGCTTTTGCTATTCCGTCTACATTCTCTACTTTACCAGTTCACCAGTTGAAATGTTAGGCAGTTGTTAAATGATGCTTCTGCTATTCCGTCTACATTCTCTACATTACCAGTTCACCAGTTCAAATGTTAGGCAGGTGTTAAATGATGCTTCTGCTATTCCGTCTACATTCTCTACTTTACCAGTTCACCAGTTCAAATGTTAGGCAGGTGTTAAATGATGCTTCTGCTATTCCGTCTACATTCTCTGCATTACCAGTTCACCAGTTCAAATGTTAGGCAGGTGTTAAATGATGCTTCTGCTATTCCGTCTACATTCTCTACATTACCAGTTCACCATTTCAAAGCGTTGTATGATTGCCATTTTCATCTTATTTAAAGACTTCCTCAGATCTAGTAGAAGCTTTGAAAATGGATCTGAAGTCTCAGCGAGTTATTATTGTTCAGAGATGAGTATTTGAATGATACATGGTTCGGGAAGAATGAGAAAACTCCAAAGGCATGTCCACAGCAAAGGATTGGATCAGGAGGGAAGGAAAATAATCTAGATCTGAAACTGCCCAAAAGTACAACTCAAATGCTTGTGGTCCCCAATAAGGCTGCTAGTGTACCACTTCAGCAGCCCACCTTCTGTGATTATTAGTTAGTTTTGCTGGAACTACAAAATAGGGAGCAACATACTGTTCAAGGGTAATGGGCTTTTGGGCTTTACAATTTTTAAACAAGCAGTTATCCTGGAATATATCCTGTATGTCTATATATTGCATTTATTGTTCATGTTTAACTGAGACCCTTAATATAATGCACATCTTGGATATTCCGGATGTGTCCACATAATGTAACTGCATAGTGAACAGTCAATTTGAAAACTTTATTTAACCTTTGCTCTTGATGATTTGAGTAGTCAGTTATGATGTAACAGTTGTGTGAACAGGATTTCAGTAATGAAAGTAAAGTGTCAGGTGGTTTATAGATATACAGAGGATTTCATTAACACGTGAATTGCACTTCCAATAAAACAGCTATCCACGGGCATAAGATTTCCTATGTCTGCACTAGTGGATGTGAATTACACTGAACTTGAACTGCAAACAAATAAAGCATGAATGTGAGTTGATAATTTGTTCAGCAAAGCAGCTCACATAGAAGCCATTTAATGATATATGGAGTGTATAGTAAAAAACACAACAATGATGTGTTCGCAAAGCCATGGAACATGGGAGATGGATACACACTTCAGTGAACAGGTATAGCAGGTAACAGAATCAGTAGAGATAATTAGAAAGAAAACAACAAATGTTTACATGATATGTCTTCTTCTTTCTCTGTACCTTTTGTCTCCCAGTGCTGAAACCGGTTAGAGTGATACTGCTGTAGTTGACTGTATGGATACCAGCACTGCTCACCAAAATGAGCCACATCAGTTGCAGCAGTCACCACTCACCATTCTAGCAAACCCAAGACTATTGGAGGTCAGTGTATAGAAAAAACAGGAAAATCTTGTCCCCTTTGGTACACCATACTGGAATTCTACATTCCACAGTAGCCAGAAATAGCCATGGCCATCTAACTCAGATCTGCTCAAGGAACAAAATGTAGCCTCACATGCATGCATGTGTTTTTGGACTTCATATGATGTGCAGTGTATAGCTTCACTGGGGCACTAACAAAGGTCTGGATCACTGTTCCATGGCGCTACATATCTATAAAGTCTATTTAATTATAGTGTGAAAGTTTAGTGTGCTAGTTACCTTAATATAGCACCCAGGACCATAGGTCTCAACCTGCTAAGATGCCAATGTGGAACACAGACCATAGCAATGTGTGGCAAACAGTCAAAATGTGGAACACCCAATTTTCACACTGCGAGAAAAGCATACTTTGACCATGGCCATGGCCTTTCAACCAAGATATACCAGATGTAAGTATTTAATAATACACACACTCTCCTGCAGGCACACATATTTACATATATACACACACAGATGTAGAAGCAAAAAGACAGTGGCTCATCATATAGTACAACTCAAACACACACACACACACACACACACACACACACACACACACACACACACACACACACACACACACAAAACCAAAGTAAATAACTGCAGTACCAGCAGTTAAAATAATTCCTTTTAACTGCTGGTATTTCAGTTATTTACTTTGGTACTGTTTTGCTTCTGTTTGCTATGGTCTGTGTTCCACATTGGCCTCTTCGCAGGTTGAGGCCTATGGCTCCAGCCTAAATTTGCCCATGCCCATATAACCTTATCCAGTATACAGTAACTTCAGTGCTTGCCTTATTCTCAAACTACTACTCAGTACATTTACCTTGCGTCTGACATCTACTCTATGTATAGTTCTGAGCTAATCAAACCTTGCATAAAACAATTAGCATAACTTAAACTAGTGACCATTTTATTTCTCTCTCATATTTATTGACTTAATGTTGCTTTATTATTTAATTTGTGTGTGTCATTTTCAAGTCTATATTTTTAGTACTGAAACTTGTTTCTTTGTGATGCTGTGATTTTTGGGCAAGGTATTTCATTATATTAAACTATAGTTGCTAAATAAATAATTTAATATAATTATATTAAACTATAGTTGCTAAATAATTGTGCCTTAGTTGAAGGTTGGGCGTCGAGCTGGCACCTCGGCACCATACTGCCAATCATTAGAGGACTGGAGTTCCGCTGTGGCAATGCCTAACCGGGAAAAGTCAAAAGAAGAAGAAGAAGATTCGCTATAGTGTAGATTCGCTATAGTGTAGATTTGCTATAGTGTAGATTCGCTATAGTGTAGATTTGCTATAGTGTTGATTCGCTATAGTGTAGATTCGCTATAGTGTACAATATATCCTGATCTTTTCTAATACTCTGCATTGCTTTTATCACATCTATGTTTTGGAGCATTTTTGTTCCCTTTTCTGTAATCTTCTAATAGTGACACTTCTTGTCTTAACTGCTTTATAGTTTTCTCTGTTCGATACGCCCATGATGGTATTTGATTTCTCCCCTTTATTTCCTTTACTGCCATGTGTTTTTGTGGTAAGACTTTATTTGCTATAAATTTAGCTGAACAATAATATATCCAATTTGCTTCTGTTATATCATATGCATTTCTATTAACAGTCCTAATTACTGTATCTATTTGTTTTATCAAACTTCTAACATTTTGGATCTTATTAACTTTCTGTAGTCTATTTGTTTCTTTGACCTTAATATGTCTATCCATCTCTACTAAAGCAAGCAATTCTTCTCTTAGATAATTTTCTTCTAAACTGAGGGCACCTTATTTTTCTCTATTTCCTGCAGGCATTCTACAGAAAGTTCCAGAGCATCTTCCTGTGCCACATTCTCTTCAGTTTCATCCTGTGTCATCCATTGCTCTTTCATATGGGAACTCACTGGCCTATCACTCCACCACATTGACTCTGTCAGAGTTGCTGCTATTTCCTGTTCCTCCAACCAAACCTTTAAATTTTTTCCTACCAAAGGCTCCAACGTACCTTCATATGGGAACTGATCAGATGTTGCCCGCTCCACTGGTTTCTCCTTAAATTGTGGATCCATTATTCTATCCTGGTGTGGTGTCATCTGAGTTAGATTTTCCAGACTAAATCCTTCACTTTACAGGTAATCTATAACCTCAATTTCTATTTCTTTAACTTCATTACTAATACTCCTTTCTACTTTCCGTCTTTTTTATTTTTACTGTTGTAAAATTTTCCATAGCTGGATGCCTTTGCCTTTATTTCTCTTCAAATATGTTTGGTGCTTCTCTTTTTGTATTGATTAGTTGTACAGACATTTGTGTTATAAGGTACTTAAGAGGGAACCTGCAAACTATCCTATAAACTAAAGACCAATAACCTGCCTTCAAACAACTTAAGAACTATACAATGGAATTGATGCTGGCAGAGTTAATAGTTATTTAGAAGGAAACTCAGTTGGGACAATAAAACGGAAGGGTAACAAAACAGTCATATGGAACAAAGGATCATTTGTTGTTAAATAGTTATAATGGAGAACTGTAAAAAGGGGAAGAAACTAAGTATGGCACAGATACGTTACAAAAAAAATTTCACAGCATCCCACACTCATGGATAAAACAGTGCTTACAAATGTATAAGATACATATTATTCCAGGGATACAAATTCAAATGGGGGTATTCCAGGGTGACTCTTTGTCACTGCTGTTCTTTTGTCTTGTCCTTAAACCATTAAGCAGTCTATTCAATGGATTAGGTCATGGCTATAATTTGGCTCCCAGAAAACAACAAAAATTTAAAGACTGCTTATCGTCTTTTGTGTGGATGATTTAAAATTGTATAATTCATCAGACGAGGAACTGAAAACACAACTACAAATGGAAAAAACTTTATCAGATGATATGAGTGTCATTTAGTCTTGATAAATGTTGCAAAGGCAACCTTTAAAGCAGGAAAGCTGCAGCACCAAGAAAACTTAAGTTTGTGACAGGAATGTGATATAAAAGAACTTGAGCAAGAGGGAGTGTATACATATTTGGAAACTGATGAAGGCACAACAATAAAACATGAACAGATATGGAGAAAACTTAGCAAGGAATATTTTAGATGACTAAAATTAATACTGAAAACAGCTCTCTTATCTAGGAATAAAGTCCAAGCTATAAACCCATTTGCTCTTCCACTCCTATCTTACAGTTTTGGAGTGACTGACTGGCTCCTAAAGGAATTGGATCAGTTGGACAGGAAAACAAGAAAAATGCTACTTATAACACAGATGTGTGTACAAAGTATTTTGCTAGTTAGGCATTGAATTTACTAAATCAAAAGTGATTAGGGAATATTTGTACTGTATTACATATAGTTAATTTGTATTCACTATGTGTATCCCTGTCTGTCATGTTATCCTCTGTATTGATTTATCACATGTAGATGTAATCTGCTCGATGATCTTCATGATTGTCAAATTGCTCTACATGGAGCTTTTCTCCTGGGCCTCCACTGAAAATGGATTTGTCCTGTTGGACCATCCTGGTAAACAAATGTAAAATAAATAAATAAATAAATAAATAAATAAATAAATAAATAAATAAATAAGTAAATAAAATGCTTGACAGAAAAACAAATCACAAGAGTTGTGTAAAATAACTGAGAGTACATTGAAATGGAAGCAAAGATTGTATTTGGTAGATGAAAATGAACAAACAATAAAACCAGCAACTCAGAAATCGACAAATAAATATGGGATTATAAAGCATTAATTATATTTTTGAAACATGACAGAACAAAACAAAACTGGAAATATTGGACTTTTTAACTTTGTTAAACTTATAGGAGACTCTAAAGCATATGCCCTACTTCATGTCGTTAATGTTTGGAGGAGCACTTAGGAGAGGGGAAGTGGAAGGGAAGATTTTACTGTAAGTAAAACAGACGTTTGTTCTTAACAGTAATATTTGTGTAGTGCATGATATCGGCATGATTCAAAGTAACGTTTTCCAAGGTATTTTCAAGTGCAATAGGAATACTAAAGTAAACAGGTACCCCTCTTTTTTTCCTTCCTTTCTCTTTCTGTTTCTACAGTTTTAAGAAATTTAGACACTGCAGTGTAAAAAACAAAAGAAAATTCTGTTCAAAAGAGTATGATACAAGAATAAAATGATGTGCTTTTTCCTCATTCTTGCATAGGAAAATGACTGGACTAAGACTTTAGGGTTCATCTAGTAATACGTAAGAGGAAAGCAAATAAATAAATAAATAAAACGTGCATTGACAATAATAAAGCTCTCCTCTAGCAAATACATAAATAAATGAATGAATAAATAAATACTTGTAGTATCTGGTTCTCATGTTTCCATGGAGACAATCTGATGAAAATCAATAAAAACAGACTACTTCTTTCTTTTTTTTTTAATTGTTTTCTTTCAATCGCTAGGAGATAATGTTTTCAGAAAACATTCTAGTGTTTTCTTATTCTGGGAGATCAATAAAGATCGACAAAACTAAACAGCACACAGTAGAAGCACAGGCTATACCATGCATCTTAACATGGATAACCTTAATTTTGGTTATCCCAAGTCTATGAGTTTGGCTGTCAGTTTGGGGAAATTGTTCCTATTAGGAAGGTACAACTTCACTATATGAAGATGTACATAGTTTGTGTGTTAATATTAAGTTTATAGGTTTTTGGGGTGCATTGGGGGTGTCTTTGTGTTTTTGTTTGATGGTTTTTGATAAAACAAAGAGTTTTGTAAGATGTGACATAGGGTCAAATGGATATGACAAGAAGCAGCAGCTGTATAAAAGGTCAACCTGGCAAACACTAATGTGTGCATGTAACAAAAGAGCTGGAACTAGATGCTTAACAAAAAAACTGTTAAAAATGAAAGGTGGGAATAATAACTTTTTTTAATGTAATGAGCCTTTCAGTATTATCTTTAAATGTTAATGGTGTCTCTCTCTCACACACACACACACACACACACACACACACACACACACACATATATATATATATATATATATATATATATATATATATATATATATACAGAAACGAAAGAGTGGTGAAACATATTAAAAATGTGGAATGAAAATAGATATGCTACAGGAGACATATTTGGAAAGAACTCAACATGTGAATTTGATAAAGAAAGGTTTTCATGATGGTTACTCAGCAGAATTCCTGGGAGAAAGGAAACAATGAGTACTTATATTAATTGCAAAAGGAGCTCCAGCAGTGACAGAAGAAGATAAGAAAGATAATAATGACAGATTTGTAGTGCTAAGGGGCTACTGGCAAGGGAGGAGGATTATACTAGCATGTATTTATATTCCACCTAAAACTGCTATAAAGGAGCTTAAAAGAAGCTCTCAGAGAAATAATCCGTTTTTAGCAAGGAATGTTATTTATAGGTGGGACTGGAATTTGATCTGCAGCAGGGAAGATGCTTCTGAGGAGCCTAGAAGGGAAATATATCAAAGGAAGGTAGATTCTTAAAGAAATTTATGAAAATATTTGGCATGGAAGATGTGAATTCAGTAGTAGGAGTTGGAGAGAATTTACATATTGCTCCCCATGATACAAAATGGGCTAGGCTAGACAGAACTTCTATTTCACAGGAACATGTACAATTAATTGAATGTTTTGATATGTATCCAATAACTATTTCAGATCACACACTAATAATAACTAAAATAAAAATGCAGGATAATGTAATAAAAATGAGACACTGTCACTTTCCTACCCATCTGTTGAAAAGTGAGAAATTAAAGGAATGGGTAGTGGAAATTATTCAGGTGTTATTAGAGAAGACAGAAACTTCCTCTGAAAAATATAGCTAAGGAGTTGGATAAAATTAAAGTGTAGTTTGAAAGGGTCTATATTATAATCTCAAAGGTTTAAAACTTCGAATCACTAAAGATCGAACTTTAGTGATCGAAGTCTTAAACCATCGAAACCAAACAAAAAATACTAAATTAAAAAAAAAAACTAAATAGTGTGTAGGCAGGGGGGCAAGTCCCCCTGCACCCTCCACCCCCCTACTTAAATATACCAACTCCGAGAATGCACGACGTTGAAGTAAACGGAAATCTCCCCCTATGGAGATTTTCCATTTAAACATTCGATGTAGTGCACTTTCGGTATTCTCGTGTCGATAATATCGTATTTGATATTGTCAGACTTCGAGATTTTAATATAGACCCATTTAAAAAGTGGGTAGAAATAAAGGAAAGAGAGATATGGTTAAGAAGCAACAAGAATTATTTAGAGGTATTGACAATTGTTAAAGAAAGAGCAGAAACATCGCCCTTATTGAAAGGGTTGGTAACACATTTTTTGCATTGAGTTTAAGGCCATGACTTTGGCACCAATCATTTGTTTGTGTAAGACCCTCTTGTAGGATGTTGACATCATTTGGAGATTCTATGACCACTCCCAGTTTACAGTCTTCAGCAAACTTTGTCAGCCACAGACCTTTAGTTTTTGCTTGTACTTTGGAGAAATAGATTCCAAACAGTAGAGGTCCCAGGAGTGATCCTTGTGGAACACCACTGGTTACAGGTCTGCTGCTGGAGGTGGATTCCCCTATTTTGATTATATGGGTTCTATCAGTGAGACAGTTAGTGACTCATATAATGATATAAGGTCTGATACCTGTCTTTTTTAATTTCTCCAAATCTTTTGGGTTTCTAATACCATGATGTATGATTAAAGTTCATTAAATTAGTATTACTTCAATCATTGATGTCAGCCAGACATGCTCCTCACAGCATCCACAATGTGTCCAGTAATGACTCCTTCTGCAATGTGTATGGAGTTACATGTATTGATAACATATCTAAATCTGATTCTAGATTCTTTTTTATAAAACCTGTTGCTTCTCCTACTATTGGAGCTGTTTGGGTATCCTTCTTCCACATTGCTCTTGTTTCTGCCTGCAAATCCTGATAGTTTATGATTTTATATCTCTCTGTATGCAATGGACAGTAGTCACTGGGTGTAGTGATTTCAATGATCAATGCTACTTTTGTCTTCTTTTCATGGACCACTATATCCAGTTTTCTCGCATCTATCTTTTGAACTGTTGGTAATGGGTGATCCTATGTGATGTAGACTTCATCATTTTCTATGATGCTTTGTGGATCATGTTTCCAGTGTTTCTGATACCTAGCTGGGTGAGTTTGTCAATGATGCCTGAGAGGGGGATAGTGTAAAATGCTTGGGCTAAGTCTAGGTAGGTTGCTTGCATCGATTTTCCCTCATACAGGGCCTTGGTGACTGTCTCAAAGAAATCTACCAGGTTTAACAGGCATGATCTCCCTTTGAATAATCCAAACTGAGTAGGGTCAAGTGTTTGGAGATTACCTATATCTTTGTTGATAAGTTCCATGATGATTTGCTCCCTGGCCTTACAGATAAGGTTAATCAGGGTAATAGGTCTATACTTCCCAGAGTCAGTGGATGCATCACCATTATGCAAGGGAATAACGGTGTCCGTTTTTCATTCAGCTGGGATGAAGCCAGAGCTTAGACTATGATTGAAAGGAGTACCCAATGGTGTTTTTAAATTTTGTTGGAGCCCATACAGGATGCAGCATGAGATGTTATCAGGTCCCATACATGCTGTGTTTTTAGCCTTAGAGACGGAGTTTATGACCTGCTGTGTAGAGATACAAGGTAGGGGACAGGTAGTAGGGATGTTATGGTGTATGTGTGGTGGGGACAAGGGAGTGAAGTTTTCACAGAATCCATCGGCCAACAGGTTAGCTACGTCACAGGCTCAGTATATGTGATATCATTAACTACCAGTTCGGCACAAATCTGGGCCTTTCCTTTTAGGTTACAGATGTAACTAAAGAATACCTTATGGTTGTCTTTAGTTGAGAAAGCTAATTTGGATTCATAGTTTGCTTTGGAGGATTTCACAAGAAGTCTTATTCACTTGTTTAAGATGAGGAGGGAGTGTTTCCAGTTTAGGGCTCACTCCCTCTTCGTCTTAGATAGCAATTTCTTCATCTTATTGTAAAGTCTGCTGATGGCAGTTGTCCACCAGGCAGGTTTGCTCTTCCTTGAGGACCTTGTTTTGGTCCTATCAGGTGCATAAGTCAATGCAGTTATGCAGGTGTTTGCATAAAGCTTTGTTGTAGAACTTGGCATAGTTTCCAGTTCCATCTGAGGGGCAAGGTGTAGTGAAGCTATTTACACCATCCTGTAAGAGGTTGTAATCTGCTTTGGAGATGTTTCTTAGTTTAGTTGCTGCTAGGGGTGGGGAGTCAAGTGTGATAGTTACTTCAAATGAAACTGATTTGTGGTCACATATCACCAGGTAAGACCCAACAGTGGGGATGCTCCAGTGGTTCCCCCATATTGGTAAGCACCAGATCCAGGATGTTGGCACCCCTTGTGGGTATGTCAACCATCTGGTCCATGGCCTTGGAGTTAACAAAGCTGAGGAACCTTTGGGCAAGTGAATTTGTGCATGAGTAATTTATCCAGTCAATAGATGGGTAGTTAGAGTCACCCAAAACCATGGTGTTTGGATGTATCTTGATAGACTCAAGTAGATCCAAACAGGCAGAGTGCGTGTCCTGATTCATGTAGGGGGTTATGTAACTGGCAATGACTTGAACAGGTGTCCTACCAACAGTTAATTGCACCTGAAGTATCTACAGGGAATCATACTGTTTAACCAATCTGGAGGTGTATTTATCTTTAATGAATATTGATACACCCTGTCCGTTTTCACTCCTTTAGTTTGTGGTCTGTACCTGTGGAAGGAGGTGTAACCTGGTATGGCTGGGGTGCTCTCCACAGCCTTGAAACAGGTCTCTGTCACTGCACAAATGTCTGCATCTTCCAAGGTGAGGACTGGTTCCAGTGAGTGCACTTTCATGTTAAGACTCCTAGCATTTAGCAGCATAACCTTGAGGTTGCTTTTAGATGGACTTTTTACGTTGGGAATTTTGTCCTTGAGACACTGCCTAAAAAAAGGCACTATGGAGGTGGCAAGAGCTTTAGCCAGTAACTGAAATCCCAGGGGTGACAGATGAAGACCATCTCTGGCAAAGCATCAAGGTCTCTTGATCATGTCATCCCAGGCTGACAGATACTGGATCCCCTTAGAATAACACCAGAAAATAAGCCAATTATTGAAGTCAATCATTTCCTGTTTGTATTGGGAAGAGAGATTAGAAAAGCAATTCACAAAGAAACAATTGGAGATATATGTATGTCTCCCAAATATGCAGCAAAATCTAGATGATTTAGGCTATTTGCTTTGAAGTGTTTAGAAAGGTGTTTAATACCCCAAGTGTTCTCCAAAGAATTTTTTCTCAGGTAGACAGCAAATGCTGGAGTTGCGATGGGGAAGAAAGAGGTAACTGTGAACTTATTTTCTGGGAGTGTAATGAGTTGGAAAACTTTAAAGATTCCCTGCAGACTGATCTGTCAGAGATACTGGGCAAGCAAACTGGTGCAACAAAGGAAATTATTTTTGATCTATGATAGAGAATCGGAATTGCCTAGACATAGTTAGGCCTTGCTAAGTCTAATTATGGTGGCTGTCAGAAAAGTAATTACTAGAATTTTTTTTTTAATATTAACATTTGTTTACTGGGGCAGGCAACTTGGAACAAAGCCAATTTTCAGCGGAGGCCTGGGGAGAAGTGTTCCAGATGCATGTCTTTATAACATGGGAGGAATATGGAGCAACCAGTGGAAACCCACACAAATGCAGGGAGGACATGTAGACTCCATACAGAAGAAACCTCAGCCGAGAATCAAACTGGAGAACTTCTTGCTGTGAGGCAACAATGCTACTGCTGCAACATTGTGCCATCCATAAATGGAAACTAAATTCTAAACCAGCTTTACTAGAAGTAGTGAATATAGTAACAGAGACAAAACAACTGGAATTGTGATCTTTAGAAAAGGGTAGGAGCAAATTACATGGAAAAAAATGGGAATTTTGGGAACAATGCATGCAGAGAAGGAATGAGGTTTAAGAAAAGGAAGGATCTGTATAAGCTAAGTAATGTTTAACTGGCAATGGCTGAATATATTATATGTGATGTATGATGTTTGTAAATAAAATTATATCAACATGGTTTGTGAAGTATAATGTTTGCAACTAAAATTATGTCAGTATGGTTTGTTTTCATTTATATAAATGGATGATTGCCTATGTCATACATGATGATTTAATAAAGATGTTTCTTATTTAAAAAAAAGATTATATATTCCCTTTCTGAAGGAGGTATGGGTCTCCTTGAAGTTGATTAAATGTATAGAACTGCAATAGTAAGACTGCTTACATATCTGCTGGCCTCACAAGGCCCAAGCATAGTTAAAGTTTTAAAACATGTGGAGAACAAGTCTAAGATGACTTCCCTGTTTAGTTTAGCAGAATCACATCAGTGTCAAGTGGTAATGGAAATCAAATTAGAAGTAGATAAAAATCAGGCAGCAACTGAATGTGATAAAAAACAAAAGAAAGAATATAAGGTGAAGGATGAGATAAGAAGACAAAACATGTGGAAAATTCATAAATATAAGTGCAAGTACTGAAAAACTCTTGGAACAACTTCATGTCAATTAGGATCAAATGCTGGAATGGTTAAGGAGAGGTGAATTTAAACCAAAAGGCAAAAGGTTAAGATTGGTGGCCATTGGTGGCTCAGGATAGTGGACTACATACAAATTGGTTTACAAAGTCCATTGAACATGTGGGAGAAACAAAAAAATGCAGGTTTTGTAAAATAGAAATGGAAACAGTTGTTCATCTTGTTGTAATGGTAGAAGGCCTGTATACTGAAATGCATAATAATGTGGCAAGACTGGTGCACTGGGGATTGTGCAAACATGATAATATTGAAGTACCTGATAAGCATTGGAAACATGAGTCAGAAAGCATTATAGAAACTGATGAAGTTTATACCAGTTGGGATCACCCATTACCAACAATTCAAAAAATAGATACGAAAACACCCGATATAGAAGTGTATGAAAACAAGACAAAAGTAGCTTTAATCATTGAAATTGCAATACCCAGTAACTACAGTGCCTTATGTATAGAGAGAGACAAAGTCATAAAATGCAAGGATTTCAAGGCAGAAATGAGAGCAATGTGGAAGAAAGATACGCAGATAGTGCCAATAGTAATACAAGCAATGAGTCTTATAAAAAAAGAATTTACAATGGTACTTAGATATAGTACGGATCCATGTAACTCCATATGAACTGCAGAAGGACTCAATTCTGGGCACATTGTGGGTGCTGCGATGACCACCTGTGGCTAACATCAAAGATTAAAACAATACTGATTTCATGAACGTTAATCGTACTTTGACTTTGGAATGGGATCAATGCTTATCATGGTAATAGAAACCCAAAAGACTTGGAGAAATTAAACTGGGAAATACCCAAATTTAACAATGCTGAACTTCTAATAACACTCCTAAAAGTCAACTATAAGAAAATTGTATGTTTAACAGCAATTTATATACCACCAGGAATAACTTTGATACTGCTGAAAACATCCTGTACTGGATATCCAAACAAATTAACCATGAAACTATAATACTTGCAGACTTAAATATGGACTGGCAACTGATATATTCCACTACCCTCACTGAATCCATAAACTTATACAATTTCAGACAGTTACTAACCACATCTATTAGAATCAATAAAACATCAGGGAGACACTCAACATTAGATTGGATTCTTACTAACTAACCAGCCAAACTGACAAAAGTAGCCTGCCTCTCAGCTAGAATAAGTGACCACATGTCAACATATACCATTAGAACTCATCATAATCTAGATAAACATATTATCTATAATCAAATGCAAAATACAACCAATTTCAGCAAAGATATTTTCAATGAAACACTAAAAAAATATAAGTAGAATGTACTTAGAACAATGACTAGATACTGCTGTAGAACAATTTAATAATGTATTCTTACAGACCTTAAATAATCTAGCAGATATATGTAATGAGAGAGTAAAACCCAACCCCACATCATGGCTGACAAAAGAAACAAAAAAAAATTATGATAAAAAGGGATAAAGCCTGGAAAAACTAGTATAAAAATAGAACTCAAAATGGTTTCCAGCAGTTTAGACATCTTAGAAACCTTGCAAAACTCCACATCAAACAGGACAAGTAAACATAGTATACCACATGCCCTATGCTGACCGTCTAAAAAAACTCTAGCTATACTCTGTCGCATATCGTCTACTCAGAGACGATCTCTGCTTAACATATAAGGCCATGTTAAACCCAGAGCTGTTGGACATGCTACACTTAAAGAAATACCAATCCCTCAGAGCTACACGCTCCATGGATCTAAGCCTTGTCGTCACAATAAACAAAACATGCTGGAGGGATAGGTTCTTGTCCCAGACACTCCCCAGACTATGGAATACACTGCCCATACATGTCAAGCAGAGTGTCTCTTTGGCCCTATTCAAAAGAAACCTTGACCATTGGATGGGAGAAAGAAAATGCACCCCGGGGATCACGTCAGTCACCCTGCTAGACAGGGGTCCAGGGAAGTAAATATTGTGGGAAGAAATAGCCAGAGAATTGTTATGACTAGGCTTGTATAAGCCCTAGGACCAATAGTCTAGTACCATCCCATGAACCTATGAACCAACCTACAAGACAAACATCAAAACAACCCAAAACATTTTTGGTCAAAACTAAATAAACGACTCCAGCCTGCCAAGACCACCCCTCCCTCTCCAAGAGCAAACAATACAACAGACTCTACTGCCACACAGTTTAATTACTACTATATACAACAAATGTTATCTCTCCTAGACACTAATACATCTTTCCCCCTCTCGCTATCCCCGTCAAAACAAAACCACCCATAGCTGTTCAGTTTTAGTCCAGCACCCACCTCACTTATACTGAAGTAGCTCCCTAAACTAAAATACCTAAAAATAGCCGCAGACGTCAAAGCCTACCTTGTGTCCATACTAATTAATAGGTCCTTAGTAGAAAGATACATCCCATCACTGTGGAAAAAAATCCTACATCATACCACTGTACAAAGGCGGGACATCTGCAGACTTTAATAACTACAGACCAATAGTGATTCTCTTCCCCCTCCCCAAAATATTACAAAAATGCATCCACATGCAGCTGATGCAATACCTAACCTCATATAACTTGCTGTCAGAAACACAACACAGCTTTAGGCCCAGCATGAGCACCACCACTACATTTTACCAGTATAATAAACCAACATAGAAACAGTGGTCTGCTTGTGTCCCCCATGTTCTTTTAGGCCCAGCATGAGCACCACCACTACATTTTACCAGTATAATAAACCAACATAGAAACAGTGGTCTGCTTGTGTCCCCATGTTCTTTTAGGCCCAGCATGAGCACCACCACTACATTTTACCAGTATAATAAACCAACATAGAAACAGTGGTCTGCTTGTGTCCCCATGTTCTTTTAGGCCCAGCATGAGCACCACCACTACATTTTACCAGTATAATAAACCAACATAGAAACAATGGTCTGCTTGTGTCCCCATGTTCTTTTAGGCCCAGCATGAGCACCACCACTACATTTTACCAGTATAATAAACCAACATAGAAACAGTGGTCTGCTTGTGTCCCCATGTTCTTTTAGGCCCAGCATGAGCACCACCACTACATTTTACCAGTATAATAAACCAACATAGAAACAGTGGTCTGCTTGTGTCCCCATGTTCTTTTAGGCCCAGCATGAGCACCACCACTACATTTTACCAGTATAATAAACCAACATAGAAACAGTGGTCTGCTTGTGTCCCCATGTTCTTTTAGGCCCAGCATGAGCACCACCACTACATTTTACCAGTATAATAAACCAACATAGAAACAGTGGTCTGCTTGTGTCCCCATGTTCTTTTAGGCCCAGCATGAGCACCACCACTACATTTTACCAGTATAATAAACCAACATAGAAACAGTGGTCTGCTTGTGTCCCCATGTTCTTTTAGGCCCAGCATGAGCACCACCACTACATTTTACCAGTATAATAAACCAACATAGAAACAGTGGTCTGCTTGTGTCCCCATGTTCTTTTTAGGCCCAGCATGAGCACCACCACTACATTTTACCAGTATAATAAACCAACATAGAAACAGTGGTCTGCTTGTGTCCCCATGTTCTTTTAGGCCCAGCATGAGCACCACCACTACATTTTACCAGTATAATAAACCAACATAGAAACAGTGGTCTGCTTGTGTCCCCATGTTCTTTTAGGCCCAGCATGCGCACCACCACTACATTCTACCAGCATAATAAACCAACATAGAAACAGTGGTCTGCTTGTGTCCCCATGTTCTTTTAGGCCCAGCATGAGCACCACCACTACATTTTACCAGTATAATAAACCAACATAGAAACAGTGGTCTGCTTGTGTCCCCATGTTCTTTTAGGCCCAGCATGAGCACCACCACTACATTTTACCAGTATAATAAACCAACATAGAAACAGTGGTCTGCTTGTGTCCCCATGTTCTTTTAGGCCCAGCATGAGCACCACCACTACATTTTACCAGTATAATAAACCAACATAGAAACAGTGGTCTGCTTGTGTCCCCATGTTCTTTTAGGCCCAGCATGAGCACCACCACTACATTTTACCAGTATAATAAACCAACATAGAAACAGTGGTCTGCTTGTGTCCCCATGTTCTTTTAGGCCCAGCATGAGCACCACCACTACATTTTACCAGTATAATAAACCAACATAGAAACAGTGGTCTGCTTGTGTCCCCATGTTCTTTTAGGCCCAGCATGAGCACCACCACTACATTTTACCAGTATAATAAACCAACATAGAAACAGTGGTCTGCTTGTGTCCCCATGTTCTTTTAGGCCCAGCATGAGCACCACCACTACATTTTACCAGTATAATAAACCAACATAGAAACAGTGGTCTGCTTGTGTCCCCATGTTCTTTTAGGCCCAGCATGAGCACCACCACTACATTTTACCAGTATAATAAACCAACATAGAAACAGTGGTCTGCTTGTGTCCCCATGTTCTTTTAGGCCCAGCATGAGCACCACCACTACATTTTACCAGTATAATAAACCAACATAGAAACAGTGGTCTGCTTGTGTCCCCATGTTCTTTTAGGCCCAGCATGAGCACCACCACTACATTTTACCAGTATAATAAACCAACATAGAAACAGTGGTCTGCTTGTGTCCCCATGTTCTTTTAGGCCCAGCATGAGCACCACCACTACATTTTACCAGTATAATAAACCAACATAGAAACAGTGGTCTGCTTGTGTTCCCCATGTTCTTTTAGGCCCAGCATGAGCACCACCACTACATTTTACCAGTATAATAAACCAACATAGAAACAGTGGTCTGCTTGTGTCCCCATGTTCTTTTTAGGCCCAGCATGAGCACCACCACTACATTTTACCAGTATAATAAACCAACATAGAAACAGTGGTCTGCTTGTGTCCCCATGTTCTTTTAGGCCCAGCATGAGCACCACCACTACATTTTACCAGTATAATAAACCAACATAGAAACAGTGGTCTGCTTGTGTTCCCCATGTTCTTTTAGGCCCAGCATGAGCACCACCACTACATTTTACCAGTATAATAAACCAACATAGAAACAGTGGTCTGCTTGTGTTCCCCATGTTCTTTTAGGCCCAGCATGAGCACCACCACTACATTTTACCAGTATAATAAACCAACATAGAAACAGTGGTCTGCTTGTGTTCCCCATGTTCTTTTAGGCCCAGCATGAGCACCACCACTACATTTTACCAGTATAATAAACCAACATAGAAACAGTGGTCTGCTTGTGTTCCCCATGTTCTTTTAGGCCCAGCATGAGCACCACCACTACATTTTACCAGTATAATAAACCAACATAGAAACAGTGGTCTGCTTGTGTCCCCCATGTTCTTTTAGGCCCAGCATGAGCACCACCACTACATTTTACCAGTATAATAAACCAACATAGAAACAGTGGTCTGCTTGTGTCCCCCATGTTCTTTTAGGCCCAGCATGAGCACCACCACTACATTTTACCAGTATAATAAACCAACATAGAAACAGTGGTCTGCTTGTGTCCCCATGTTCTTTTAGGCCCAGCATGAGCACCACCACTACATTTTACCAGTATAATAAACCAACATAGAAACAGTGGTCTGCTTGTGTCCCCCATGTTCTTTTAGGCCCAGCATGAGCACCACCACTACATTTTACCAGTATAATAAACCAACATAGAAACAGTGGTCTGCTTGTGTCCCCATGTTCTTTTTAGGCCCAGCATGAGCACCACCACTACATTTTACCAGTATAATAAACCAACATAGAAACAGTGGTCTGCTTGTGTTCCCCATGTTCTTTTAGGCCCAGCATGAGCACCACCACTACATTTTACCAGTATAATAAACCAACATAGAAACAGTGGTCTGCTTGTGTCCCCCATGTTCTTTTAGGCCCAGCATGAGCACCACCACTACATTTTACCAGTATAATAAACCAACATAGAAACAGTGGTCTGCTTGTGTCCCCCATGTTCTTTTAGGCCCAGCATGAGCACCACCACTACATTTTACCAGTATAATAAACCAACATAGAAACAGTGGTCTGCTTGTGTTCCCCATGTTCTTTTAGGCCCAGCATGAGCACCACCACTACATTTTACCAGTATAATAAACCAACATAGAAACAGTGGTCTGCTTGTGTCCCCATGTTCTTTTAGGCCCAGCATGAGCACCACCACTACATTTTACCAGTATAATAAACCAACATAGAAACAGTGGTCTGCTTGTGTTCCCCATGTTCTTTTAGGCCCAGCATGAGCACCACCACTACATTTTACCAGTATAATAAACCAACATAGAAACAGTGGTCTGCTTGTGTCCCCATGTTCTTTTAGGCCCAGCATGAGCACCACCACTACATTTTACCAGTATAATAAACCAACATAGAAACAGTGGTCTGCTTGTGTCCCCCATGTTCTTTTAGGCCCAGCATGAGCACCACCACTACATTTTACCAGTATAATAAACCAACATAGAAACAGTGGTCTGCTTGTGTACCCATGTTCTTTTAGGCCCAGCATGAGCACCACCACTACATTTTACCAGTATAATAAACCGACATAGAAACAGTGGTCTGCTTGTGTCCCCATGTTCTTTTTAGGCCCAGCATGAGCACCACCACTACATTTTACCAGTATAATAAACCAACATAGAAACAGTGGTCTGCTTGTGTTCCCCATGTTCTTTTAGGCCCAGCATGAGCACCACCACTACATTTTACCAGTATAATAAACCAACATAGAAACAGTGGTCTGCTTGTGCCCCCATGTTCTTTTAGGCCCAGCATGAGCACCACCACTACATTTTACCAGTATAATAAACCAACATAGAAACAGTGGTCTGCTTGTGTCCCCCATGTTCTTTTAGGCCCAGCATGAGCACCACCACTACATTTTACCAGTATAATAAACCAACATAGAAACAGTGGTCTGCTTGTGTTCCCCATGTTCTTTTAGGCCCAGCATGAGCACCACCACTACATTTTACCAGTATAATAAACCAACATAGAAACAGTGGTCTGCTTGTGTCCCCATGTTCTTTTAGGCCCAGCATGAGCACCACCACTACATTTTACCAATATAATAAACCAACATAGAAACAGTGGTCTGCTTGTGTTCCCCATGTTCTTTTAGGCCCAGCATGAGCAGCACCACTACATTTTACCAGTATAATAAACCAACATAGAAACAGTGGTCTGCTTGTGTTCCCCATGTTCTTTTAGGCCCAGCATGAGCACCACCACTACATTTTACCAGTATAATAAACCAACATAGAAACAGTGGTCTGCTTGTGTTCCCCATGTTCTTTTAGGCCCAGCATGAGCACCACCACTACATTTTACCAGTATAATAAACCAACATAGAAACAGTGGTCTGCTTGTGTCCCCCATGTTCTTTTAGGCCCAGCATGAGCACCACCACTACATTTTACCAGTATAATAAACCAACATAGAAACAGTGGTCTGCTTGTGTCCCCCATGTTCTTTTAGGCCCAGCATGAGCACCACCACTACATTTTACCAGTATAATAAACCAACATAGAAACAGTGGTCTGCTTGTGTTCCCCATGTTCTTTTAGGCCCAGCATGAGCACCACCACTACATTTTACCAGTATAATAAACCAACATAGAAACAGTGGTCTGCTTGTGTCCCCATGTTCTTTTAGGCCCAGCATGAGCACCACCACTACATTTTACCAGTATAATAAACCAACATAGAAACAGTGGTCTGCTTGTGTCCCCCATGTTCTTTTAGGCCCAGCATGAGCACCACCACTACATTTTACCAGTATAATAAACCAACATAGAAACAGTGGTCTGCTTGTGTCCCCCATGTTCTTTTAGGCCCAGCATGACCACCACCATTACATTTTACCAGTATAATAAACCAACATAGAAACAGTGGTCTGCTTGTGCCCCCATGTTCTTTTAGGCCCAGCATGAGCACCACCACTACATTTTACCAGTATAATAAACCAACATAGAAACAGTGGTCTGCTTGTGTTCCCCATGTTCTTTTAGGCCCAGCATGAGCACCACCACTACATTTTACCAGTATAATAAACCAACATAGAAACAGTGGTCTGCTTGTGTTCCCCATGTTCTTTTAGGCCCAGCATGAGCACCACCACTACATTTTACCAGTATAATAAACCAACATAGAAACAGTGGTCTGCTTGTGTCCCCCATGTTCTTTTAGGCCCAGCATGAGCACCACCACTACATTTTACCAGTATAATAAACCAACATAGAAACAGTGGTCTGCTTGTGTTCCCCATGTTCTTTTAGGCCCAGCATGAGCACCACCACTACATTTTACCAGTATAATAAACCAACATAGAAACAGTGGTCTGCTTGTGTTCCCCATGTTCTTTTAGGCCCAGCATGAGCACCACCACTACATTTTACCAGTATAATAAACCAACATAGAAACAGTGGTCTGCTTGTGCCCCCCATGTTCTTTTAGGCCCAGCATGAGCAGCACCACTACATTTTACCAGTATAATAAACCAACATAGAAACAGTGGTCTGCTTGTGTCCCCCATGTTCTTTTAGGCCCAGCATGAGCACCACCACTACATTTTACCAATATAATAAACCAACATAGAAACAGTGGTCTGCTTGTGTCCCCCATGTTCTTTTAGGCCCAGCATGAGCACCACCACTACATTTTACCAGTATAATAAACCAACATAGAAACAGTGGTCTGCTTGTGTTCCCATGTTCTTTTAGGCCCAGCATGAGCACCACCACTACATTTTACCAATATAATAAACCAACATAGAAACAGTGGTCTGCTTGTGTTCCCCATGTTCTTTTAGGCCCAGCATGAGCACCACCACTACATTTTACCAGTATAATAAACCAACATAGAAACAGTGGTCTGCTTGTGTTCCCCATGTTCTTTTAGGCCCAGCATGAGCACCACCACTACATTTTACCAGTATAATAAACCAACATAGAAACAGTGGTCTGCTTGTGTACCCATGTTCTTTTAGGCCCAGCATGAGCACCACCACTACATTTTACCAGTATAATAAACCAACATAGAAACAGTGGTCTGCTTGTGTCCCCCATGTTCTTTTAGGCCCAGCATGAGCACCACCACTACATTTTACCAGTATAATAAACCAACATAGAAACAGTGGTCTGCTTGTGTCCCCATGTTCTTTTAGGCCCAGCATGAGCACCACCACTACATTTTACCAGTATAATAAACCAACATAGAAACAGTGGTCTGCTTGTGTCCCCCATGTTCTTTTAGGCCCAGCATGAGCACCACCACTACATTTTACCAGTATAATAAACCAACATAGAAACAGTGGTCTGCTTGTGTTCCCCATGTTCTTTTAGGCCCAGCATGAGCACCACCACTACATTTTACCAGTATAATAAACCAACATAGAAACAGTGGTCTGCTTGTGTCCCCCATGTTCTTTTAGGCCCAGCATGAGCACCACCACTACATTTTACCAGTATAATAAACCAACATAGAAACAGTGGTCTGCTTGTGTCCCGCATGTTCTTTTTAGGCCCAGCATGAGCACCACCACTACATTTTACCAGTATAATAAACCAACATAGAAACAGTGGTCTGCTTGTGTTCCCCATGTTCTTTTAGGCCCAGCATGAGCACCACCACTACATTTTACCAGTATAATAAACCAACATAGAAACAGTGGTCTGCTTGTGTTCCCCATGTTCTTTTAGGCCCAGCATGAGCACCACCACTACATTTTACCAGTATAATAAACCAACATAGAAACAGTGGTCTGCTTGTGTCCCCCATGTTCTTTTAGGCCCAGCATGAGCACCACCACTACATTTTACCAGTATAATAAACCAACATAGAAACAGTGGTCTGCTTGTGTCCCCCATGTTCTTTTAGGCCCAGCATGAGCACCACCACTACATTTTACCAGTATAATAAACCAACATAGAAACAGTGGTCTGCTTGTGTTCCCCATGTTCTTTTAGGCCCAGCATGAGCACCACCACTACATTTTACCAGTATAATAAACCAACATAGAAACAGTGGTCTGCTTGTGTTCCCCATGTTCTTTTAGGCCCAGCATGAGCACCACCACTACATTTTACCAGTATAATAAACCAACATAGAAACAGTGGTCTGCTTGTGTCCCCATGTTCTTTTAGGCCCAGCATGAGCACCACCACTACATTTTACCAGTATAATAAACCAACATAGAAACAGTGGTCTGCTTGTGTCCCCCATGTTCTTTTAGGCCCAGCATGAGCACCACCACTACATTTTACCAGTATAATAAACCAACATAGAAACAGTGGTCTGCTTGTGTCCCCATGTTCTTTTTAGGCCCAGCATGAGCACCACCACTACATTTTACCAGTATAATAAACCAACATAGAAACAGTGGTCTGCTTGTGCCCCCATGTTCTTTTAGGCCCAGCATGAGCACCACCACTACATTTTACCAGTATAATAAACCAACATAGAAACAGTGGTCTGCTTGTGTCCCCATGTTCTTTTAGGCCCAGCATGAGCACCACCACTACATTTTACCAGTATAATAAACCAACATAGAAACAGTGGTCTGCTTGTGTCCCCATGTTCTTTTAGGCCCAGCATGAGCACCACCACTACATTTTACCAGTATAATAAACCAACATAGAAACAGTGGTCTGCTTGTGTTCCCCATGTTCTTTTAGGCCCAGCATGAGCACCACCACTACATTTTACCAGTATAATAAACCAACATAGAAACAGTGGTCTGCTTGTGTTCCCCATGTTCTTTTAGGCCCAGCATGAGCACCACCACTACATTTTACCAGTATAATAAACCAACATAGAAACAGTGGTCTGCTTGTTCCCCATGTTCTTTTAGGCCCAGCATGAGCACCACCACTACATTTTACCAGTATAATAAACCAACATAGAAACAGTGGTCTGCTTGTGTCCCCCATGTTCTTTTAGGCCCAGCATGAGCACCACCACTACATTTTACCAGTATAATAAACCAACATAGAAACAGTGGTCTGCTTGTGTCCCCATGTTCTTTTAGGCCCAGCATGAGCAGCACCACTACATTTTACCAGTATAATAAACCAACATAGAAACAGTGGTCTGCTTGTGTTCCCCATGTTCTTTTAGGCCCAGCATGAGCACCACCACTACATTTTACCAGTATAATAAACCAACATAGAATCAGTGGTCTGCTTGTGTCCCCATGTTCTTTTAGGCCCAGCATGAGCACCACCACTACATTTTACCAGTATAATAAACCAACATAGAAACAGTGGTCTGCTTGTGTCCCCATGTTCTTTTAGGTCCAGCATGAGCACCACCACTGCATTTTACCAGTATACTAAACCAACATGCAAACCGTGGTCTGCTTGTGTCCCCATGTTCTTTTAGGCCCAGCATGAGCACCACCACTACATTTTACCAGTATAATAAACCAACATAGAAACAGTGGTCTGCTTGTGTCCCCATGTTCTTTTAGGCCCAGCATGAGCACCACCACTACATTTTACCAGTATAATAAACCAACATAGAAACAGTGGTCTGCTTGTGTTCCCCATGTTCTTTTAGGCCCAGCATGAGCACCACCACTACATTTTACCAATATAATAAACCAACATAGAAACAGTGGTCTGCTTGTGTCCCCATGTTCTTTTAGGCCCAGCATGAGCACCACCACTACATTTTACCAGTATAATAAACCAACATAGAAACAGTGGTCTGCTTGTGTCCCCCATGTTCTTTTAGGCCCAGCATGAGCACCACCACTACATTTTACCAGTATAATAAACCAACATAGAAACAGTGGTCTGCTTGTGTTCCCCATGTTCTTTTAGGCCCAGCATGAGCACCACCACTACATTTTACCAGTATAATAAACCAACATAGAAACAGTGGTCTGCTTGTGTTCCCCATGTTCTTTTAGGCCCAGCATGAGCACCACCACTACATTTTACCAGTATAATAAACCAACATAGAAACAGTGGTCTGCTTGTGTCCCCATGTTCTTTTAGGCCCAGCATGAGCACCACCACTACATTTTACCAGTATAATAAACCAACATAGAAACAGTGGTCTGCTTGTGTCCCCCATGTTCTTTTAGGCCCAGCATGAGCACCACCACTACATTTTACCAGTATAATAAACCAACATAGAAACAGTGGTCTGCTTGTGTTCCCCATGTTCTTTTAGGCCCAGCATGAGCACCACCACTACATTTTACCAGTATAATAAACCAACATAGAAACAGTGGTCTGCTTGTGTACCCATGTTCTTTTAGGCCCAGCATGAGCACCACCACTACATTTTACCAGTATAATAAACCGACATAGAAACAGTGGTCTGCTTGTGTCCCCCATGTTCTTTTAGGCCCAGCATGAGCACCACCACTACATTTTAGCAGTATAATAAACCAACATAGAAACAGTGGTCTGCTTGTGTCGCCCATGTTCTTTTAGGCCCAGCATGAGCAGCACCACTACATTTTACCAGTATAATAAACCAACATAGAAACAGTGGTCTGCTTGTGTCCCCCATGTTCTTTTAGGCCCAGCATGAGCAGCACCACTACATTTTACCAGTATAATAAACCAACATAGAAACAGTGGTCTGCTTGTGTTCCCATGTTCTTTTAGGCCCAGCATGAGCACCACCACTACATTTTACCAGTATAATAAACCAACATAGAAACAGTGGTCTGCTTGTGTTCCCCATGTTCTTTTAGGCCCAGCATGAGCACCACCACTACATTTTACCAGTATAATAAACCAACATAGAAACAGTGGTCTGCTTGTGTACCCATGTTCTTTTAGGCCCAGCATGAGCACCACCACTACATTTTACCAGTATAATAAACCGACATAGAAACAGTGGTCTGCTTGTGTCCCCATGTTCTTTTAGGCCCAGCATGAGCACCACCACTACATTTTACCAGTATAATAAACCTACATAGAAACAGTGGTCTGCTTGTGTTCCCCATGTTCTTTTAGGCCCAGCATGAGCACCACCACTACATTTTACCAGTATAATAAATCAACTTAGAAACAGTGGTCTGCTTGTGTCCCCATGTTCTTTTAGGCCCAGCATGAGCAGCATCACTACATTTTACCAGTATAATAAACCAACATAGAAACAGTGGTCTGCTTGTGTCCCCATGTTCTTTTAGGCCCAGCATGAGCACCACCACTACATTTTACCAGTATAATAAACCAACATAGAAACAGTGGTCTGCTTGTGTTCCCCATGTTCTTTTAGGCCCAGCATGAGCACCACCACTACATTTTACCAGTATAATAAACCAACATAGAAACAGTGGTCTGCTTGTGTCCCGCATGTTCTTTTAGGCCCAGCATGAGCAGCACCACTACATTTTACCAGTATAATAAACCAACATAGAAACAGTGGTCTGCTTGTGTTCCCCATGTTCTTTTAGGCCCAGCATGAGCACCACCACTACATTTTACCAGTATAATAAACCAACATAGAAACAGTGGTCTGCTTGTGTCCCCATGTTCTTTTAGGCCCAGCATGAGCAGCACCACTACATTTTACCAGTATAATAAACCAACATAGAAACAGTGGTCTGCTTGTGTCCCCATGTTCTTTTAGGCCCAGCATGAGCACCACCACTACATTTTACCACTATAATAAACCAACATAGAAACAGTGGTCTGCTTGTGTCCCCATGTTCTTTTAGGCCCAGCATGAGCACCACCACTACATTTTACCAGTATAATAAACCAACATAGAAACAGTGGTCTGCTTGTGTCCCCATGTTCTTTTAGGCCCAGCATGAGCACCACCACTACATTTTACCAGTATAATAAACGAACATAGAAACAGTGGTCTGCTTGTGTCCCCATGTTCTGTTAGGCCCAGCATGAGCACCACCACTACATTTTACCAATATAATAAACCAACATAGAAACAGTGGTCTGCTTGTGTCCCCATGTTCTTTTAGGCCCAGCATGAGCACCACCACTACATTTTACCAGTATAATAAACCAACATAGAAACAGTGGTCTGCTTGTGTCCCCATGTTCTTTTAGGCCCAGCATGAGCACCACCACTACATTTTACCAGTATAATAAACCAACATAGAAACAGTGGTCTGCTTGTGTCCCCATGTTCTTTTACGCCCAGCATGACCACCACCACTACATTTTACCAGTATAATAAACCAACATTGAAACAGTGGTCTGCTTGTGTCCCCCATGTTCTTTTTGGCCCAGCATGAGCACCACCACTACATTTTACCAGTATAATAAACCAGCATAGAAACAGTGGTCTGCTTGTGTTCCCCATGTTCTTTTAGGCCCAGCATGAGCACCACCACTACATTTTACCAGTATAATAAACCAACATAGAAACAGTGGTCTGCTTGTGTCCCCATGTTCTTTTAGGCCCAGCATGAGCACCACCACTACATTTTACCAGTATAATAAACCAACATAGAAACAGTGGTCTGCTTGTGTCCCCCATGTTCTTTTAGGCCCAGCATGAGCACCACCACTACATTTTACCAGTATAATAAACCAACATAGAAACAGTGGTCTGCTTGTGTCCCCCATGTTCTTTGATTTGACAAAGGCATTTGTTACTGTCCCCCACCAGCAACTTCTCATTCATCTCTCCTCAATAAGACTCCTTGTCATGTTTCCTTAGTTACCTATCTGACAGGCAACAAGCCGTTAAATGGCAACAAACCTACTCATCCTTTCAGCCAGTTACTACAAGTGTCCCTCACCGCTCTATTCTGGATCCTGTCTTATTTAATATATTTATTAATGACATCTAGACCTCCACTCACCGTGCTAGTTTAGTTCAGTATGCAGATGCCTTAACTTTAATATGTGTCCTTAACAATAGATAAGCTTCAAGATGTTACCCTGAAATCTTTCTCTTCTGTAGAAACCTGGTTCAAAGAATCAGCCTTCCTACTCATCTCCAAGAAAACTAAGCTAACGCATTTCAGCACAAAAGGTTGCCAAAATTAAAAACAATCTTTTACCATAAAGTCAGCAAATAATACTGTCATTAAACTGTAACTCACTGTAAACTTTTAGGAGTTATGATAGATGACAGTCTCAAATATGGCCAACATATACTGCACACCATTAAATCTATGCACCAGAAACTAGGCTGCCTTTAAAGAATTGATGGATTCGTCCAGATACTACAACAAAAACTCTAGCCATCACCTTCTTATTGCCAACTGTCTTATATAGGTTCATAGGTAGGTACTAGGATATCAGCCCTAGGGCCTATACAAGCCTAGCCAAAAAGGTACCCTGGCTTTTGCCACCCAAGAAAATTATTTTCCTGTGCCCCTGTCGAGCAGAGCCACAGGGGTGACACCCGGGGAGAATTTCCTATTTCCCATCCAATCATATGCTACTGCTATCCTAAAAAACTTGAACAATACTCAAAGAAAGAAACTTGCCTCCTGCTACAATAAAATAGCTAAATTTACCACCAATCTCCTTCATAGGACCCACCGTTGTCATATCTTAAAGCAATTAAACTGCTTGAACTAGACAACTACCTAACATATTAACAACTAACCACAGCACACAAACTCATTCATCATCCAGAAAAATGCCTTGCACTACTAAACTTATTACTGCCATACTGTCCAGCAAGGGACCCCCATTCTAGTAACAAATTCTTATTACTCACGTATAAGTCAAATAATGTTCGACTCTGTCAACTCCCAATACACTGCTTAATTTTGGAATAGTATTTCCAGACAAATAAAACTCTCCAACAAACTCAGTAGTTTTAAACCACTGCTTAAACGATATCTTAAACAATCCTGTTCCTGCACATGCTCATCTCCAGGTTAAGATTTTGTGTTCATCGTATGATATTCTCCAAACACTCTCCTTAAACAGAATACTCTCAAACTCTCATTGAAATGACATAATTTAAATACATAACTGCTGCCTGTAGAATCCACTAAGTTGCACATGGGCTTTCTCTTTAGTAACGTCTACCTCTGTAAAATAGAATGTATAAATGTAACTACTGTTTGTATATAAATGTAACTAGAAATGTAGCTACTCTGTGTTTAATTGGAATTTAGTATAATGCAATGTAAGCAAATGGAGCTTTTTCTCCACGGGCCTCTGCTGAAAATGGGTATTACCCAGTCGGACTTTCAAGGTCAACAAAGATAAATAATAAATTATTAAATAAATAAATGTGGACAACAGAGCAAAAAAAACCCTCATTAGATTAATCAAGTGAATCAGGGAACTAGCCAGTTCTCTGAAAACAGACTTTGATTTAAAAATAGCCTCCAAAGCTAAGGATAAACATAAGGCATTTTTCAGTTGTGTCTGCAATCTTAAGAGCAACACCCAACAATGTGCATAATTACTTGTAGATGGCTTCACACATACTCAACCAGAAGATGTAGAAAATTTGCAGGCCAACAAATTCAGCTGAAATTTCACCTCCCCATCACCCCCAGTTCTCCCGTAAGAAATATCCTCCACCACTCCACCACCAATTACCACCAAAGAATAGGTTTCCACTTTACTCTCTAAAGCTAAAAACATGGTTTCACTGGGGCCTAACGATATAACAGGCTGCTTCTTAAACAGCTTAAATCAGGACTTATCAGGCCTATTAAAATTTATTTTTAACCACAGCCTCTGGACTGGCTTTGTCCCAGTAGAGTGGATGATAGTAACATTCATCCTTCTGCATAAAGAGGGACCCATCTACTCACCAAAGATATTACAGACCCATAAGTTTGACTAGTTGTTATGTGTAAGGCCATGTAAAGGATAATCATGGATCTGATAAACAGTAACATAGGAAACCTCCAAACAATGGACCCAACCCAATTTAACTCTGTCAAGGGCAGGTCATGAATGAATCTTGCGGATTTCTTTGAGAAAGTCAGTAAGGCCATGGATGAGGGTAAAAAGTAGATAGTGGCTACCTCAACCTGGCCAAGGCACTTGACACAATTCCCCTCTCAGTTATTATAAATAATTCACAAAGCTGGGCATAAATCCGTATGTCACCAGATGGATAGCCAGTTGGCTCCCAGACATGACATATGTAGTTAAAGTGGGTGAATCTAGATCCAGCAAGAGGCAAAATAGTAGTGATGTGCCACAGGACTCACTGCTGGGACATTTTCTGTTCAGAATATACTGCTCTTAAGCCATTGCTAACGTGGAAGGCCTCTGGATGACAAAGTTTGCTGATGACTGCAAGCTGGGGGATCATTGGATCATTGGAGGTTACTAAGCTATTGGCCCTGAGGCCTTTATAAGCCTAGTCAAGAGTTTAGCCCATGTTTAGTTAAATCATCACCTGATGCCCATGTCCAGCAGGGACACTAGTGGAATCCCAGGGGTATATTTTCTGTTTCCATTGCAGTTATCCAGGTTGTGCTTAAAAAGGGGTAAAGAGGTACTCTGCTTGATGAGGAGAGGGAGTCTATTCCATAAATGGGGAGTATCTGGGACACAAATCTGTCCTGCAACAAGTCTTGTTGATGTCAAGGACCAGATTGAGGCTGCACGTGTGGGTTACTTGAGTGGAGCTTGACATGCGGATATGCACCAGTCCCATCTGGAGCTTGACATGCGGATATGCACCAGTCCCATCTGGAGCTTGACATGCGGATATGCACCATTCCCATCTGGAGCTTGACATGCGGATATGCACCAGTCCCATCTGGAGCTTGACATGCGGATATGCACCAGTCCCATCTGGAGCTTGACATGCGGATATGCACCAGTCCCATCTGGAGCTTGACATGCGGATATGCACCAGTCCCATCTGGAGCTTGACATGCGGATATGCACCAGTCCCATCTGGAGCTTGACATGCGGATATGCACCAGTCCCATCTGGAGCTTGACATGCGGATATGCACCATTCCCATCTGGAGCTTGACATGCGGATATGCACCAGTCCCATCTGGAGCTTGACATGCGGATATGCACCAGTCCCATCTGGAGCTTGACATGCGGATATGCACCAGTCCCATCTGGAGCTTGACATGCGGATATGCACCAGTCCCATCTGGAGCTTGACATGCGGATATGCACCAGTCCCATCTGGAGCTTGACATGCGGATATGCACCATTCCCATCTGGAGCTTGACATGCGGATATGCACCAGTCCCATCTGGAGCTTGACATGCGGATATGCACCAGTCCCATCTGGAGCTTGACATGCGGATATGCACCAGTCCCATCTGGAGCTTGACATGCGGATATGCACCAGTCCCATCTGGAGCTTGACATGCGGATATGCACCAGTCCCATCTGGAGCTTGACATGCGGATATGCACCAGTCCCATCTGGAGCTTGACATGCGGATATGCACCAGTCCCATCTGGAGCTTGACATGCGGATATGCACCAGTCCCATCAAGGTGAGGTCCGTGATCGTCTTGTATGCTAGACAAAGGTCACCTCTGAAGAGTTTGCATGAAACTGTATAGAGATACAGGGCTTTTAGCCTATCTGTGTATGGTAGATGTTTGAGGCCCTGGATTCTTCTGGTGAGGATCCTCTGTGGTCTCTCCAGCTGATGCATGTGCTTTGCAAGGTACATGCTGAAAAGGGGGTTGTACTCAATAATGGGCCTTATAAGGGAAGAATACAGGGATGTTATGATGTCCTTGTGCCTGGATGAGATACCCTTACTTATGAGGTGGGCCATGCAGAAGGCTTTCTGTACAATGGAAGCAACATGCTGGTCAAAAGTCAGGTTGCTATCAACCTGGGTGCCCAAGTCCCTCACAACTGATTCCGTGCTTAGGACATTGTTATTAATGTGATAATTTGTGGGGATGCCACTCTCTCCAAAGGGGATGATGATGCGTTTTTTTGGTATTCAGCTTGAGGTCATGTTTCTGGCACCAGTCATTTGTCTGCCTGAGACCCTCTTGGTGGATGTTCACATCACTAGGGGAAATTGATGACAGCACCCAGCTTGCAGTCATCTGCAAACTTGATCAACCATAGCCCTCTGGTTTTGGCCTGCACCTCAGAAAAGTACATCCCAAATAACAGAGGCCCCAAGACCAAACTCTGGTGTATGCCACTTGTTACAGGTCTACTGCTTAAGGTGGCTTCCCCCATTTTGACTAGGTAGGTTCTATCAGTGAGCTAGTTTGCAACCCGTCTGGTAACATATGCATTGATGCCTAGTTGAGAGAGTTTATCTATTATGCCCTAATGGGGAATATTGTCAAAGGCTTTGGCCAGCTCAAGGTAGGTGGTGGGCACCATCTCCCCCTCATACATGGCGTTGATGACTGTCTCAAAGAAGTCAACTAAGATTAGCAGACATGGTCTCCCCTTGAGGAAGCCAAATTGTGTGGGATCGAGGGTTTGGAGGTTGCCAATGTCCTTGTTAATGAGGTCCATGATAATCCATTCCATGGCCTTGCAGATCAGGCTAGTTAGGCTGATGGGTCTATAATTTCCCAGACTGGTGGATGCTCCACCTTTGTGTAAAGGGATGACAGTGGGTGTCCTCCTCTCAGCTGAGACAAAACCGGCATTGGTTGAATAGGGTGCCTAATGCTGCTGCAAGTTCCTGCCTGAGTTCGCATAGGATGCAGCCTGGAATGTTATCAGGTCCCATGGAGGCTGTATTTTTTGCCTTTGAGAGGCCAGTGATGACCTGTTCCCTAGATATAAGGGGAAGGGGGCAGGTAATGGGGATGTCCTGATTTACTGATTGGGGGACAGAGGGATGAAGTTTTTGTTGAATCTGTCAGTCAGCAAGTTTGCTATATCTATGGCATTTGTATATGTGATGTCCTTGACCACCAGTTCTGAACAGATTTGGGTGCTTCCTTTGAGGTTGTGGACATATGTGAAGAAGGCGTTATGATTGTCTGTAACAGATGTGGCTAATTTGGACTCGAAGTTTGCTTTGGAAGATTTCACTAGTGCTCTTATTTGCTTGTTCAGGCTAAAGAGACATTGCTTCCAATTGGGCACATGTTTCTTCTTGGTCTTGGACAGCAATTTTTTTCCTTTTGTTAGAGAGTTTATTTACTGCAGATGTCCACCAGACAGGTTTACTCTTCCTTGCGGAGGATGATTTAGTCCTGTTGGGTATTCCTGATTCCATCCATCTATATAAATGACCGTATAGTGCTTTGGTGTAGTTTTGGATATTGGTGCCAGTTCCTACAGAGGGGGAGGGGTGTGAAGATTTTTATACCATCCCTCAGGTAGCTGTAATCAGCTTTGGAGAAGTTTTTATGTCTGATCCTAGCTAGAGGGGGATGGTGGAGATGGTGACTTCAAAAGTGACCACTTTATGGTCAGGAGGATGATACTGTAGGGATGCTACAGCAGTTACTCATGTTGCCTAATACCAAGTCCAAGATATCATCACCCCTTGTGGGGGTATCACCTAGCTGTTCCAAGGCATTTGCATTGACAAAATCAAGAATTTTTTGGGCATTTGTCTTCTGGCATGAGTAGTTCTTCCAATTTATGTTTGGGAAGTTAAAGTCACCCAGGATCAGGTTAAAGGGTTGAATCTTGATAGATTCAAACAGGTCCAAATAGGCAGATTGGATATCTTGAGTCAGATTTGGGGGCCGGTAGCTAGCTATGATTTGAATAGGGGTCTTGTCAATGGGTAACCGCACCTGTCCTCCTATGTATCACACTATTTGACCAACCTGGAGGTATGTATGTCTTTAATGTATATTGAAACGCCACCTCTTTGGGATTTACTGCCCACAGTTTGGTGTCTGAATGTATGATAGGATGAGTAACCAGGTAAGGCTGGGGTGCTTTCCGCAGCTTGAACCAGGTTTCTGTGACAGCACAGATGTCAGCATTTGCCAGGGTTAGGAATGCTTGCAAGGAGTGCAGTTTCATGTTTAGACTCCTAGCATTTAGCAGCATGACCTTTAATTTGTGTTTTGTTGAAATTTTTATCTTGGTAGTTTTAACCTCATCACTTTTCATAAAAAGGGCAATCATTGAATCCCCCAGTGATGTAGATATCCTTCAGGAGGGTCTAAATTAGACAAATATTTGATGTCAGAAGCATGGCCTAAAACTAAGTATGAAAAATGCATTATTATTATACCCATTATGAAGTCAAATACCCTTGAAAATTACAACATCAATAGCACACCCCTAAGATTAAACTCAGAGGTGAGAGATTTAGGTACACAGCTAGATGGTAGCCTGAACTTTAACTGCCACATGTCCACAGTTGTGAGGAAATCCTTTTATGTGGCACAACTTATAAGTAAAGGTATTGCATCCTGGTCCAAAGAAATTATTGTCCCGCTGTACTCAGCCCTCATTAGACCAATAATCTAGTGCAGTCCACCACTTGGCATATACATGACTAGGCACTTACAGCAGCTGGAGTGACTTCAGAGGTTTTTCACAAAGAAAATACAGAGTGTAAACAACATGAGCTATGTGAATAGACTAAAAGTCCTATCCCTTTACTCTATCTTCCATTGACTATTAAGGGGTGACCTATGCTTGACCTACAAAGCACTCAAAAATCCAGCCCTGATGGAGCTGTTACACATCCACATAAGAAACAGCATGAGGGGCAGTTGATCTAGGGATCTAAACTTAGTCAGTGACTTAAACAAAACATCCTGGAAATACAGATATGTTTCTTAAGAACCCCTATCAGTTAACCAAATTTTCAGAAACTCACACCCCCACACCTCCTCCAAATTAAATAGATCAACTCTGAGATCGCACTACAGTGAGCAAAAGGGTAAATTTCCCATTCCGCATTGTACCGTGGTCTCCATTTAAAACCTTCAATTCTTCGGAAACTCTATCATATGGTCCTGACCATATGAATTTTGAGTTTGTGAAAACTCGATCATCTGATAGGTATTCATCTCAGAGATTGCCCCTTCTTTGCAAATCACTTCCTATTCACATTAAGTAGAGCCCTTCCCCAGCCCTCTTCAAATGCAATTTGGATCAATGGATGGGAAATCGCAAATTCACACCTGGGGTTGTGCCTATGTGTCTTATGGACAGGGTCACTCTGTAAGATATTCAATGCACAGGTACATATCCATACCATCATCTTGGGCAAAATCAGGTTATATTGGCTAGGCTTGAAGGGCCTTAAGCCATTAGCCTAGTAAAATCGTATGAAGCTATGAATCTGCATGATCATGATGGCGATGCACTTCCCTAGAACTGTGTGAAACATGGCACGTACGAGCTAACATTGCATGATCATGATGGCGATGCACTTCCCTAGAACTGTGTGAAACATGGCACGTACAAGCTAACATTGCATGATCCTGATGGCGATGCACTTCCCTAGAACTGTGTGAAACATGGCACGTACGAGCTAACATTGCATGATCATGATGGCAATACACTTCCCTAGAACTGTGTGAAACATGGCATGTATGAGCTAACATTGCATGATCATGATGGCGATGCACTTCCCTAGAACTGTGTGAAACATGGCACGTACGAGCTAACATTGCATGATCATGATGGCAATACACTTCCCTAGAACTGTGTGAAACATGGCACGTACGAGCTAACATTGCATGATCATGATGGCGATGCACTTCCCTAGAACTGTGTGAAACATGGCACGTACGAGCTAACATTGTATGATCATGATGGCGATGCACTTCCCTAGAACTGTGTGAAACATGGCACGTACGAGCTAACATTGCATGATCATGATGGCGATGCACTTCCCTAGAACTGTGTGAAACATGGCACGTACGAGCTAACATTGCATGATCATGATGGCAATGCACTTACCTAGAACTGTGTGAAACATGGCACGTACGAGCTAACTTTGCATGATCATGATGGCGATGCACTTCCCTAGAAATGTGTGAAACATGGCACGTACGAGCTAACATTGCATGATCATGATGGCGATGCACTTCCCTAGAACTGTGTGAAACATGGCACGTACGAGCTAACATTGTATGATCATGATGGCGATGCACTTCCCTAGAACTGTGTGAAACATGGCACGTACGAGCTAACATTGCATGATCATGATGGCGATGCACTTCCCTAGAACTGTGTGAAACATGGCACGTACGAGCTAACATTGCATGATCATGATGGCAATGCACTTACCTAGAACTGTGTGAAACATGGCACGTACGAGCTAACTTTGCATGATCATGATGGTGATGCACTTCCCTAGAACTGTGTGAAACATGGCACATATGAGCTAACATGGGGCAGCACATTATGTTATGTCCAAAGTTTAGAAATACTGTCACTAATCATCTCATTACCATAACCACAGAGTAAGAGACGCTTATTTGTATGCTGTAAAGTGTGGACATCATTTTGGGTGAAAACACTTGCAGATGAAAAACTGTCAAATACAGTGTTATACATAGTAATGGTGGATTTGGAGGCACAGATTGTAAAGGATGGAAGCCCACCTGGTAATGTATCCTTGCAATGTATTCAACACCCATGGTGGATGGCACATAACACAATGGCATTGCACAAGCATGTCCTGTTGTGGCCGTGGAGGACACTGAGGGCTTAGGATAAGAAATAAGGGACATGATGATCCCTATACATGGAAGACTGCATGGTGGATACAACAGGGTATGCATAACAATACATGTGGCAAATAGGCAGATGCAGGAAGGAGTGTAGGGAACTCATGCACATCACTGTAGTGTGTACATGCGGGTGATGTGCAGACCAGTACAGGGTCCTGCAAACCAGCTGTATATTTGGAGGAAGTGGGGTAATGGCCATGTGTAGATAACTTTCACAGCCTTCCTGATGCAACAATTGACTGACATGTGCAAGCTCTAGGTGTATGGGGCTTGCCATGGGCCCCAAAGAGACGGTGAATGGCTGAAAACTTCAACATCCAGGAGACATAGGTGCTGCTGCTACATACCTGGTATGCACTTTCTGGGCAAGAATGGTGCAGACATGTTGTATCAGAAGTAGGTGCAGCTGGGAGTAGTGCAGGATGTGAATGCAGTGGGCAGCCATAATTGGTTTATGTAATAGGTGCAGCAAAGGGCAAATTATATGACATTCTCTACAAAGGACAAGGCACAGGATATTGCCAAAGACATAGCTACCAAAAAGGGTGGACCACTGACACATAGACAGCTTACAGAGACAAAAGAGTTCCTTTTGAACCTGCTTGGGGAGGGGGCAGACCTTCATATCCAGGGTAGCATGGATGTGTGAGATAGGCTGTTAGTGACTTCCCAGATGCTAGTAGTTGGAGACACACCAGATTACTACTATCTATTAAGCATCCATATGACATAGTGCAGTACACGTGTAATAACACACTGATTCACAAAGAACCTTCCATATATCTGTCCTTTCATGTATCTTTGGACTGCAACAGCAACAACCCACACATCCAGATATGTATACACATATACTATTGTTTACCACTGTAAATGCCACTAGGGAGAGTGTAGGTATGTGTGAATATTGACATTGGCAGACTGTATCATGTGTTTGTGGTCTGATGTGTTCTGCTTGTGGGGAACTAGACAGCTGGGTAGTAAATGTCTCATGGCAACCAATTACCAGTGACCAGCAATGACAGCAACATGCACATGACACAGTCCAATGACACAGTGGTGCTGTCTGCAGAAGTACTGTGGGAGAGCTTCCCCACATCACCAACATCAGAAGTCTGTTTGGAGATAAATCAACAATCTCACTGGTGAATGGCAGATATCCGGCAACTGTGAGACAGAGGCATCCCATAAGTCCCCAATCCATACAGCATCAATGGGGACTGCTGCTGACATACCCACAAAAGGGAGTGGCAGGAGGGTTGTTTCACCCCCCATAAGTCAAGATATGTCTTTGTTGTAGGTAAAATAGTCAGCATAAGTCATCAGATGTGCAGGTCAGTGACCTAGTATGAAAAGCTACTACCAGCAGGGCTATAGCGATGATGCACATGTCTTGTGCCTTGAAATATGATGTGCAGCACCTGCACCGTGACAAGAGGCAGAAGGACAGGGGGGTAGAAAATGCTTCTCCAAGGCTGTTTCAATGAGCCACATGGCAGCTGCTTTCCATTCTGTCTGTGTGGGCCATGCAGTCCATGGCCATCGGAGGGTCCAGATGTGAGGTGGCCAAGCACATGCTGACCATATTTGGACTGCACATACTGGTGCTGAGATGGTTTATCTGTTAGCTGTAGCCATGCCACCTACCAGCCCTGGCCTTTGGCAATATTTATTTAACATTTGTTTACTGGAAAAGTCTGACTTGGAATGAAGCCAATTTTCAGCGGAGACCCAGGGAGAAATGCTTCAGATGCATGTCTTTGTAACCTGGGATGAAACCAGAGCACCCAGAGACAACCCACATGAATGCAGGGAGGACATGCAGACTCTGCACAGAAGGCACTCCAGCCAAGAATTGAACCAAAGAACCTCTTCTTTGAGATGACAATGCTACTGCTGCACCACTGCACCATCCAAAATGTCATGCTGCATTGGCTGGGAATATGACAATGGTGACTGGTGCTCCTCTGGCTCAGTTCTTGGCACCAGTTACTAGGCTGCTTGTGAGTCGCCCCATAGTTCCACCATTTAATATGCCATGTGGGCAAATGGAGTGCCATGCATGTTTGTGAATTTATTTTCATGTCAGGATGATGGTATTCCATCGACTGCCATCATGAGGCACCACATTAAGGTGCCCCCTCATGAACCCATCATGTAATACCTTCCCTGCCATGGACACTACCAAGATCAAGACTATAAGCAGCCAGAATAGACATCATCACTGGACATGATACAGCAGCTCAGTCTCAACACTATGACCTTGAGTCCCTACAACCTCCTACCACTCTAAGTGGCTGACAAATTTATCTCCCACAACCCTCCTCTATATAATAGCTCTGCTGTCATGTGATGATGACTGCAATCTGCTCACCCCAGACATGTCTTGGTCTGATTATGTCTCATGTATAGCACGGCCCGTCCTTCCGCTACCTTGCATAGGTGGCTAAGACATATATTGTTTTATTTTGTGTTGTCATGATACACAGTATGGGACCAGACACTATCTATTTGTCAGTGCCCACCTCCATGTCACGTGTGGTACCACCACTGCCTGTTCACATGTGGTACCACCATTGCCTGAGTCACATGTGATACCACCACTGTCACATGTAGTACCACCACTGCCTGTTTACATGTGGTACTACCACTGCCTGTATCACATGTAGTATCACCACAACTGGCACATGTGGTACCACCACTGCCAGTGTCACATGTGGTATGACCACTGTCTGTTCACATGTGGTACCAACAATGTCACATGTAGTACCACCACTGACGGTGTCACATGTGGTCCTGCTACTGCCTGTTTACAGGTGGTACCACCATTGTCACATGTAGTACCACCACTGCCTGTGTCATATGTAGTATCACCACTGCCTGTTCACATGTGGTACCTCCACTACCTGTGTCATATGTGGTAACACCACTGCCTCTTCACATGTGGTACCACCACTGTCACATGTTGCACCACCAATGCCTGTGTCACATGTGGTACCACCACTGCTTAGGTCATATGTGGTACCACCACTGCCTGTTCTTTCCCAGAAGCTACAACTTGCTCTTTCACAGCTTGTCCTACTGCTATGGTGCCCCCCCCTGCTGGGATGGTTTCTTTCTGTATGAGTGTTTCTATAATGCCATAAAGATGACAAAGTGAGGATAAGAAAGAAATGATGTATTGTTACTATTATGCAAGAAGCCCAGAATTTCTGGACAGAATATCTACAAAAAGATTAAGAGAAAAACAGAAGATAAAAAAAATACTTGCACAAGAAAAACTGTCAAAAAATTCAAATGCAAATTTATATTCATTAATAAAACAGAATCATGAAAAACAGTATATAGACCAAGAAACCTCAGGCCATTTTGAAAAAGAAGCATCTCAGGAAGTACAAAAAATATAAACAAGAAAACTTTGAGATTTTTGAAAGGTATAAAAAAGAAGCATGGCCATGGGAAACAAAGAGATGTCCGATAGGGTGTAATATCTATGAAAAGAGAAAGCCAAACTAAGCAATACAAAAAAAGCAGCTCCAAAGACAATTGAAGAGAAATACAGCCAAATGCAACCAGATATGGAAAATTTCATGATAAAAAAATAGGATCACAAAGGGGGAATGTAGAACAGAAGATTAGTAAAGTAGAAGTTAAACAAATAGAAGCTGACGTTATGGAATACCTGTGTAGTGAAGGATTTAGTATAGACAGTCTAATACAGGTCATGCTACACCATGATGGAACAATGAGTCACCAAAATAAGGAGAAACAGGTGGAGCTGGAGACATTTGATGAAGAAATATGGACATGAGAAAGAAAAACAGATTTAATATGATGCAGAATTCATGCAAAGAAGAAAAAATAGAAAAAGAGCAGCACCAAAGGTTTCTAGATATGGAAAATTTTACAATTCAAAAAATGAGAAAAGAAAAGGGGGAAGTAAAAAAAGAGGATTAGTAATAGAGAAGTCAAAGAAATAGAAACTGAAATTGTGGATTACCTGCAAAGTTCATAGGTAGGTAAATATTAGGCTATTAGTCTGCAAACTAGTACAGGCCTAGCCAATAACCAGAAGTCAGAATCAAACCCTGTATCTTGTATCTGTGACGTTAAGACCTTAACCATTATGCCATCCCAGTGATGTGAAGGGTTTAGTGTAGAAATTCCAACTCTGGTAACATCACAGCATGATAGAAAAATGAGTCCCCAAATTAAGCAAAAACAGGTAAAATGAGAAGTATCTGATCAGTTGCCATATGAAGATACTGTGGAGCCTTCCGTAAAAAAACAATACAAAAATTGTCTGGAGTTGCACAACAAGGGAAGGAACAGAACATGGTGGCAACTCTGATGGAGTCAGTGTTGTGGAGTGATAGGCCAGTGACTTCTGACAGGAAAGAGCAGCAGAAGATGCAGGATGCAGCTGAAGAGAATATGTCACAGGAAGATGTTCTGGAACTTTCTTTAGCATGCCCACAGGAAATGGAGAACAAACAGTGCACTCTCTGTTTACAAAAAATTATCTAAGGGAAGAGCTACTTGATTTAATAGAGAAGGAGAGACTTATTAAGATTGATGAAAGAAATAGATTACAGAAAGTCAGGAAGACCTAAAATGTTGAAAGTCTGATATAAAAAATGAGCACAGTAATCAAGGCCATTAACAGAAATTCATGTGACATAAAAGAGGTAATAAGATATATAGAGAAAAACAGCTCTTGTACTCACTTTTCTCACTTATCTATAGGAAAATAGTTTTTTATTCAGGCATGTCCAAGGGTCAGCTCCCAGTGTTCTCTCCTGTCTATCTGATGAATCTGGGCATCTTGAGGCAATGTAGAAATTGCATCATGTACACAGACAACCCTCTCCTCCTACCACCCAACACTACAACCTGTGAGAGATGCACTTATCTAGCCAAATTGGAGGTAAAGCTCTCTCCAACCAAGACTGAACTTGACAGTCATGAGGAGAAGGTAAACATTTGCATCACACCACACTCATCACATAGTCCCACTAAACCTACACCACCAAAATCCACACACAGTAACACAAAAACATTCACGGAGGCTCTCAATAATAATCTGTCTAAGCAACAGAGACATCCAAAGCAGAAACCCAAGCAACCTCCATCTCCCAACACAACCCAAATGACACATAGCCCACAGACTCAGTGTGCCACTCAACCACAGCCAATAAGGTAAAACAATGTACCCAACACACTAGAAATAGGCGACTCTATAGTCAGGCACACTGATGTCCCACTCACCAGGCTAAACAAGGAGAAGGTTACCGTCAGCTGCCTGTCGGGTGCCAGGATCTGCCACATAACCCACACACTCAGGTCACTCCACAACAAGTACAAATATGACTTTGTCATTGTCCATGTTGGTATGAATGACCTGAGATGTACCTCCCTGGACTACATGAAAAGAGACATGGAAGAGCTCTCCAATCTTGTAGCCCAGGCAGGTATGACCCTAGCCCTGAGTAGCATTCTGCCATTGCCCAGAATGATACCGCAGTACAAGGACAAAATTATTGACTTCAACAATTGGCTAAGCTTCTGGTGTCATTCTAAGGGGATCCAGTATCTGTCTGCTTGGGATGACATGGTCGACAGACCACGATGCTTTGCCACAGATGGCCTGCACCTGTCGCCTCTGGGATTCCTGATACTGGCTAAGGCTCTTGCTGCCCCTATAGTGCCTTTTGTAGGCAGGGTTCAAATAACAAATTCACCACCATAACAGGAACAGGCAAGCAAAAACTGAGGGTAATGCTATTCAAATCTCAAAATGCACTCACTCGAGGCACTCCTTAAAATAGAGAACATTGATATCTGTACAGTGACTGAGACCTGGTTCAAGGCTCCAGGGAGCACCCCTGCACTACCAGGCTATAACTCATACCACACTTTCTGGCCATGTAACCTGGATCGAAACACCAAAGGCGGAGGTGTGTCCATATTCATTAAGGATATCCACACATCCAGGCTAGTTGCTCAGCATAATGCATCCAATGTTATCCAAGTGCAACTAACTCTGGGCAAAATTGCAATCCAAATTGTAGCTTGCTACAGATCCCTCGCCATGCCCCAAGACTCCCACTCCTCTTTTCTTGATGTACTGGAAAATATTAGGGTTCAACCAAACACCCAAATAATGGGCGACTTCAACTACCCCACCATTAACAGGGAAAACTACTCATGTACCAACTCCTTAGCTCAACGCTTTCTGGAATTCATAAACTCCAATGCCCTAGATCAAATTATCCACACCCCCACCAGGGGCAACAATATCCTAGACCTAGTCATTACCAACATGAGTGACCGGTGTTCCACACCTGAAGTCAACTCCTCGTTGGTCCGATCCAACCATAAGCTAATCACTCTTGATATCCACATCCCGTCCCCACCCCCATTAAGGAAACCACAGTAAAAAATTCCTCCAAAGCCAACTTCATGCTTCTTAAGACAGAAGTGGTGAACTTCATGACACCCATGCAGATGGACAATACAGTTACAACTGCTGAATCCTACAAAATGCACTCTATAAGCACTTACATGAGTGCATGGATCGTGCTATCTCAAACAGAACCAAGACGCTCTCATCCAAAAAAAGGAAGCCAATCTGGTGGTCCCCTCCCATAAACAAACTGTACAACAGAAGGAAGAAACTGTTGCAAATGAGAGTAAAATCCCATGAGGGGAGGAGCTCCCTGGTCAGCCTCAGTAAGAAGCTGAGATCCCTTATAAGATCCTCCAAAACTAGCTATGAAAACAAAATCACTACTAATTCCAAGAACAACCACAAAGCATTCTATAGCTATGTCAAGAATCTCAATGGCAACACCCAGATCTTCTCTGAGTTACAGCACAACGGCATGAAAATTACAGAACCAACTGATATTGTCAACATCCTGGCAGATAGGTTCAGTGCTAACTTTATCCCCCTCTCACCCCCTAAAGGGCCCATATCTCTAGAGGAAGAATGCAGAGTCCCTATAATCACAACTACTCAGGTAAAAGCTGCACTCTCTAAAGCCAAAAACACAGCATCCATGAGACCAGACAACATCCCAGGCTGCGTTTTACATGAACTTCAGAATGAATTGGCTCTCCACTTAAGCACCATGTTCAATAATAGCCTCGCATCAGGCTTTGTGCCCACTGAATGGCACATAGCAACAGTTATTTCACTCCACAAAGGGGGAGCCACCACTGATCCTGGGAACTATCGACCTATTAGCCTGACGAGCCTGGTCTGCAAGGCCATGGAATGTATCATCATGGAACTCATAAACAAAGACATTGGTAACCTCCAAACTCTGGATCCCACCCAGTTCAGGTTTGTGAAAGGCAGATCATGCCTCCTGAACCTGTTTGACTTCTTTGAGGCAGTCACCAAAGCCGTAGATGAGGGTAAGGTGGTTCACACAGCCTATCTTGACCTCGCCAAGGCTTTTGACACCATCCCCCATTCTGGAATTATAGCTAAACTCACTAAACTAGGCATAAATCCCTACATCACAAGATAGGTTGCCAACTGGCTCACTGACAGAACCCACACTGTAAAAGTTGCAGACACCAAATCTGACCTCAAAGCACTGACAGGTGGAGTACCACAGGGTTCCATCCTGGGACTGCTCCTGTTTGGTATCTACTTCTCTGAAGAACAGGCTAACACAGAAGGCCTCTGGCTTATGCAGTTTGCAGATGACTGCAAACTAAGAGCCATAGTCAAGTTCCCAAATGATGTGGACATCCTACAGAAGGGCCTCACTGAGACAGATGCCTGGTGTCAGAGCCATGACTTCAAGCTCAATGCCAACAAGTGCAGTGTTATCCTCTTTGGTAAAAACTCTGTACCCATGAACTAGCACATAGGCAGCAATCTACTTAACACCGAATGCGTGATAAGAGATCTTGGGACCTAGGTGGACAGTAGTCTCTCCTTTGATAGTCACATCACCACAGTAGTCAGGAAGTCCTTCTACGTGGCACACCTCATCATAAAAGGGTTCTCATCCAGGAAAAAAGAGGTAATTGTTCCCCTCTACTCGATACTCATTAGATCCATTACAGAGTACAATGCCCCTTTTGGAATGTACCTCACAACACATCTGCAGCAGCTGGAAAGGCCACAGAAGTACCTCACAAAGAGGATTACTGGTCTCAAACAAATGCCCTACACTGACCACCTCAAAAAACTCCAGCTTTACTCCGTAGCATATCGCCTACTCCGAGGTGATCTCTGCCTAACATATAAAGCTATGTCAAACCCAGAGCTGTTGGACATGCTACACCTAAAGAAATCCCAATCCCTCTGAGCTACATGCTCTAGGGACCTAAACCTTGTCACCACAATAAACAGGACATGCTGGAGGGATAGATTCCTGTCCCAGAGACTTTCCATACTCTGGAACAGGCTACCCATCTATGTCAAGCAAAGTTCCTCATTAGCACTCTTCAAGAAAAATCTTGATGAGTGGATGGGAAATAGGAAATACACCCCAGGGATCACTTCTGTGGCTCTGCTCGACAGGGGCACAGGAAAATAACTTTTTTGGGTGGCGTAAGCCAGGAAACCTTGTTGGCTAGGCTTACATGGACCCTTGGGCCGATAGCCTAGTACCTACCTATGAACCTATGAACATATATTACTATGCAGCTAAATTAATAACAGACAAAGAGTGACCACAAAAATACAAGGCAATAAGGAAAGGATGAAAGAGAAGATATGAACAGAAATACTTAGAAAGCTAGGTGCAATAAAAGCAATGTGCAGTATCAGCACAGACTAGGATCTGTCTTAGACTATCACAAATAATAAACTAAAGATATCAGCACAGGCAGAAAGAATTAGGAGATATGCAGATAAATATAAAGCAAAGTACAAAATAAGCAATTTAGTGATAACACAAAAGTTTTATACAGAATTGGGGAGCAAAGTGGCAGGACTAGAAATACCACCAAAAAAGTAGAAATAGGCACATTTTGGAGAAATATCAATGTAGATCCTGCAGAACAAAACAAAGATGCTGAATGGATAGAAGAAATAAAAGAAACTATAAGCAGTTCAAATATACAGGACATGCAATGGGATGAAGCAATGGCCAGAGAAACTGAAACAAAATTAAGAAAATTTCATAACTGGAAAACACAAAGACCAGCTACAGTACCTAACTTCTGGCTAAAAGTATTAACATCTTTACACAAAGATTTAGCCCTGAGTTAGAACTACTTATATGTGCACCCTAAATTTTACACCAACCTGGTTAACAACAGGAAGAATGAAATATGTCCTTACGAGTGAACCTGAAAGCTATCCTAAAAACTATAAATAACTTGCCTTCCAAAAATGTACAAACTATACAGTGGAATTTATGCATGGATAGATTTCAAAAAAGCATTTGACAGCATTCCACATTCATTGATAAAGGAGTGCTTGCAGATGTAAGATATACCTTAACTTAATCAAATACATTGAAATGATCATTAAACAGTCGCAAACCACTTTGCAGTTAAGCTATGATAAAGGATAAGTTATTCCAGGAATAAAAGTTCAAAGCAGGATATTCCAGGATGACTCTTAGTCACCATTCCTCTTTTGCCTTGCCTTTAACACAATAAGCCATCTACCTGACAGATTAGGTCATGGTTACAATTTGGCTCCCTGAAAAGAAGACAATATAAAGACTTCTCATCTTCTTTTGTGGATGATTTAAAACTGTATAGTTCATAAGATGAGGACTTGAAAGCACAACTGTGAGTGGTCAAAACATTGTCAGATGGTATAAAAGTCATTTGGTCTTGATAAATGGGCAAAAGTAACATTTAAAGGCAGGAAAGCTGCAGTAAAAAGAAAATATCATTTCCGGACAGGGATGATATTAATGAACTTGAGCAAGAGAGAGTATATAAATATTTGAGAACTGATGAAAAAACGACAATAAGACATGAAAAAATGTGAATAAAACTCAGTAAGGAATATTTTAGAAGACTAAAATTAATACCAAAAACAGCTCTGACATCTAAGAACCAAGTTCAAACTATAAGCCAATCTGCTTGTGCTGTTCTGACTTACAGGTTTGGGCTGATTGATTGATCCTAAAAGGTATTGGACAGGAAAAAAAGAAAAATGATTCATGCTTATCAAGTTATATATAAAAATCAGTGCTCAGCAAGATTATATATTCCTCATTCTGAAGGAGGTATGGAATTCCTCAAAACTGATTACCTGTATAGATCTGCAATTGTAGGACTGCATACATATCTCTGACCTCACCAGATGCAAACATAGTGAAAGTTTTGAAACATGAAGAGAACAAGTCTAAGATGAGTGCCTTGCTTAATTTAGCAGAAGCATATGGGTGTCAAGCAGGAATGGAAATCAAATCAGAAGTATATAAATCAAAAGTAGATAAATCAGAAGTAGTTAAATCAGAAGTATAAAATCAGAAGTATAGAAATCAGGCAGAAACTGAATGTAATAAAAACAAAATAAAGCATATAAGGAGAAGGATTAGATGAGAAGGCAAGAAATGTGGGAAGGTACAGAAGACTTCTGGAAACAACCTCATGTTGATCACAATCTGATGCAGGAATAGTTAGGGAGAGGTGAATTTAAACCAAAAGATGAAAGTTTAATATTGGTGGCCCAGGATAGTGGACTGCATACACATTGGTTTACAAAGTCAATTGAGCATGTGGGGCAAACAGACAAATGCAGGTTCTATAAACTGAACTGGAAACAGTTACACATCTTGTAGCTGGGTGTGACATACTGATGGCAGAAGGACTGTATACTGAAAGGCATAATAATGTGGCGAGATTGTTCCACTGGGGATTGTGTAAACATTACAATATTGAAGTAGCTGAAAAGCAGTGGAAACATGATCCACAAACCATTACAGAAAGTGATGAAGTTTATATTACATGGAATCACCCATTACCAACAGTTCAAAAAATAGATGTAAGAAAACCAGATATAGTAGTCCATGATAAGACGACAAAATTAGCATTGATCACTGAAATTATTACTCCCAGTGATTACAGTGTCTTATGTATAGAGAGAGAAAGAGAGAGAGACAGACAGACAGACACAAAGTCATAAAAATAGCAGGAGTTGCAGGCAAAAATGAGGGCAAAGTGGAAGAGATACCCAGAAAGTTCCAATAGTAGCAAAGGCAATGGGTGTGATAAAAAAGAATGTGCAGTCATATTTAGATACGTTACCGATATATGTAACTCCATATGAACAGCCGACAGTCATATTTAGATACGTTACCGATATATGTAACTCCATATGAACAGCCGACAGTCATATTTAGATACGTTACCAATATATGTAACTCCATATGAACAGCAGACAGTCATATTTAGATAGGTTACCAATATATGTAACTCCATATGAACAGCAGACAGTCATATTTAGATACGTTACCGATATATGTAACTCCATATGAACAGCCGACAGTCATATTTAGATACGTTACCAATATATGTAACTCCATATGAACAGCAGACAGTCATATTTAGATAGGTTACCAATATATGTAACTCCATATGAACAGCAGACAGTCATATTTAGATACATTACCGATATATGTAACTCCATATGAACAGCCGACAGTCATATTTAGATATGTTACCAATATATGTAACTCCATATGAACAGCAGACAGTCATATTTAGATAGGTTACCAATATATGTAACTCCATATGAACAGCCGACAGTCATATTTAGATATGTTACCAATATATGTAACTCCATATGAACAGCAGACAGTCATATTTAGATAGGTTACCAATATATGTAACTCCATATGAACAGCCGACAGTCATATTTAGATACGTTACCAATATATGTAACTCCATATGAACAGCAGACAGTCATATTTAGATAGGTTACCAATATATGTAACTCCATATGAACAGCAGACAGTCATATTTAGATACGTTACCGATATATGTAACTCCATATGAACAGCAGACAGTCATATTTAGATACGTTACCGATATATGTAACTCCATATGAACAGCAGACAGTCATATTTAGATACGTTACCAATATATGTAACTCCATATGAACAGCAGAAGTAGTCAGTTCCGGGCATGTTACAGGTTCTGTGAAGTTTACTTGTGGCTAAAAGCAAAAATTGACACATTACTAATTTCACAAACTTTAATCATACTTTGACTTAGGAATGGAGTCCATTAATGACATAGTATTAGAAACTCTGAAAGCTTGGAGAAATTAAAAGGAAAGAAAATATCATGAAGCAGAATGTGACACACTACGATGATTTTACAGTAGGTGTCAGATGCATGTTAAAACACACTGCTTGTTGTGTCAAGGCAACAGAGTAATCCCTTCAGTTGTTCAAACATGCATTTCAATGAGTTTATATGTTTATGCATAGGCTGTATTATGCACCATTTCTGCTATGATCTTGGAATTATGAATATGGATTATTATTTATAGTTCCAATACATATTCAGCATTTCCTGGAACACACAACAATTGCAAATAGATGCATATGGCCTGATTCCTGCTTGCATGGGAAGTGCACATAATATTCTACATAGCCCACCTATGTGTGCAGCTACCAATTAGATCACCCTGTGGGATGTCCCCCTGCATAAACTATTAGTATATATATATATATATATATATATATATATATATATATATAGCAGACATAGCAGATAAGTGTCATATATATGAATCCTGAGCACTAACTGGATGGCATAAGAACATTTTTTATACAATCTGATGGTTCAGGTAGTGAAAGATACTCCTGTTGATGTATCTCAATTCCTTTCACCCATGTGGGACCTTGAAGGCAGTGTTTGTACAACATATGTTTCCCAGAACTTCAGAAAAATTACGCTGCAAAATGGTTGTATAGTAGTGATTCTGGTCTGTGAAGTCCTAGGGAACCAAATATACTCCTCCAAATGCTTTATTTATTTAACATTTGTTGACTGGGAAAGTCCAACTAGAATGGAGCTCATTTTCAGCTGAGGTCTGAGGAGAAACACTCCAGACACGTCTTTGGAATGTGGGAGGAAACTAGAGTATCTGGAGGAAACCCACGTGAATGCAGGAAGGACACACAGACTCTGCACAAAAGGCACCCCAGCTGAGAATTGAACCAGAGAACCTCTTGCTGTGAGGCAACAATGTTAACTGCTGCACTACTGTGCCACCTCCAAATGCTTTATTTATTTAACATTTGTTGACTGGGAAAGTCCAACTAGAATGGAGCTCATTTTCAGCTGAGGCCTGAGGAGAAACACTCCAGACACGTCTTTGGAATGTGGGAGGAAACTAGAGTATCTGGAGGAAACCCACGTGAATGCAGGAAGGACACACAGACTCTGCACAAAAGGCACCCCAGCTGAGAATTGAACCAGAGAACCTCTTGCTGTGAGGCAACAATGTTAACTGCTGCACTACTGTGCCACCCTCTAGCATAATGTCAAGGAACTTGTGCACAACATACAAGACTAATTTCTGCAAGATCCCTATGGTGTACTCCGTAGGTGACTGGGAGGGCCTTTTAGCTTAGATGATTAATGATGCACATGGATTTGTGCTCACCAGAATGGGGACTTCACACATGCCTCTTGATTCTGTTTGTCAGTGACACAGTTTAACTGTAGTCTCCATGTATAAACAGCAGGAGACTCTCTGCTGGTTTGTGAGGTGATTGAATGCAAGGCACTTATGCTACCTTCTGGTGTGGAACAGATGACTGCAGTCCACATCTCTGTGGGCACTGGCTCTTATAGTGGCAATTAATTTGCATTATTCTGCAATAGCTGGTGCTGCCTCTAGCATCTCAGTTTCTATGTATACCAAAAGTCCCTGGTGTTCAGAATGCATTTGTGCTACAGCACAGTGTGAATGTTTATACATTTCCGACTCACTGCATTATTTTGTTATGATCACTTGCATGACCCTTGTGCCTAATTTGCATGAGCTTACTCATTTTCATCTCATTATGCACTCATTTGCATGTGTTATATGTGACACCAGGGAAATACTGCCAGCCCAGCCATCTGGAATTTTGCAAATAATGATATATCACTTGAAAATATTAAAATGATTTATATAGAATTGTGACACTGCCAGCCCAATTATCTGCAGTTTTGTAAATAATCATATCTCATTTCTGAATATTAATATGATTCATATGCTTGTCTTACAAAAGTAAAATAACTATATGTTATGTGTACATTAAACTACTGTTGAAGAACTGTATGTTATGTACTGAGCTTCAAGAACGCAATCACAGTGTACCCTACTGGAAAAGAACAGAAATGTATATAAACTATATACCTGCGCAAATGTATTTTTAGTAGTAGAAGCTGGAACATACAGAATTAACTTGCAAAACTTCAAGAAAATATGTTGAAATTAAAAGTGTTTTACGATATGCTATAAAAGTTAGTTAATGCAGTAAGGAGACAGGATATCTAGAGCTAGAAGTTTCTTTATCTTGTTTAGAAGCAGAAATAATTAAGTTTAAAATGTAAAATGTTTTTATTGCTCTGTGATTTCCTAGCAGCTAAACATCTGAGAGAGAAGTATTTTTAACATAGAATTGTGTTGTTTCTGTTAGCCTGGGAATTGAAGGCAGGTAACAAAGAGTGATGTCATCCAGGTAATCCAGCAGTAATGTTTTGATATTAATTTGGGAACTCTCTCAGAGATTGTGCATTTTGTATATTGTCTTGGCACTAGAAGAACATCCACTCATCTGCATTTGCCTTGCTCTGTAAGTAAATTATTTAGGGAGTAGCATTTATTTAGATATCCACTCTATCGTCTATCTACCCTCCTTCTGCCCCAGCCTCTCCACTATCATATCCAAATATTCCCCTGCTAGGATGCTACACAGCTCAAATCAACAATTATTAGACATCTACAAACCCAAAACCAAAATAGGCTGCCTTCTCTATAACTATAACCCAGCTACATCCTGGAACCATCTCTCCTTGGAAATAAAATCCCTCCAGTATAGCAAAACTTTCAAATTAGCCACAAGGAAATACCTAAAAACAAAGTGGTCTTGCCACTGTAGCCAACCACCCTGAAACCACCATCCTTTCTCCTATTTCACCACCTCACTCTTAATCTATCTCTAACACTATTCCCCTGCCTCTTCTACCTCTTCCCGTCCTCTATCTCCAACCACTCTTAATTTTTACAGTCTCAAAACTACCTACCTGTCTAGTCTGTCTCCTATACTCTACCTCCCCTACATCTCCTACTAGCCCCCCTACATCTCCTACTAGCCATTCTTACTTTCCTTTCCTGTTTCCAAACTCTTATACAACTAGATCCTACCCACTTTAAATAAGCATCTGCCTATCAACTAATTTTGCTCTAAGCAGCTTAAATAATATTGCAACTAGTCACATTTTCTTCTGCTAATTGTTTAAAACCTTGTTTGTAACAACTCACATACTTGTCTGCCAGTTGTTAATACTCTGTATAATTTAATTGCCTGAGGAGCTTTTTTAATCTCCAGGTCTCTGCTTGTAAGATCCTATAGCTGATTGTTACTACTGTGTTACTAAAGTTTAATAAATTGTTTTCTATTCCTGAGGAGCTTTTCTCCCCGGGTCTCTGCTGAAAATGAGCCAAAAGGTCAGCCAGACTAACCCGGTTAACAAATGTAAAATAAATAAAATAAATAAATAAATAATGATATAGATAGGAATATAGTAAAGATTAGTTCAGATGTTTTTGTATTTATTTGAGACTGTCCTGCACTGTTGTTTTAAAATATTTCCTGTGATTCTGAACTCTGCAGTTACTGTGTTGTTTGAGTATTGTCTTGTTCTTTTATTGTTTATTATTAAATATATATTAAACCTTTTAATTGTGGCTGGTTTCTTTAGAGATATTTAAGCTTTTAGAGTACTTGCATATGCATTCCGTGACATTATACAGGTCACTTCTAAATAGCCTTGAAAGTCTTGGTCATACTTACCATTTGGATAATAGTGACATTACACAGTAGGCTTGGACACGCTTTGGTAAGGGCCTTATAGTACCTGATAAGTAAGGGTGGGTGGTGGCAACTGGTACTTCCTTATAATCTGGGCAGAAGGGGGCATATCTAGTAAACCTGTGCCAGCCTTTTCAAAGTGTGTGTGTTTGTTATCAATCAACTCTCAAAATGTGTGTGTGTGTGTGTGTGTGTGTGTGTGTGTGTGTGTGTGTGTGTGTGTGTGTGTGTGTGTGTGTCAGCTACTTGAGCAGGGACACAAAGCACTGTTTGGACACAGAGGGTGCTGGAGGTTGTAGCTTGGCCACTAGGCTGAGATGTTAACCCTATAGCTGTACCAGTGGGGAGTCTTATTGGGGATCTGGAGAGAAAGGGAGAAGCCAGCCCCAGACTGACTGTGATCTCTGTGTGCTCTTAAGGGAAATTCTACTTTACTGTATGTGTACTTGTCATTTATTTATTGCATTTGTTAATTGGGAAAGTCCACCGGGCCTAGAAAGAGCCCATTTTCAGTGAAGGCCTGGGGAGAAAAGCTCCACATTATTACATACAATTAACAAAATAAAACATTGTAGATACATGAATAAAACAAATGTAGTACTATATACAATTAGAACAGTTGTTGATATATAAAAATGTACAAACAGTAGAAAGGATAAGACAATTTGCAGAGATGACATTCCAATAATACCTAGAAAATACATAATCTTTTTTTTTAAGTGACAAACATAAATGGAAACAGAAGTATGAAAGTCAAAGTAGAAGAAAGTCTCTTAGCAGTATATGTGAGTAGAAAAAGACAATAGTATCTACATGTGAGTGTTTAGGATTCAAGGTAGAGGGGTGTAGATTACAGGGAGAAGCCGGTGAGCAGAGTGTATCTGGATGAAAAGCTGGACAGAGGATGGGTGAGAAGGTGCAGAGAAGACAGTGGGCAAGATTAGAGAATCAAAACATGGAGGTGCCATAGTGGGAAGTTAGGTGTTGGGATCATCCTCCCAATGTGTACGTCCCTCACTGGTGCTAGTGGTGAGGATAGAGGCTCCTTGATTGTTGGGTCAGTGCAGGGACATCCCACTATATTTTATTCTATCCCCCCATGCACTCTTGCTGCCTGTGTTTCTGAATTGCCCACACCTGTTCTTTACTCCACTGTATGACCATGTGCACTAAATGTTTACACATCCTGTCCATAATCTGCTGCTGTGCTGCTCACCTACTCCATATCTAAAGGTCAGAGGTCATACAAAAGATAATAACAGTCTTCCATTTTGAACAGCTACTTATAGATTGTAATCATATAATTTTCCTTTAAAAAGATGAGCAGTTACAGCTTCAAGATGTGCTGGTCACCTCCCTTTCCATAAAAATGCATCTGATAAGGATAATATGGAAAGACGTGGTAATCCATTCCACAGAAATGCAGTACTGATGGAGACTTAGAGACTCAAGAAGTGTGAGATACGATGCAGCACACTTCATGTGACCCTGATTCAGTGATCTTGAACCCAAATATTGTCCTAGGTGTTAAACATTAGTTATGCTACAATTTATAAACAAGCCAAGATCATTAAAATGAAATGGAAGAGGCTCTCCCAGCAAAGGTTGCTCAACAGAAAATGAAAAACAAATGCGAATCTTACTATCTTTAGATTATTAGGAGTATTACATTTTCTTTTTCATAAAAATATCTTTGACTATCAGTTAACAATGAGATTTTAAAGTCACTTATGCAAAAAAGTCAGCCTAAGTTTTTCCTGCAAATACACAGTTTCTTCGCATTTCTGATGCACCATACAATGATTATAGGTTCATAGGTGTGTACTAGGCTAATGGCCCTGGAGCCTTTACAAGCCCAGCCCATAGGATTACCCTGGCATCACACCACCCGAACATAGTTCCATGTGCCTCTGTTGAGTAGAGCCACTGGAGTGATCCCCAGGGTGAATTTTCTATTTCCCATCCACTCATCAAGATTTCTCTTGAAGAGGGCCAGTGAGGTGCTCTTTTTGACATGTATGGGAAGTCTGTTGCATAGCATGGGCAGTCTCTGGATTATGAACCTGTCCCTCCAGCATGTTCTGTTGAGTATGGTAATGAGGTTGAGGTCTCTGGAGCATAGCATGTGTCTATTGAGATACATGCTAAATGGGCATTGTACTCAATGACTGGCCTAATGAGGGAAGAGTAGAGGGAGACAATAACCTCTTTCTTCCTGGATGCAAAACCCTTAGTAATGAGATGTGCCACATAGAAGGACTTTCTGACCACAGTGGCAATGTGGTGGTCAAAAGAGAGGCTGCTGTGAACCTGTGTTCCCACATCTCTTATAACACCTTCTGTGTTCAGTGAACTGCCATCGATTTGGTAATTCATGGGAACTGGGTTTTTCCCAAAGGGGGTGATGACACATTTTGGCACTGAGCTTAAGGCCATGGTTCTGACACCGATTGTTGGTCTCAGTGAGGCCTTTCTGTAGTATGTCAACATCACTTGAGGAGTTAATAATAGCTCCCAACTTGCAATCATCTGCGAACTTTGTTAGCCAGAGTCCTTTTGTGTTGGCCTGGACTTCAGAGAAGGAGATATCAAGCAGGAGAGGACCCAGGACCGAACCATGTTGGACTTCCCTCATGACTAGGAAGTAGTCTGACCTGGAGTCAACTACTTTCACACTGTGGGTTCTATCTGTGGGCCAGTTTGCAACCCACCTAGTGATATAAGGGTTGATGCCTAGCGTAGTGAGTTTTTCTATAATTCCTGAGTGGGGAATGGTATCAAGGGTCCTGGCCAGATCAAGGTAGGCTGTATGAACCACCTTGCCTTCATCCACAGCTCTGGTGACTGACTCAAAGAAGTCAACAAGGTTGAGCAAGCATGATCTACACTTTGCAAAACCAAACTGTGTGGGATCCAGAGTTTGGAGATTCCATATAACCTTGTTTATTAGGTCCATGATGATGCATTCCATAGCTTTGCATATCAGACTCGTCAGGCTAATGGGGCGATAGTTCCCAGGGTCTGTAGTTGCTCCTCATTTGTGGAAAGAGATGACTATAGCAGTGTGCCATTTGGTAGGGGTAAAGCCTGAGGTGAGGCTGTGATTGAGCAGGGCACAAAGGTAAGGTGCCAGTTCACTCTAGTAGTTTATTTAGAACACAGTCAGGGATATTGTCAGATCCCACAGAAGCTGTATTCTTGGCCTTGGACAGAGCTGTTTTAACCTGTGCAGCAGTAATACTGGGTGCCTGGCAATCTACTGGTATTGTGATTAGTCCTTTGTGGGGAGATGGGTAAAGTTGGCAGTGAATCTGTCGGCCAGTATATTGGCAATATTTGTTGGCTCGGTATAGGAGATACCATTGTGCAGTAGCTCAGAGCAAATCTGGGTATTGCCATGGAGATTTTTTACATAACTATAGAAGGCCTTGTGGTTGTCTTTACCATCTGCTGCAATTCTCTTTTCATAGCTAGCTTTAGAGGATTTGATGAGGGATCTCAACTTTTTGTTGAGGCTGATAAGGGAGTTTTTCCAGTCTTGGGACTTCACCTTATTCCACATCAGTTTCCCCCTTCTGTTTTATCATTTGTTTATGGTAGGGGACTACCAGATTGGCTTCCTTTTTTTGGAGGAGAGTGTCTTGGTTCTATTGGGTATAGCGTGATCCATGCATTTGTGTATGTTTTTATACAGTGCATTGGTGTATGATTCGGCAGTCATGCAACTATTCTCCATTTGCATGGGTGACGTGAAGTTAGCTACCTCTGTTTTTAGGAGCCCAAAATTAGCTTTGGAGAAATTTTCATGGTGGTAACCTTTACGGGGTGGGGTGGGTGAGATGTTGATTTCCAAGGTGATTATTTTGTGGTTGAATCTAACCAGGGAGAAGTTGACTATTGGTGTAGAGCAATGGTCGCCCATGTTAGTAATGACCAGGTCAAGGATGTTGTTACCTCTAGTGGGGGTAAGAATGAGCTGGTCCAGGGAATTGGAATTAATGAATTCCAGGAAACGTTGGCCAAGTGTATTGGTACATGAGTAGTTTTCCCAGTAAATGGACGGGTAGTTAACGTCATCCAGTATGAGAGTGTTAGGTTGGACCCTAATATTCTCCAGGGTGCTTAGGAACATGGAGTGTGAATCTTGGGACATGGTTGGGGACCTATAGCAGGCTATGACATGAATCGCTGTCTTACCCAATGCTAGCTGCACCTGAAGTATCTCTGAACATATGTCAGATATTAGAAGGCATGTACAGACTAATGCTTTGGCCAAACACTGTATGGACAATGGTAGCAAATGTTTTTTTGGCTTTGGGTGGTACAGATAGTCAAGCCTAACAAGAGAGAGGGAGACTTAGGTAACAAACTACTAGTAGCTGAGTATAAATGGATACTTAAATTAAATGCTGATAAATTACCAGGACTGAATGCAGTGATTAGTTTGAAACCTGTTTTAAAGAAAATCAAATGCGATTATAATATGTCATGATAAATTTTGTATTTATAGTTTTTAGTGTTTTTGTAGAAATGTTTTAATTAATAGGAATGAATTAATGAGTTTTACCTAATTAACTGAAACTCATTTTGTATTGGCTAGTTCCTGGCTGTCTCTATTACTTTGGGTATAAAGTTGTAGTTCTATAAAGATTTGCATTATACACTGAAGAAGGTTTTTGTTATACCTGAAAGCTTTGTGTGGATTTTATGTGGATTTATTGTTATTAAATTTTATTCTCTTGATGTTGTTGGTCCACTTTTTTGTTTTGTCTACTCAAATCTATGCCAGGGGCCCATGCTAATGATGGGATGGGTGTATGTGCCTTATTGACCAGTGTCAGCCAGCCATAAAGCCAAGCAGCCCTCAGTCAATAATCAACTGGCAGTCTGGTGTCCAGTTGCCCAGCCTGTGTTACCTGGAATACCTCTGTTGAGGGAAAGCTGGACATAAAACCAATCAACTTGCCAAATAAGAACTAAGAATTGCTACACTCAATGCAGATTCTCTGACAGGATGGAGCTTAGAAGTGGATGACATGATGGTACGGAGGAGGCTGGACATCCTATGTATCCAAGAGACAAGATGGATGGGCAGTTCAGCCAGAAATTGTGTTGGAATTGTGGTGAGACTGGCTTCAGAAGGCAGTGAGGGATGTCATCAGAATTAGTGACAGACTCATGGCAATCAGATTACAGTGTAATGACCTGGCAGTATTCATAATATCAGCCTGTGTCCCATGTGATAGTAAGGAAAAAAGTAAATTCAAACAGCAGTGACAGGCAGTATTCATAAAATCAGCCTACGTCCCATGTGAGAGTATGGAAAAGAGTAAACTCAACCTGCAGTAACAGGCAGTATTCATAATATCAGCCTACATCCCATGTGATAGTAAGGAAAAGACTAAATTCAACCGGCAGTGACAGGCAGTATTCGTAATATCAGCCTTCGTCCCATGTGATAGTAAGGAAAAGAGTAAATTAAACCAGCAGCGACAGGCAGTATTCATAATATCAGCCAACATCCCATGTGATAGTAAGGAAAAGAGTAAATTCAACCAGCAGTGACAGGCAGTATTCGTAACATCAGCCTATATCCCATATGATACTAAGGAAAAGAATAAATTCAACCGGCAGTGACAGGCTGTATTCGTAATATCAGCCTTCGTCCCATGTGATAGTAAGGAAAAGACTAAATTCAACCAGCAGCAACAGGCAGTATTCATATTATCAGCCAATGTCCCATTTGATAGTAAGGAAAAGAGTAAATACAACCAGCAGCTACAGGCAGTATTTGTAATATCAGCCTGTATCCCATGCAATAGTAAGGAAAAAGAGTAAATTCATCCGGCAGCTACAGGCAGTATTCGTAATATCAGCCTGTGTCACATGTGATAGAAAGGAAAAGAATAAATTCAACCGGCAGTGACAGGCAGCATTCGTAATATCAGCCAACATCCCATTTGATTGTTAGGAAAAGAGTAAATTCAACGAGCAGCTACAGGCAGTATTTATAATATCAGCTTGTGTGTCATGTGATAGTAAGGAAAAGAATAAATTCAACCAGCAGCTACAGGCAGTATTCGGAAAATCAGCCTGTGTTCCATGTGATTATAAGGATAAGAGTAAATTCAACCAGCAGCTACAGGCACTATTCATAATATCAGCCTGTGTCCCATGTGATAGTAAGGAAAAGAGTAAATTCAACCGGCAGCTGCAGGCAGTATTCATAATATCAGCCTATGTCCCATGGGATAGTAAGCAAAAGAGTAAATTCTTCAAGCAGCGACAGGCAGTATTTGTAATATCAGCCTACGTCCCACGTGATAGTAAGGAAAAGAGTAAATTCAACCAGCAGCTACAGGCAGAATTTGTAATAACAGCCTGTGTCCCATGTGATAGTCAGGAAAAGAGTAATTTCAACCAGAAGTGACAGGTAGTATTCGTAATATCAGCCTGTGTCCCATTTGATAGTAAGGAAAAGAGGAAATTCAACCAGCAGCTATAGGCAGAATTTGTAATATCAGCCTGGGTCCCATGTGATAGTCAGGAAAAGAGTAAATTCAACTGGCAGTGACAGGCAGTATTCATAATATCAGCCTACATCCCATGTGATAGTAAGGAAATGAGTAAATTCAACCGGCAGCTACAAGCAGTATTTGTAATATCAGCCTGTGTCCCATGTGATAGTAAGAAAAATGGTAAATTCAACCAGCAGCGACAGGCAGTATTCATATCAGCCTGTATCCCATTTGATAGTAAGGAAAAGAGTAAATTCAACCAGCAGCGACAGGCACTATTCCTAATATCAGCCTACATCCCATGTGAAAGTAAGGAAAAGAGTAAATTCAACCAGCAGCTGCAGGCACTATTACTAATATCAGCCTACATCCCATTGAATAGTAAGGAAAAGAGTAAATTCAACCAGCAGTGACAGGCAGTATTCATAATATCTGCCTGGGTCCCATGTGATGGTAAGGAAAATAGTAATATCAACCGGCAGCTGCAGGCAGTATTCATAATATCAGCCTATGTCCCATGTGATAGTAGGGAAAAGAGTAAATTCAACCAGCAGTGACAGGCAGTATTCATAATATCAGCCTACGTACCATTTGATTGTAAGGAAAAAAGTAAATTCAACTAGCAGCTACGAGCAGTATTCGTAATATCAGCCTGTGTCCCATGTGATAGTAAGGAAAAGAGTAAATTCAACCAGCAGTGACAGGCAGCATTCGTAATATCAGCCTACGTCCCATGTGATAATAAGGAAAACAATAAACTCAACCAGAAGCTACAGGCAGTATTCATAATATCAGCCTGTGTCCCATGTAATAGTAAGGAGAAAGGTAAATTCAACAGGCAGTGACAGCAGTATTCATAATATCAGCCTGTGTCCCATGTGATAGTAAGGAAAAGAGTAAATTCAACCAGCAGCGAAAGGCAATATTTGTAATATCAGCCTACGTCCCATGTGTTAGTAAGGAAAAGTGTAAATTTAACTGGCAGCTACAGGCAGTATTCGTAATATCAGCCTACGTCCCATTTGATTGTTAGGAAAAGAGTAAATTCAACCAGCAGCTACAGGCAGTATTTGTAATATCAGCTTGTGTGTTATGTGATAGTAAGGAAAAGAATAAATTCAACCAGCAGCTACAGGCAGTATTCGGAAAAATCAGCCTGTGTTCCATGTGACTATAAGGATAAGAGTAAATTCAACCAGCAGCTACTGGCACTATTCGTAATATCAGCCTGTGTCCCATGTGATAGTAAGAAAAAGAGTAAATTCAACCGGCAGCTGCAGGCAGTATTCATAATATCAGCCTACGTCCCATGTGATAGTAAGGAAAAGAGTAAATTCAACCAGCAGCTACAGGCAGAATTTGTAATATCAGCCTGAGTCCCATGTGATAGTCAGGAAAAGAGTAAATTCAACCAGCAGCTACAGGCAGAATTTGTAATATCAGCTTGTGTCCCATGTGATAGTCAGGAAAAGAGTAATTTCAACCAGAAGTGACAGGCAATATTCGTAATATCAGCCTGTGTCCCATGTGATAGTAAGGAAAAGAGTAAATTCAACCAGCAGCTACAGGCAGAATTTGTAATATCAGCCTGTGTCCCATGCGATAGTCAGGAAACGAGTAAATTCAACTGGCAGTGACAGGAGTATTCATAATATCAGCCTACATCCCATGTGATAGTAAGGAAAAGAGTAAATTCAACCGGCAGCTACAGGAAGTATTTGTAATATCAGCCTGCGTCCCATGTGATAGTAAGGACAGGAGTAAAATCAACCACCAGCTACAGGCAGTATTTGTAATATCAGCCCACGCCCCATGTGAGAGTAAGAAAAATGGTAAATTCAACCAGCAGCGACGGGCAGTATTCATATCAGCCTGTATCCCATTTGATAGTAAGGAAAAGAGTAAATTCAACCAGCAGCGACAGTCACTATTCCTAATATCAGCCTACATCCCATGTGAAAGTAAGGAAAAGAGTAAATTCAACCAGCAGCGGCAGGCACTATTCCTAATATCAGCCTACATCCCATTGAATAGTAAGGAAAAGAGTAAATTCAACCAGCAGTGACAGACAGTATTCGTAATATCTGCCTGGGTCCCATGTGATAGTAAGGAAAATAGTAATATTAACCGGCAGCTACAGGCAGTATTCATAATATCAGCCTATGTCCCATGTGATAGTAGGGAAAAGAGTAAATTCAACCAGCAGTGACAGGCAGTATTCGTAATATCAGCCTACATCCCATGTGATAGTAAGGAAAACAGTAAATTCAACCAGAAGCTACAGGCAGTATTCATAATATCAGCCTACGTACCATTTGATTGTAAGTAAAAGAGTAAATTCAACTAGCAGATACGAGCAGTATTCGTAATATCAGCCTGTGTCCCATGTGATAGTAAGGAAAACAGTAAATTCAACCGGCAGAGACAGGTAGCATTCATAATATCAGCCTGTGTCCCATGTGATAGCAAGGAAAAGAGAAAATTCAACTGACAGCGACAGGCAGTATTTATAATATCAGCCTGTGTTCCTTGTGATAGTAAAGAAAAGAGTTAATTCAATGGCAGCTACAGGCAGTATTCATATGATTAGCCTATGTCCCATGTGATAGTAAGGAAAAGAGTAAATTGAACCAGCAGCTACAGCCAGTATTCGTAATATCAGCCTACGTCCCATGTGATAATAAGGAAAAGAGTAAATTCAACCAGCAGCTACAGGCAGTATTCATAATATCAGCCTACATCCCATGTGATAGTAAAGAAAAGAGTAAATTCAACCAGCAGAGACAGACAGTATTCGTAATATCAGCCTGTGTCACATGTGATTGTATAGAAAAGAGTAAATTCATCCAGCAGTGACAGGAAGTATACATAATATCAGACTATGCCCCATGTGCTAGTAAGAAAAAGAGTAAACTCAACCAGCAGTGACAGGCAGTATTCAAAATATCAGCCTGGGTCCCATGAGATAGTAAGGAAAACAGTAAACTCAACTGGAAGCTACAGGCAGTATTCGTAATATCAGCCTGTGTCCCATGTGATTGTATAGAAAGGAGTAAATTCATCCAGCAGTGACAGGCAGTATTCATAATATCAGCCTACGTCCCATGTGATAGTAAGGAAAATAATAAATTCAACTGGTAGTGACATGCAGTATTCAAAATATCAGCCTGTGTCCCATGTGATAGTAAGGAAAACAGTAAACTCAACCAGCAGCTACAGGCAGTATTCGTAATATCAGCCTACGTCCCATGTGATAGTAAGGAAAAGAGTAAATTCAACCAGCAGCGACAGGCAGTATTCATAATATCAGCCTGTTTCCCATGTGATAGTAAAGAAAAGAATAAATTCAACCAGCAGTGACAGGCAGTATTTGTAATATCAGCCTACGTCCCATGTGATAGTAGGGAAAAGAGTAAATTCAACCGGCAGTGGCAGTCAGTATCCGTAATATCAGCCTACATCCCATGTGATAGTAAGGAAAAAAGTCAATTCAATAAGCAGCTACATGCAGTATTTGTAATATCAGCCTACGTCCCATGTGATAGCAACAAAAGGAGGAAATTCAACCTGCACCGACAGGCAGTATTCATAATATCAGACTACATCCTATGTGACAGTAAGGAAAAGAGTAAATTCAACCAGCAGCAACAGGCAGTATTCGTAATATCAGCCTGTGTCTCATGTGATAGTAACGAAAAGAGTAAATTCAACCAGCAGCTACAGACAGTATTTGTAATATCAGCCTGTGTCCTATGTGATAGTAAGGAAAAAGGTAAATTCAACCACAAGCGATAGGCAGTATTCTTAATATCAGCCTGTGTGCCATGTGATAGTAAGGAAAAGAGTAAATTCAGCAGGCAGTGACAGGCACTATTCACAATATCAGCCTGTGTCTCATGTGATGGTAAGGAAAAGAGTAAATTCAACCAGCAGCGACAGGCAGTATTCGTAATATCAGCCAGTGTCCCATGTGATAGTAAGGAAAAGAGTAAATTTAACTGGCAGCTACAGACAGTATTCATAATATCAGCCTATGTCCTATTTTATTGTTAGGAAAAGAGTAAATTCAATCAGCAGCTACAGGCAGTATTCGTAATATCAGCTTGAGTGTCATGTGATGGTAAGGAAAAGAGTAAATTCAACCAGCAGCTACAGGCAGTATTCGGAATATCAGCCTGTGTTCCATGTGATAGTAAGGATAAGAGTAAATTCAATTGGTAGCTACAGGCAGTATTCATAATATCAGCATACGGCCCATGGGATAGTAAGCAAAAGAGTAAATTCTTCAAGCAGCGACAGGCAGCATTTGTAATATCAGCCTGTGTCCCATGTGATAGCAAGGAAAAGAGTAAATTCAACCAGCAGCTACAGGCAGAATTTGAAATATCAGCCTGTGTCCCATGTGATAGTCAGGAAAAGAGTAATTTTAACCAGAAGTGACAGGCAGAATTTGTAATATCAGCCTGCATCCCATGTGATAGTAAGGACATGAGTAAAATCAACCACAAGCTTCAGGCAGTATTCATAATATCAGCCTACATCCCATGTGATAGTAAGGAAAAGAGTAAATTAATCCAGCAGAGACAGGCAGTATTCATAATATCAGGCTATGTCCTATGTGATAGTAAGGAAAAGAGTAAATTCAACCAACAATGACAGCCAGTATTCGTAATATCGGCCTACGTCCCATGTGATAGCAACAAAAGGAGGAAATTCAACCTGCACCGACAGACAGTATTCATATATCAGACTACATCCTATGTGACAGTAAGGAAAAGAGTAAATTCAACCAGCAGCAACAGGCAGTATTCGTAATATCAGCCTGTGTACCATGTGATAGTAAGGAAAAGAGTAAATTCAACCAGCAGCTACAGACAGTATTTGTAATATCAGCCTGTGTCCTATGTGATAGTAAGGAAAAAGGTAAATTCAACAGGCAGTGACAGCAGTATTCATAATACCAGCCTGTGTCCCATGTGTTAGTAAGGAAAAGAGTAAATTCAACCAGCAGAGACAGACAGTATTCGTAATATCAGCCTGTGTCCCATGTGATTGTATAGAAAAGAGTAAATTCATCCAGCAGTGACAGGCAGTATACATAATATCAGCCTATGCCCCATGTGCTAGTAAGTAAAAGAGTAAACTCAACCAGCAGTGACAGGCAGTATTTGAAATATCAGCCTGGGTCCCATGTGATAGTAAGGAAAACAGTAAACTCAACCAGAAGCTACAGGCAGTATTCGTAATATCAGCCTACGTCCCATGTGATAGTAAGGAAAATAATAAATTCAACTGGTAGTGACATGCAGTATTCAAAATATCAGCCTACATTCCATGTGATAGTAAGGAAAAGAGTAAATTCAACCAGCAGCGACAGGCAATATTCATAATATAAGCCTGTTTCCCATATGATAGTAAGGAAAAGAGTAAATTCAACCAGCAGTGACAGGCAGTATTTGTAATATCAGCCTACGTCCCATGTGATAGTAGGGAAAAGAGTAAATTCAACCGGCAGTGGCAGTCAGTATTCATAATATCAGCCTACATTCCATGTGATAGCAACAAAAGGAGGAAATTCAACCTGCACCGACAGGCAGTATTCATATATCAGACTACATCCTATGTGACAGTAAGGAAAAGAGTAAATTCAACCAGCAGCAACAGGCAGTATTCGTAATATCAGCCTGTGTACCATGTGATAGTAAGGAAAAGAGTAAATTCAAACAGCAGCTACAGACAGTATTTGTAATATCAGCCTGTGTCCTATGTGATAGTAAGGAAAAAGGTAAATTCAACAGGCAGTGACAGCAGTATTCATAATACCAGCCTGTGTCCCATGTGTTAGTAAGGAAAAGAGTAAATTCAACCAGCAGAGACAGACAGTATTCGTAATATCAGCCTGTGTCCCATGTGATTGTATAGAAAAGAGTAAATTCATCCAGCAGTGACAGGTAGTATACATAATATCAGCCTATGCCCCATGTGCTAGTAAGTAAAAGAGTAAACTCAACCAGCAGTGACAGGCAGTATTTGGAATATCAGCCTGGGTCCCATGTGATAGTAAGGAAAACAGTAAACTCAACCAGAAGCTACAGGCAATATTCGTAATATCAGCCTACGTCCCATGTGATAGTAAGGAAAATAATAAATTCAACTGGTAGTGACATGCAGTATTCAAAATATCAGCCTATATTCCATGTGATAGTAAGGAAAAGAGTAAATTCAACCAGCAGCGACAGGCAATATTCATAATATCAGCCTGTTTCCCATGTGATAGTAAGGAAAAGAGTAAATTCAACCGGCAGTGGCAGTCAGTATTCATAATATCAGCCTACATCCCATGTGATAGTAAGGAAAAGAGTCAATTCAATAAGCAGCTACATGCAGTATTCATAATATCAGCCTACGTCCCATGTGATAGCAAAAAAGGAGGAAATTCAACCTGCACCAACAGGCAGTATTCATAATATCAGACTACATCCTATGTGACAGTAAGGAAAAGAGTAAATTCTTCAAGCAGCGACAGTCAGTATTTGTAATATCAGCCTGTGTCCCATGCGATAGTAAGGAAAAGAGTAAATTCAACCAGCAGCTACAGGCAGAATTTGTAATATCAGCCTGTGTCCCATGTGATAGTCAGGAAAAGAGTAATTTTAACCAGAAGCGACAGGCAGTATTCATAATATCAGCCTGTGTCCCATTTGATAGTAAGGAAAAGAGTAAATTCAACCAGCAGCTACAGGCAGAATTTGTAATATCAGCCTGCATCCCATGTGATAGTAAGGACACGAGTAAAATCAACCACCAGCTTCAGACAGTATTCATAATATCAGCCCACGTCCCATGTCAGAGTAAGAAAAATGGTAAATTCAACCAGCAGCGACAGGCAGTATTCATATCAGCCTGTATCCCATGTGATAGTAAGGAAAAGAGGAAATTAAACCGGCAGCTACAGGCAGTATTTGTAATATCAGCCTGCCTGCCATGTGATAGCCAGGACACGAGTAAAATCAACCACCAGCTACAGGCAGTATTTGTAATATCAGCCCCCGTATCATGTGAGAGTAAGAAAAATGGTAAATTCAACCAGCAGCGACAGGCAGTATTCATATCAGCCTGTAACCCATTCGATAGTAAGGAAAAGAGTAAATTCAACCAGCAGCAACAGGCACTATTCCTAATATCAGCCTACATCCCATGTGCAAGTAAGTAAAAGAGTAAATTCAACCAGCAGTGACAGGCAGTATTCGTAATATCAGCCTACATCCAGTTGAATAGTAAGGAAAAGAGTAAATTCAACCAGCAGTGACAGGCAGTATTCGTAATATCAGCCTACGTCCCATGTGATAGTAAGGAAAACAGTAAACTCAACCAGAAGCTACAGGCAGTATTCATAATATCAGCCTAGTATTCATAATATCAGCCTACATACCATTTGATTGTAAGGAAAACAGTGAATTCAACTAGCAGCTACAAGCAGTATTCGTAATATCAGCCTGTGTCCCATGTGATAGTAAGGAAAAGAGTAAATTCAGCTGGCAGTGACAGGCAGTATTCGCAATATCAGCCTGTGTCTCATGTGATAGTAAGAAAAAGAGCAAATTCAACAGGCAGCACAGGCAGTATTCAAAATATCAGCCTGTGTCCCATGTGATTGTATAGAAAGGAGTAAATTCATCCAGCAGTGACAGGCAGTATTCATAATATCAGCCTGTGTCCCATGTGATAGTAAGGAAAACAGTAAACTCAACCAGCAGCTACAGGCAGTATTCGTAATATCAGCCTACATCCCATGTGATAGTAAGGAAAAGAGTCAATTCAACCAGCAGTGACAGGCAGTATTCATAATATCAGCCTGTTTCCCATGTGATAGTAAGGAAAAGAGTAAATTCAACCAGCAGTGACAGGCAGTATTTGTAATATCGGCCTACATCCCATGTGATAGTAGGGAAAAGAGTAAATTCAACTGGCAGTGGCAGTCAGTATTCGTAATATCAGCCTACATCCCATGTGATAGTAAGGAAAAGAGTCAATTCAATAAGCAGCTACATGCAGTATTCATAATATCAGCCTACATCCCATGTGATAGTAAGGAAAAGAGTAAATTAATCCAGCAGAGACATGCAGTATTCATAATATCAGGCTATATCCCATGTGATAGCAAAGAAAAGAGTAAATTCAACCAACAGTGACAGCTAGTATTCGTAATATCAGCCTACGTCCCATGTGATACCAACAAAAGGAGGAAATTCAACCTGCACCGACAGGCAGTATTCATAATATCAGACTACATCCTATGTGACAGTAAGGAAAAGAGTAAATTCAACCAGCAGCAACAGGCAGTATTCGTAATATCAGCCTGTGTCCCATGTGATAGTAAGGAAAAGAGTAAATTCAACCAGCAGCTACAGACAGTATTTGTAATATCAGCCTGTGTCCTACGTGATAGTAAGAAAAAAGGTAAATTCAACCACAAGTGATAGGCAGTATTCATAATATCAGCCTGTGTCCCATGTGCTATGTAAGGAAAATAGTAAATTCAGCCAGCAGTGACATGCACTATTCACAATATCAGCCTGTGTCTCATGTGATGATAAGGAAAAGAGTAAATTCAACCAGCAGCGAAAGGCAATATTTGTAATATCAGCCTACATCCCATGTGTTTGTAAGGAAGAGAGTAAATTCAACCAGCAGCGACAGGCAGTATTCGTAATATCAGCCAGTGTCCCATGTGATAGTAAGGAAAAGAGTACATTTAACTGGCAGCTACAGACAGTATTCGTAATATCAGCCTACGTCCTATTTTATTGTTAGGAAAAGAGTAAATTCAACCAGCAGCTACAGGCAGTATTCGTAATATCAGCTTGTGTGTCATGTGATAGTAAGGAAAAGAGTAATTTCAACCAGCAGCTACAGGCAGTATTCGGAATATCAGCCTGTGTTCCATGTGATAGTAAGGATAAGAGTAAATTCAACTGGTAGCTACAGGCAGTATTCATAATATCAGCATACGGCCCATGGGATAGTTAGCAAAAGAGTAAATTCTTCAAGCAGCGACAGGCAGTATTTGTAATATCAGCCTGTGTCCCATGTGATAGTAAGGAAAAGAGTAAATTCAACCAGCAGCTACAGGCAGAATTTGTAATATCAGCCTGTGTCCCATGTGATAGTAAGGACATGAGTAAAATCAACCACCAGCTTCAGGCAGTATTCATAATATCAGCCCACGTCCCATGTCAGAGTAAGAAAAATGGTAAATTCAACCAGCAGCGACAGCAGTATTCATATCAGCCTGTATCTCATGTGATAGTAAGGAAAAGAGTAAATTCAACTGGCAGCTACAGGCAGTATTTGTAATATCAGCCTGCCTGCCATGTGATAGCCAGGACACGAGTAAAATCAACCACCAGCTACAGGCAGTATTTGTAATATCAGCCCACGTCCCATGTGAGAGTAAGAAAAATGGTAAATTCAACCAGCAGCGACGGGCAGTATTCATATCAGCCTACATCCCATGTGAAAGTAAGGAAAAGAGTAAATTCAACCAGCAGCGGCAGGCACTATTCCTAATATCAGCCTACATCCCATTGAATAGTAAGGAAAAGAGTAAATTCAACCAGCAGTGACAGACAGTATTCATAATATCTGCCTGGGTCCCATGTGATAGTAAGGAAAATAGTAATATTAACCGGCAGCTACAGGCAGTATTCATAATATCAGCCTATGTCCCATGTGATAGTAGGGAAAAGAGTAAATTCAACCAGCAGTGACAGGCAGTATTCATAATATCAGCCTACGTTCCATGTGATAGTAAGGAAAACAGTAAATTCAACCAGAAGCTACAGGCAGTATTCATAATATCAGCCTACGTACCATTTGATTGTAAGGAAAAGAGTAAATTCAACTAGCAGATACGAGCAGTATTCGTAATATCAGCCTGTGTCCCATGTGATAGTAAGGAAAACAGTAAATTCAACCGGCAGAGACAGGTAGCATTCATAATATCAGCCTGTGTCCCATGTGATAGCAAGGAAAAGAGTTAATTTAATGGCAGCTATAGGCAGTATTCATATGATTAGCCTACGTCCCATGTGATAGTAAGGAAAAGAGTAAATTGAACCAGCAGCTACAGCCAGTATTCATAATATCAGCCTACGTCCCATGTGATAATAAGGAAAAGAGTAAATTCAACCAGCAGCTACAGGCAGTATTCATAATATCAGCCTACATCCCATGTGATAGTAAGGAAAAGAGTAAATTCAACCAGCAGAGACAGACAGTATTCGTAATATCAGCCTGTGTCACATGTGATTGTATAGAAAAGAGTAAATTCATCCAGCAGTGACAGGAAGTATACATAATATCAGACTATGCCCCATGTGCTAGTAAGTAAAAGAGTAAACTCAACCAGCAGTGACAGGCAGTATTCGAAATATCAGCCTGGGTCCCATGTGATAGTAAGGAAAACAGTAAACTCAACTGGAAGCTACAGGCAGTATTCGTAATATCAGCCTGTGTCCCATGTGATTGTATAGAAAGGAGTAAATTCATCCAGCAGTGACAGGCAGTATTCATAATATCAGCCTACGTCCCATGTGATAGTAAGGAAAATAATAAATTCAACTGGTAGTGACATGCAGTATTCAAAATATCAGCCTGTGTCCCATGTGATAGTAAGGAAAACAGTAAACTCAACCAGCAGCTACAGGCAGTATTCGTAATATCAGCCTACGTCCCATGTGATAGTAAGGAAAAGAGTAAATTCAACCAGCAGCGACAGGCAGTATTCGTAATATCAGCCTGTTTCCCATGTGATAGTAAAGAAAAGAGTAAATTCAACCAGCAGTGACAGGCAGTATTTGTAATATCAGCCTACGTCCCATGTGATAGTAGGGAAAAGAGTAAATTCAACCGGCAGTGGCAGTCAGTATCCGTAATATCAGCCTACATCCCATGTGATAGTAAGGAAAAAAGTCAATTCAATAAGCAGCTACATGCAGTATTTGTAATATCAGCCTACGTCCCATGTGATAGCAACAAAAGGAGGAAATTCAACCTGCACCGACAGGCAGTATTCATAATATCAGACTACATCCTATGTGACAGTAAGGAAAAGAGTAAATTCAACCAGCAGCAACAGTCAGTATTCATAATATCAGCCTGTGTCTCATGTGATAGTAACGAAAAGAGTAAATTCAACCAGCAGCTACAGACAGTATTTGTAATATCAGCCTGTGTCCTATGTGATAGTAAGGAAAAAGGTAAATTCAACCACAAGCGATAGGCAGTATTCTTAATATCAGCCTGTGTCCCATGTGATAGTAAGGAAAAGAGTAAATTCAGCAGGCAGTGACAGGCACTATTCACAATATCAGCCTGTGTCTCATGTGATGGTAAGGAAAAGAGTAAATTCAACCAGCAGCGACAGGCAGTATTCGTAATATCAGCCAGTGTCCCATGTGATAGTAAGGAAAAGAGTAAATTTAACTGGCAGCTACAGACAGTATTCAAAATATCAGCCTATGTCCTATTTGATTGTTAGGAAAAGAGTAAATTCAATCAGCAGCTACAGGCAGTATTCGTAATATCAGCTTGTGTGTCATGTGATGGTAAGGAAAAGAGTAAATTCAACCAGCAGCTACAGGCAGTATTCGGAATATCAGCCTGTGTTCCATGTGATAGTAAGGATAAGAGTAAATTCAATTGGTAGCTACAGGCAGTATTCATAATATCAGCATACGGCCCATGGGATAGTAAGCAAAAGAGTAAATTCTTCAAGCAACGACAGGCAGCATTTGTAATATCAGCCTGTGTCCCATGTGATAGCAAGGAAAAGAGTAAATTCAACCAGCAGCTACAGGCAGAATTTGAAATATCAGTCTGTGTCCCATGTGATAGTCAGGAAAAGAGTAATTTTAACCAGAAGTGACAGGCGGTATTCATAATATCAGCCGGTGTCCCATTTGATAGTAAGGAAAAGAGTAAATTCAACCAGCAGCTACAGGCAGAATTTGTAATATCAGCCTGCATCCCATGTGATAGTAAGGACATGAGTAAAATCAACCACAAGCTTCAGGCAGTATTCATAATATCAGCCTACATCCCATGTGATAGTAAGGAAAAGAGTAAATTAATCCAGCAGAGACAGGCAGTATTCATAATATCAGGCTATGTCCCATGTGATAGTAAGGAAAAGAGTAAATTCAACCAACAATGACAGCCAGTATTCGTAATATCAGCCTACGTCCCATGTGATAGCAACAAAAGGAGGAAATTCAACCTGCACCGACAGGCAGTATTCATATATCAGACTACATCCTATGTGACAGTAAGGAAAAGAGTAAATTCAACCAGCAGCAACAGGCAGTATTCGTAATATCAGCCTGTGTACCATGTGATAGTAAGGAAAAGAGTAAATTCAACCAGCAGCTACAGACAGTATTTGTAATATCAGCCTGTGTCCTATGTGATAGTAAGGAAAAAGGTAAATTCAACAGGCAGTGACAGCAGTATTCATAATACCAGCCTGTGTCCCATGTGTTAGTAAGGAAAAGAGTAAATTCAACCAGCAGAGACAGACAGTATTCGTAATATCAGCCTGTGTCCCATGTGATTGTATAGAAAAGAGTAAATTCATCCAGCAGTGACAGGCAGTATACATAATATCAGCCTATGCCCCATGTGCTAGTAAGTAAAAGAGTAAACTCAACCAGCAGTGACAGGCAGTATTCGAAATATCAGCCTGGGTCCCATGTCATAGTAAGGAAAACAGTAAACTCAACCAGAAGCTACAGGCAGTATTCGTAATATCAGCCTACGTCCCATGTGATAGTAAGGAAAATAATAAATTCAACTGGTAGTGACATGCAGTATTCAAAATATCAGCCTACATTCCATGTGATAGTAAGGAAAAGAGTAAATTCAACCAGCAGCGACAGGCAATATTCATAATATCAGCCTGTTTCCCATGTGATAGTAAGGAAAAGAGTAAATTCAACCAGCAGTGACAGGCAGTATTTGTAATATCAGCCTACGTCCCATGTGATAGTAGGGAAAAGAGTAAATTCAACCGGCAGTGGCAGTCAGTATTCATAATATCAGCCTACATCCCATGTGATAGTAAGGAAAAGAGTCAATTCAATAAGCAGCTACATGCAGTATTCGTAATATCAGCCTACGTCCCATGTGATAGCAACAAAAGGAGGAAATTCAACCTGCACCAACAGGCAGTATTCATAATATCAGACTACATCCTATGTGACAGTAAGGAAAAGAGTAAATTCTTCAAGCAGCGACAGTCAGTATTTGTAATATCAGCCTGTGTCCCATGCGATAGTAAGGAAAAGAGTAAATTCAACCAGCAGCTACAGGCAGAATTTGTAATATCAGCCTGTGTCCCATGTGATAGTCAGGAAAAGAGTAATTTTAACCAGAAGCGACAGGCGGTATTCATAATATCAGCCTGTGTCCCATTTGATAGTAAGGAAAAGAGTAAATTCAACCAGCAGCTACAGGCAGAATTTGTAATATCAGCCTGCATCCCATGTGATAGTAAGGACACGAGTAAAATCAACCACCAGCTTCAGACAGTATTCATAATATCAGCCCAAGTCCCATGTCAGAGTAAGAAAAATGGTAAATTCAACCAGCAGCGACAGGCAGTATTCATATCAGCTTGTATCCCATGTGATAGTAAGGAAAAGAGGAAATTCAACCGGCAGCTACAGGCAGTATTTGTAATATCAGCCTGCCTGCCATGTGATAGCCAGGACACGAGTAAAATCAACCACCAGCTACAGGCAGTATTTGTAATATCAGCCCACGTATCATGTGAGAGTAAGAAAAATAGTAAATTCAACCAGCAGCGACAGGCAGTATTCATATCAGCCTGTATCCCATTTGATAGTAAGGAAAAGAGTAAATTCAACCAGCAGCAACAGGCACTATTCCTAATATCAGCCTACATCCCATGTGCAAGTAAGGAAAAGAGTAAATTCAACCAGCAGTGACAGGCAGTATTCATAATATCAGCCTACATCCAGTTGAATAGTAAGGAAAAGAGTAAATTCAACCAGCAGTGACAGGCAGTATTCGTAATATCAGCCTACGTCCCATGTGATAGTAAGGAAAACAGTAAACTCAACCAGAAGCTACAGGCAGTATTCATAATATCAGCCTACATACCATTTGATTGTAAGGAAAACAGTGAATTCAACTAGCAGCTACAAGCAGTATTCGTAATATCAGCCTACATCCCATGTGATAGTAAGGAAAAGAGTCAATTCAACCAGCAGTGACAGGCAGTATTCATAATATCAGCCTGTTTCCCATGTGATAGTAAGGAAAAGAGTAAATTCAACCTGCAGTGACAGGCAGTATTTGTAATATCGGCCTACATCCCATGTGATAGTAAGGAAAAGAGTAAATTCAACTGGCAGTGGCAGTCAGTATTCGTAATATCAGCCTACATCCCATGTGATAGTAAGGAAAAGAGTCAATTCAATAAGCAGCTACATGCAGTATTCATAATATCAGCCTACATCCCATGTGATAGTAAGGAAAAGAGTAAATTAATCCAGCAGAGACATGCAGTATTCATAATATCAGGCTATATCCCATGTGATAGTAAAGAAAAGAGTAAATTCAACCAACAGTGACAGCTAGTATTCGTAATATCAGCCTACGTCCCATGTGATACCAACAAAAGGAGGAAATTCAACCTGCACCGACAGGCAGTATTCATAATATCAGACTACATCCTATGTGACAGTAAGGAAAAGAGTAAATTCAACCAGCAGCAACAGGCAGTATTCGTAATATCAGCCTGTGTCCCATGTGATAGTAAGGAAAAGAGTAAATTCAACCAGCAGCTACAGACAGTATTTGTAATATCAGCCTGTGTCCGATGTGATAGTAAGAAAAAAGGTAAATTCAACCACAAGCGATAGGCAGTATTCATAATATCAGCCTGTGTCCCATGTGATAGTAAGGAAAAGAGTAAATTCAGCCAGCAGTGACATGCACTATTCACATCAGCCTGTGTCTCATGTGATGATAAGGAAAAGAGTAAATTCAACCAGCAGCAAAAGGCAATATTTGTAATATCAGCCTACGTCCCATGTATTTGTAAGGGAGAGAGTAAATTCAACCAGCAGAGACAGGCAGTATTCGTAATATCAGCCAGTGTCCCATGTGATAGTAAGGAAAAGAGTACATTTAACTGGCAGCTACAGACAGTATTCGTAATATCAGCCTATGTCCTATTTTATTGTTAGGAAAAGAGTAAATTCAACCAGCAGCTACAGGCAGTATTCGTAATATCAGCTTGTGTGTCATGTGATAGTAAGGAAAAGAGTAATTTCAACCAGCAGCTACAGGCAGTATTCGGAATATCAGCCTGTGTTCCATGTGATAGTAAGGATAAGAGTAAATTCAACTGGTAGCTACAGGCAGTATTCATAATATCAGCATACGGCCCATGGGATAGTTAGCAAAAGAGTAAATTCTTCAAGCAGTGACAGGCAGTATTTGTAATATCAGCCTGTGTCCCATGTGATAGTAAGGAAAAGAGTAAATTCAACCAGCAGCTACAGGCAGAATTTGTAATATCAGCCTGTGTCCCATGTGATAGTAAGGACATGAGTAAAATCAACCACCAGCTTCAGGCAGTATTCATAATATCAGCCCACGTCCCATGTCAGAGTAAGAAAAATGGTAAATTCAACCAGCAGCGACAGCAGTATTCATATCAGCCTGTATCTCATGTGATAGTAAGGAAAAGAGTAAATTCAACTGGCAGCTACAGGCAGTATTTGTAATATCAGCCTGCCTGCCATGTGATAGCCAGGACACGAGTAAAATCAACCACCAGCTACAGGCAGTATTTGTAATATCAGCCCACGTCCCATGTGAGAGTAAGAAAAATGGTAAATTTAACCAGCAGTGACAGGCAGTATTCATATCAGCCTGTATCCCATTTGATAGTAAGGAAAAGAGTAAATTCAACCAGCAGCAACAGGCACTATTCCTAATATCAGCCTACATCCCGTGTGAAAGTAAGGAAAAGGGTAAGTTCAACCAGCAGTGACAGGCAGTATTCGTAATATCAGCCTACATCCAGTTGAATAGTAAGGAAAAGAGTAAATTCAACCTGCAGTGACAGGCAGTATTTGTAATATCTGCCTGTGTCCCATGTGATAGTAAAGAAAATAGTAATATCAACCGGCAGCTACAGGCAGTATTCATAATATTAGCCTACGTCCCATGTGATAGTAGGGAAAAGAGTAAATTCAACCAGCAGTGACAGGCAGTATTCGTAATATCAGCCTACATCCCATGTGATAGTAAGGAAAACAGTAAACTCAACCAGAAGCTACAAGCAGTATTCATAATATCAGCCTACGTACCATTTGATTGTAAGGAAAACAGTAAATTCAACTAGCAGCTACAAGTAGTATTCGTAATATCAGCCTGTGTCCCATGTGATAGTAAGGAAAAGAGTAAATTTAACTGGCAGCTACAGACAGTATTCGTAATATCAGCCTACGTCCTACTTGATTGTTAGGAAAAGAGTAAATTCAACCAGCAGCTACAGGCAGTTTTCGTAATATCAGCTTGTGTGTCATGTGATAGTAAGGAAAAGAGTAATTTCAACCAGCAGCTACAGGCAGTATTCGGAATATCAGCCTGTGTTCCATGTGATAGTAAGGATAAGAGTAAATTCAACTGGTAGCTGCAGGCAGTATTCATAATATCAGTATACAGCCCATGGGATAGTAAGCAAAAGAGTAAATTCTTCAAGCAGCGACAGGCAGTATTTATAATATCAGCCTGTGTCCCATGTGATAGTAAGGAAAAGAATAAATTCAACCAGCAGCTGCAGGCAGAATTTGTAATATCAGCCTGTGTCCCATGTGATAGTCAGGAAAAGAGTAATTTTAACCAGAAGTGACAGGCGGTATTCGTAATATCAGCCTGTGTCCCATTTATAGTAAGGAAAAGAGTAAATTCAACCAGCAGCTACAGGCAGAATTTGTAATATCAGCCTGCGTCTCATGTGATAGTAAGGACATGAGTAAAATCAACCACCGGCTTCAGGCAGTATTCATAATATCAGCCCACGTCCCATGTCAGAGTAAGAAAAATGGTAAATTCAACCAGCAGCGACAGGCAGTATTCATATCAGCCTGTATCTCAAGTGATAGTAAGGAAAAGAGTAAATTAAACCGGCAGCTACAGGCAGTATTTGTAATATCAGCCTGCCTGCCATGTGATAGCCAGGACCTGAGTAAAATCAACCACCAGCTACAGGCAGTATCTGTAATATCATCCCACGTCCGATGTGAGAGTAAGAAAAATGGTAAATTCAACCAGCAGCGACAGGCAGTATTCATATCAGCCTGTATCCCATTTGATAGTAAGGAAAAGAGTAAATTCAACCAGCAGCAACAGGCACTATTCCTAATATCAGCCTACATCCCATGTGAAAGTAAGGAAAAGTGTAAATTCAACCAGCAGTGATAGGCAGTATTCTTAATATCAGCCTACATCCAGTTGAATAGTAAGGAAATGAGTAAATTCAACCTGCAGTGACAGGCAGTATTCGTAATATCTGCCTGTGTCCCATGTGATAGTAAAGAAAATAGTAATATCAACCGGCAGCTACAGGCAGTATTCATAATATTAGCCTACGTCCCATGTGATAGTAGGGAAAAGAGTAAATTCAACCAGCAGTGACAGGCAGTATTCGTAATATCAACCTACGTCCCGTGTGATAGTAAGGAAAACAGTAAACTCAACCAGAAGCTACAGGCAGTATTCATAACATCAGCCTACATACCATTTGATTGTAAGGAAAACAGGAAATTCAACTAGCAGCTACAAGCAGTGTTCATAATATCAGCCTGTGTCCCATGTGATAGTAAGGAAAAGAGTAAATTCAACCAGCAGTGACAGTCGGTATTCATAATAAACTCGTCTGTCCCATGTGATAGTAAGGAAAAGAATAAATTCAGCTGGCAGTGACAGGCAGTATTCGCAATATCAGCCTGTGTCTCATGTGATAGTAAGAAAAAGAATAAATTCAACAGGCAGCGACAGGCAGTATTCATAATATCAGCCAGATAGCATGTGATAGTAAGGAAAAGAGTTAATTCAACCAGCAGCTACAGGCAGTATTCATAATATCAGTCTGTGTCCCATCTGATATGAGGGAAAAAAGTAAATTCAACTGGCAGCTACAGGCAGTATTCGTAATATCAGCCTACGTCCCATGTGGTAGAAAGGGAAAGAGTAAATTCAACCGGCAGCTACAGGCAATATTCGTAATATCAGCCTATGTCCCATGTGATAGTAAGGAAAAGAGTAAATTCAACCAGCAGCTACAGGCAGTACTCATAATATCAGCCTGTGTCCCATGTGATAATAAGGAAAGAGAAAATTCAACCAGCAGCGACAGGCAGTATTCATAATATCACCCTACATACCATGTGATAGTAAGGAAAAGAGTAAATTCAACCAGCAGAGACAGGCAGTATTTGTAATATCAGACTGTGTCCCATGTGATTCTAGAGAAAAGAGTAAATTCATCCAGCAGTGACAGGCAGTATTCATAATATCAGCCTACATCCCATGTGATAATAAGGAAAAGAGTAAATTCAACCGGCAGTGACAGGCAGCATTCATAATATCAGCCTATGCCCCATGTGATAGTAAGGAAAATAATGAATTCAACTGGTAGTGACAGGCAGTATTCGAAATATCAGCCTGTGTCCCATGTGATAGTAAGGAAAACAGTAAATTCAACCAGCAGCGACAGGCAGTATTCATAATATCAGCCTGTTTCCCATGTGATAGTAAGGAAAAGAGTAACTTCAACCAGCAGTGGCAGGCAGTATTCATAATATCAGCCTACGTCCCATGTGATAGCAAGGAAAAGAGTAAATTCAACCGGCAGCGACAGTCAGTATTCATAATATCAGCCTACATCCCATGTGATAGTAAGGAAAAGAGTCAATTCAACTAGCAGCTACAGGCCATATTCGTAATATAAAGGAAAAGAGTAAATTCAACTGACAGCTACAGGCAGTATTCGTAATATCAGCCTGTGACCCATATGATAGGAAAGAAAAGAATAAATTTAACCAGCAGTGACAGGCAGTATTCATAATATCAGCCTATGTCCCATGTGATAGTAAGGAAAAGAGTAAATTCAACCAGTAGCTAAAGGCAGTATTCGTAATATCAGCCTGTGTCCCATGTGATAGTAAGGAAAATAGTCAATTCAACTGGCAGCGACAGGCAGTATTCATAATATCAGCCTACGTCCCATGTGATAGTAAAGAAAAGAGTAAATTCAACCGGCAGCTACAGGCAGTATTCGTAATATCAGCCTGTGTCCCATGTGATAGTAAGGAAAATAGTCAATTCAACTAGCAGCGACAGGCAGTATTCATAATATCAGCCTAGGTCCCATGTGATAGTAAGGAAAAGAGTAAACTCAACCAGCAGTGACAGGCAGTATTCATAATATCAGCCTATGTCCCATGTGATAGTAAGGAAAAGAGTAAATTCAACCGGCAGCTACAGGCAGTATTCGTAATATCAGCCTACTTCCCATGTGATAGTAAGGAAAAGAGTAAATTCAACCTGTAGTGACAGACAGTATTCATAATATCAGCCTGTGTCCCTTGTGATAGTAAAGAAAAGAGTAAATTCAGCCAGCAGTGACAGGCAGTATTCATAATATCAGCCTACATCCCATGTGATAGTAGGGAAAAGAGAAATTCAACAGTCAGCGACAGGCAGTATTCATAATATCAGCCTATGTCCCATGTGATAGCAAGGAAAATAGTAAATTCAACTGGCAGCAACAGGCAGTATTCTTAATATCAGCATCTGTCCCATGTGATAGGAAAGAAAAGAATAAATTTAACCAGCAGTGACAGGCAGTATTCATAATATCAGCCTATGTCCCATGTGATAGTAAGGAAAAGAGTAAATTCAACCAGTAGCTACAGGCAGTATTCGTAATATCAGCCTGTGTCCCATGTGATAGTAAGGAAAATAGTCAATTCAACTGGCAGCGACAGGCAGTATTCATAATATCAGCCTACGTCCCATGTGATAGTAAAGAAAAGAGTAAATTCAACCGGCAGCTACAGGCAGTATTCGTAATATCAGCCTGTGTCCCATGTGATAGTAAGGAAAATAGTCAATTCAACTAGCAGCGACAGGCAGTATTCATAATATCAGCCTAGGTCCCATGTGATAGTAAGGAAAAGAGTAAACTCAACCAGCAGTGACAGGCAGTATTCATAATATCAGCCTATGTCCCATGTGATAGTAAGGAAAAGAGTAAATTCAACCGGCAGCTACAGGCAGTATTCGTAATATCAGCCTACTTCCCATGTGATAGTAAGGAAAAGAGTAAATTCAACCTGTAGTGACAGACAGTATTCATAATATCAGCCTGTGTCCCTTGTGATAGTAAAGAAAAGAGTAAATTCAGCCAGCAGTGACAGGCAGTATTCATAATATCAGCCTACATCCCATGTGATAGTAGGGAAAAGAGAAATTCAACAGTCAGCGACAGGCAGTATTCATAATATCAGCCTATGTCCCATGTGATAGTAAGGAAAAGTATCTGCCTGTGTCCCATGTGATAGTAAGGAAAAGAGTAAATTCAACCAGCAGCTACAGGCAGTATTCATAATATCAGCCTACGTCCCATGTGATAGTAAGGAAAAGAGTAAATTCAACAAGCATCTTAAGGCAGTATTCGTATTATCAGCCTGTGTCCCATGTGATAGTAAGGAAAATAGTCAATTCAACTGGCAGCTACAGGTAGTATTCGTAATATCAGCTTACATCCGATGTGATAGTAAGGAAAAAAGTAAATTCAACTGGCAGCTACAGGCAGTATTCATAATATCAGCCTGTGTCCCATATGATATTAAGGAAAGGAGTAAATTCAACAAGCATCTTAAGGCAGTATTCTTATTATCAGCCTGTGTCCCATGTGATAGTAAGGAAAATAGTCAATTCAACTGGCAGCAACAGGCAGTATTCATAATACCAGCCTATGTCCCATGTGATAGCAAGGAAAATAGTAAATTCAACTGGCAGCAACAGGCAGTATTCTTAATATCAGAATCTGTCCCATGTGATAGCAAAAAAAAGAATAAATTTAACCAGCAGTGACAGGCAGTATTCGTAATATCAGCCTACATTCCATGTGATAGTAAGGAAAAGAGTAAATTCAACCAGCAGCTACAGACAGTATTCATATTATCAGCCTGTGTCCCATGTGATAGTAAAGAAAAGAGTAAATTCAGCCAGCAGTGACAGGCAGTATTCGTAATATCAGCCTATGTCCCATGTGATAGCAAGGAAAATTGTAAATTCAACTGACAGCAACATGCAGTATTCCTAATATCAGCCTGTGTCCCATGTGATAGTAAAGAAAAGAGTAAATTCAGCCAGCAGTGACAGGCAGTATTCGTAATATTAGCCTACATCCCACATGATAGCAGGAAAAAGAATAAATTCAACTGGCAGCGGCAGTCAGTATTCGTAATATCAGTCTACATCCCATGTGATAGTAAGGAAAAGAGTAAATTCAACAAGCAGCGACAGGCACTATTTGTAATATCTGCCTGTGTCCCATGTGATAGTAAGGAAAAGAGTAAATTCAACCAGCACTGACAGGCAGTATTCATATTATCAGCTTGTGTCCCATGTGATAGTAAAGAAAAGAGTACATCCAGCCAGCAGTGACAGGCAGTATTTGTAATATTAGCCTACATCCCATGTAATAGCAGGGAAAAGAGTAAATTCAACTGGCAGCGACAGGCAGTATTTGTAATATCAGCCTGTGTCCCATGTGATGGTAAGGAAAAGACTAAATTCAGCCAGCTGCGAATGCCAGTATTTGCAATATCAGCCTACGTCCCATGTGATAGTAAGGAAAAGAGTAAACTCCATTGGCAGTGACAGGCAGTATTCATAATATTAGCCTACGTCCCATGTGATAGTAAGGAAAATAATAAATTCAACCGGCAGCGACAGGAGTATTCGAAATATCAGCCTGTGTCCCATCTGATAGTAAGGAAAAGAGAAAAGTCAACAGGCAGCTACAGGCAGTATTCATAATATCAGCCTACATCCCATGTGAAAGTAAGGAAAAGAGTAAATTCAACCAGCAGCGACAGGCAGTATTCATAATATCAGCCTGTTTCCCATGTGATAGTAAGGAAAAGAATAAATTCAGCCAGCAGTGACAGGCAGTATTTGTAATATCAGCCTACGTCCCATGTGATAGTAGGGAAAAGAATAAATTCAACCGGCAGTGACAGTCAATATTTATAATATCAGCCTACATCCCATATGATAGTAAGGACAAGAGTAAATTCAACTAGCAGCTACAGGCCGTATTCGTAATATTAGCCTACATCCCATGTGAGAGTAAGGAAAAGAGTAAATTCAACTGGCAGCTGCAGGCAGTATTCGTAATAGCCTACATCCCATGTGATAGTAAGGAAAATAGTAAATTAAACCGGCAGCGACAGGCAGTATTCGTAATATCAGCCTACGTCCAATGTGATAGTAAGGAAAAGAGTAAATTCAACCGACAGCTACAGGCAGTATTCTTTATATCAGCCTGTGTCCCATGTGATTGTATAGAAAAGAGTAAATTCATCCAGCAGTGACAGGCAGTATTCATAATATCAGCCTATGTCCCATGTGATAGTAAGGAAAAGAGTAAACTTAACCGGCAATGACAGGCAGTATTCATAAAATCAGCCTACGTCCCATGTGATAGTAAGGAAAGCAATAAATTCAACTGGCAGCAACAGGCAGTATTTGTAATATCAGCCTGTGTCCCATGTGATAGTAAGGAAAAGAGTAAATTCAACTGGCAGCTACAGGCAGAATTCGTAATATCAGCCTATGTCCCATGTGATGGAAAGGAAAAGAGTAAATTCAACTGGCAGCTACAGGCAGTATTCATAATATCAGCCTTCGTCCCATGTGATAGAAAGGAAAAGAGTAAATTCAACCAGCAGCTATAGGCAGTATTCTGAATATCAGCCTGTGTCCCATGTGATAGTAAGAAAAAGAATAAATTCAACCAGCAGCAGTAATATCAGCCTATGTCCCATGTGATGGAAAGGAAAAGAGTAAATTCAACTGGCAGCTACAGGCAGTATTCATAATATCAGCCTTCGTCCCATGTGATAGAAAGGAAAAGAGTAAATTCAACCAGCAGCTATAGGCAGTATTCTGAATATCAGCCTGTGTCCCATGTGATAGTAAGAAAAAGAATAAATTCAACCAGCAGCGAAAGGCAGTATTCATATTATCAGCCTACATCCCATGTGATATTAAGGAAAAGAGTAAATTCAACTGGCAGTGACAGGCAGTATTCATAATATCAGCCTGCATCCCATGTGATAGTAAGGAAAAGAGTAAATTCAACCGGCAGTGACAGGCAGTATTCGTAATATCATCCTGTTTCCCATGTGATACTTAGGATAAGAATAAATGCAACCAGCGGCTACAGGCAGTATTTGTAATATCAGCCTACGTCCCATGCGATAGTAAGGAAAAGAGTAAATTCAACCAGCAGTGACAGGCAGTATTCATAATATCGGCCTACATCCCATGTGATCATAAGGGAAAGAGTAAATTCATCCGGCAGTGGCAGGCAGTATTCGTAATATCAGCCTTTGTCCCATGTGATAGTAAGAAAAAGAGTAAATTCAACCGGCAGCTACAGGCAGTATTCATAATATCAGCCTACGTCTCATGTGATAGTAAGGAAAAGAGTAAATTCATCCGGCAGTGACAGGCGCTATTCGTATTATCAGCCTATGTCCCATGTGATAGTAAGGAAACTAGTCAATTCAACCAGCAGCTACAGGCAGTATTTGTAATATCAGCCTGTGTCCCCTGTGGTAATAAGGAAAGAGTAAATTCAACCAACAGCTACAGGCAATATTCATAATATCAGCCTACGTCCCATGTGATAGTAAGGAAAAGAGTAAATTCAACCAGCAGTGACAGGCAGTATTCATAATATCAGCCTGTGTCCCATGTGGTAGTAAAAAAAAGAGTAAATTCAACCAGCAACTGCAGGCTGTATTTGTAATATCAGCCTACATCCCATGTGAGAGTAAGAAAAAGAGTAAATTCAACCAGCAGCGACAAGCAGTATTCGTAATATTAGCCTGTGTCCCATGTGATTGTAAGGAAAAGAGTAAATTCATCCAGCAGCTACAGGATGTACTTGATAAAGCAGGAGAACATGACTTGGTGATGATAATTATTGACTTGAATGCACATATCAGGACAGACAGAACGGGATATGAGGACTGCCTCAGTCCAGGTGGGTAGGGCAATAGGAATAAAGAAGGAAAAGCCATTTTACACTTATGTCAAATTGCTTGATAGTAACCAACACATGGTTCAGAAAGAGAGACGGTCACAAGATCACATACAAGAGTGGCCAACATGCAGCTTGGGTAGACTTTTTCCTAGTAAGAAGGGGAACTAGGGTGCAAGCAATGATTGCAAAGTCTTCCCGAGTGAAACAGTATGCCCACAGCATAAACCATTAGTTACCACAATCAGGTGCAAGCATTTTTTAGAGTATGCTCTATGGTCAACACAGACCAGGATGAATACGTGTGACTGAAGCGAAAGTACAACAGTTGAAGGAGTTACTCAGGGGTCTAGCACCCCAAGAAGAGGAGGAATTAGATGGAGTTGAAGAAGAATGGCAGCGCCTCAAAACAGCATGCGTGAGGTCTACAGACCAGATACGTAGCCAACCCAGGTATGGAAATAAGGTACATAAGGAAAGCTGTTGCTGGAATGCAAAGGTCCAGGATGTTATCAAAAGAAAGAAGGCGTGCAGGAAAAAGTAGGAGGTAGAAAAGTCCGACCAGGCGAGGAAGAAATACTGGTTGGCTAATAATGGGGTTGCAATAGCAAATAATAGGGTATCAGAGGCAATCTAGCAGCTTCTGGAAAGTGACTCAGTAGGTGGCACAAAGAAACTATATCAGGTTTCAAGGCAAAGACAGAAAGATAAAAAAGACAGTCAGACACCCTTCATAAAGGATGCCAGCAGCAACCTGCTCACCAGTCCACAGGACATCAAAGGCAGATGGAAGGAGTATTTCCAGCAGCTTCTGAATGAAGAAAACCCCACATAAGCTGTACTGCCCCAGATACAGCCTAGAATGAGAGAAAAAAGGAGTCCACCCTAGAAAAAGTAAGAATAGCACAAAGGAAAATGAAATCAGGGAAAGCAGCAGGCTCAGATGACGACACAGCAGATGTGATAAAGATGCTGTGTGAGGTAGGCGAGAAATGGTCCTGAGGGTACTCATAGCAGTGTGGAAAGAAAGAAATATTCCATGTGACTGGAGAATTAGTATACTCATGCCAGTGTACAAGAACAAAGAGGACATCTACAACTGTGGACAGTACAGAGGCGTCAAACTCCTATCACATTGCATGAAAGTTCTGGAGAGGGTGACTGATAAACAGATATGCAGAGTAGTAGAAAGTAAGATGGAAGATAAGCACTTCAGATTCAGATCAGGATATAGCACAACTGACCCAGTGTTTGCACTGAGACAGATAGTTGAGAAGGAGCTAGAGGTGTGGAATGGGTCCAACTGGGCATTCTTAGACTTGGAGAAAGCATATGACAAGGATCGAAGAAAGCTGATTTGGGCAGTCCTGTAATGGTTTGAAGTCCGAGAAACACTGGTAGAATTAGTCCAGGCTATGTACAATGACCTAATGACTCTAGTATGAACACTGTTCAGCCTCACAGAGGGGTTACCAGTAGGAACAGATGTACATCAAGGTATAGCTCTGAGCCCCCTGCTGTTCATTCTGGTGATGGACTACACTAGCAAACAGGCCAGACGGGGCAGATCAGTAAAATTGCTGTATGCAGATGATGTGCCATTACAAGCAGAGTCTGAAGAAGAACTTGAGCATAGGATAGATGAGTGGAATACAAAACCTAAGGCACATGAGATGAAATTAAGTACAGATAAGACACTGGTAATGGCAGCAAATTGGGAAAATCAGAAGAAGCAGAGAACTGAGATAGAAGGGAAGATAGTGGAACAGGTTAATAGCTTCAACTATCTGGGAGGGGTGATTGAGGAGAAGGGAAGTCTGAATGAGGAGGTCAAAGCTAAAATCTGAGGGGCTGCAGCCAACTGACATAGAGTGTTAGGTGTAGTCTATGACAGAAGAATGTCAAAGAAACTGAAAAGTAAGGTTTACAAAACAGTGGTGTGACCAGTGCTACTGTATAGTACGGAAATCTGGGTAGTAAAGGCAGACCAGATGAGAAAGTTAGAGGTGATGGAAATAAAGTGCCTGAGAAGTGTGGTAGGATGCACACTGTGGGACAGATGAAGAAATGTGAATATAGCAGAAGCCAAAGTAGCTGCAATTGCAGAAAAGGTCAAAGAAAACAGATTATGGTGGTTTGGGTACATGTGCAGAAAAGCAGAAGACAATCTGGTGAAGATGATTTGGGACAGACAGGAAGAAGGTAACAGGAAATGAGGGCATCCAACAAAGAGGTGGATAAGTTGTGAGAGAAGATTGCAACAGTCAGGCAATAATGTCAAAGAAGGCAGGACTGTGGCACTGAATCAAGAGAAATAACGACAGTTAACACGATACCTTGACCCCATGTAGAAAACGGGAAGAAGGTGGCTGATGATGATGACGAGTGGCTAATTACCTGCTGAACAATGTGACCTGCAAGCTCAAAGCACACCTTAGAAGACAAGACATACCAGATTATTGGAAGACTTTATGAATTTCACAACAAAATTTAATTGTTGTTATCCAGAAGAAATAGGGAAGGAGTGTTTTCCTTTATAATGGAGAAACACCTCATAAAGGTCATAGCAGTGGGTCAAACCCCAGAATTAGCTATTTTAAACCATCTCAGAAAAACACTGCAAGGTCTGATCTATATACTGCTGTATAAAACTGCTCATGTATTGCAATTACCAGGTAAGAGCTATTTATTTATTTGTTTGCTTGTTTGTATTTCTTAACGGGGTTGATCACTGATCTACATGAAACTTTTTCAGATTCAGCTGGCGGGGGTGGGGGGGGGCACTCTCTCATTAAGTGACTTGCTTAGAATTAGGCAGTAGAGAATTGCAGGATGAGGGAATCAAACCCTGGAGTACAGGAAGGTGCTACAACCAGTTGCAATGGAAGATGGAGAAGTAGTGATCCATGATATGAAATGCCCAGCAACTTATTACAGCTGATTAGAAAGGGACAGTAGCACCTTGAGTCAGCGGTAATCTGTTTGTGTTCAAATCTGCAGCAACAGGGAGAGTATATTATAGCATCAGGAAGGAAACAAGTTGTCAAAAATGTCATGTGAAACAAACTGGGGCAAGGAAAGAAGGAATCATTGCCATTTTCAAAGGATTCACACCCAGATCATCAAGGAGACAAAACAGACAATAAATGATGGCACAAAGGTACCGTCCTGTAGTATTCAAATTCAGACAGGTGGTAGCACAGGGTAGGCAGGCAATATTATTTATAAAACCATACAGAATAACTTTGGAGAATAATTGCTTTTAGTAGATCTGATTGTTGTAAGATCACACATAATATGACTACTGCAGAGAAAAACAGCAAGAACAAAAAAATGATACATTTGGTTGAGGAGTAGAGAAGGGAATAATTAGCACTGATGAAGGAGGTATGTTTTCCAAAAAAGACATAATGACAATGTATGTTTCATGGTCATCGAGGGCTTAACCAACTATATGTAAGTAAGCTATGTGACAATGTCTTATAAATCTCTGCAGTACTCACCCTGAAGTCCTGCATTCACTGTCAGCTGTATTAATTTACCGTAGAAAAGAATGAAAAATGAATATTCATGCTGTTGAAGTGTTCATGTTTTCTAAAATAAAAAGATATAGTCCATTATGAATTGTTTTAAAAAAAACAATGGAGCAAGGAAAATAAAAAGTATCTTTAGTTGTTTTTTTTTCTTTTCCAAAAAACTTTTTATTGTTTCATAACATATCAACAAGAAAAAGCACAACATACTGAATAATGGTATTTAGATAACTGGGCGTATATACTGAGCATATGTAAACATGTAAGTCAGGTAAAACTTAACAAAGACAACAAAAATCTAGTAAAGTATATAAAATATATACAAGTGTTAACCAAAGTGTAACCATTGAAAGAGTACAATAAGATAAAGAGAAGAATATAGGCAGAAAAAAAAAAAAAAAAAAAAAAAAGGTCTCCATAGCTAAAGGAAAATATAGGAATTATTTATTCACTACTAATGAGATCTAAAACTTTTCCCCAGACATTTTTTAAGAGGGAAATCTTCTTAGGACTTTTCAATATAATTCTTTGTGCTGAGATGTATGTACAGGCCAATTCCTTGAAGTTGTTCCAGCATAATTTAGTACGATCAATGCAATTTTTGGTGATGTACAGTTTCATAAGCGAGCATAAGAAAACCAACACGTGTGTGTCAAATTTAGAGAGAACTCTAGTAGGAATGTGAAAGATTGCTAATTCCCAAGAGAGACTCGATTTATGGTATCCCATTTTCTGTAAGCGGATCTTCAATGAGGTCCAGAGTTTATGTGAGTAGTGACAAGACCATAAAACATGTAAGAGGTCAGCTCTTGGGGAGGAACAACATGGACAAGAGGGGGATTTCTTAGAGTCAAACTTGTTCAGTATAGAGGGAGTATGATAAGCATTATTGTTAATCATTAACTGAGTGTAGAAAAGTTTCTTGAAGGGGGAACAATATAAGGTATTTTTTATAGCAGAAAGTTTCTGATTCTCCGATATCTGAGCATTATATTTATCCCAGTATCTAGAGAAGAGACAGTCTGAATCATGAATTATGGAAGTTAGAAGTTTGTATGATTTGGAGAGCATATTCTCCGGGAGTAACAGAGTTTGAATGACTGTATCTAGTTTAGTGATATCTTGTTTATCTGGCTTGATATGGGCAAACTTTGATGTGACTAATTCTCTCAGCTGTCGGAGAATAGTTAGGTATTTAAGGTTAACCTTGAAAATTGTGCGGAGATTGGTGAGTGATTCGTCTTTATGTTTAAGGATATCCCATACTACAAAGTTTTTAATGAGAGGGAAGTTAGAAAGGTTGATTGACACATTGTATAGTTTAATGTTAGGGTTGAGGTGAAGGGGTTGAAATTACGGAAAAACATTGTCAAGTTTAATGAGTTTTAGCAGATCTTGAAAAGAGCTAATTTTTTGTTTTAAACAGTTGGATAGTCTTAAACTGTCTATAGCATCCATAGAGAGAAAAGGAAGAGCGGTTGGGTTAACCTTCTTAGTTAAGATGTGTTGATACCAAAGTTTAATCCAGTTAGGGTAAGAGTTGTATATATTATGGTTTAAGTTCGAGATGGACAGAATTCTGTTAGCACAGATAATTGTATAATAGAGATGGAAATTCGGGAGACTTAGACCACCCTTGCATTTAGGGGAAATTAATTTGGAGTACGAGATCCTAACTGATTTGGGGTACCAAATAAATTTGGCTAATTCTTTGTTAATTTTGGAAAAGAAGGATTTAGAGATTATCTGGTCTGTGGCAGTGAAATGATACAAAAGTCTAGGAAGTATATTCATCTTGATTATCGCTGATTTAGATAGGAGTGAAAGATTCAATAGTTCCCATCTATGTAAGTCGAGCGTTATTGTTGACCAAACTTTAGACATATTGTTTGGAACGTCGAGAGTTGATTATGTTCAAACTGAATCCCTAGGTACTTGATGTCATAGTTTGTCTGAAAGGGAGAGTCAGGGAATAAATTAGGCTTATGAGCTAAGGGATTTATAGGAAAGATGTGCGATTTCTTGAAATTTATCCGATAGTCTGAAGCCTTTGAAAATTTATTGATAGATTTGACTAATTTATTAAGGTCTGTGTTAGGTAGTGAAAGTAAAGAATAAGATCATCTGCAAAGGCAGACAATAATAGTTTAGTATTTAGAACTTTGGGGATCGTATGGAAGGTATTCTGGGCAATATATAGAAAAAAAGGTTCTATGAATATGTTAAAGAGAAAGGGGGATGGGGCAACCTTGTCTTGTACCATTTTCAATCTTTATGGGTTTGGATAAATTTTTGTTAATACATAAGTAGGTGGATGAATCCTTATATAGCACCTTAATCATGTCTAGAAATGCACTAGGTATATTGAAGCAGGTCATAGTTTGAAAAAGGAAGTTCCAGTTTACTCTGTCAAAAGCTTTGGAAGCGTCAAGAGTTAGTGCATAAAGTGGATTTTTTTCCTTTTTGGTAAAATGTATAAGGGAGTCCAGTGTCAGGGTATTATCCCACGCATGTCTGTGTGACATAAAACCTGCTTGTTCTGAGGAGATTAGTGAAGGTAAAACTTCTTTCAATCTATTGGCCAGTAAGGAAGCTAGCATCTTAATATCAAAGTTTATTAAGGAAATAGGCCTATAGTTATGGGGATCAGTTTTATCTTTGTTATTTTTCAGAATTAGAATAGGTTTTGAAGTATTCCAATATAGATCTGATATACCATTCTTTATTATGTAATTAAAGACCTTAAGAAGAATAAGGGTGACTACTGAGTTGAAAGTTTTGAAGAATTCAGCTGTGAATCCATCTGGACCAGGGGATTTGCCAGTTTTAAGTCTGACAATAACACTAGAGATTTCCTGAAGGCTTAATGGGACAGAAAGGATGTCCCTTTGATGTTCGTTTAGGGAGGGGAATTTGATAGATTTCAAAAATCCATCCATATGGTGGTTGATCGGGGGATCCATTTTCTTCGAGTAGACCTCCGAGTACAAGGAGGTGAATAGCTGTGGTATTTCATAATCAGATTTATAGGTTTTATTATTGAAATGTAAAAGTGAGATTCTAGGGAGAGTCTGGTTATTTTTAATTATTCTTGCTAAAGCTTTAGAGTGCATTTGCACCCATTCAGAGTAAATGGCAGTAAATCTTTGTTCATGTATGGAAAGATTTTGTTGGTGAAGATGTAGTAATTTTTTTGTGAATCAGTTATTTCCTTATATATGGTGGGGTTTGGATTAAGTCTGTATTGATTTTCAAGTGTAGAGATCTTTAATTTAAGGTTAGATTCTTTGGTTTTATAGAGTTTTTTAAGATACAAAGCTTTGCTGATTAGAATACCTCTGAGGCAAGCCTTACAGGCGGCCCATTGGATGTCAAAGGGGATGTGCGATTTATGCATGTTGAAGTTTGTGTCGAGTAGTGTTTCATTAATTATTTGAGTTGTATTTTGGTTGGAAAGCATATTGTTATTTAATGTCCAGTTATTGTATTTAGATATAGGGTGCATTAGAATCACAGGTAAGTTTAAGGGAGATTCTTGAGTGATCAGATAGAAATCTAGGTTCTAAGGAAAAAGTAGCCTTCAAATGAGAGAGAGTGTCAGATATTAGGAAGAAATATAATCTTGACCATGCATTATAGCATCTCGAGTAATATGTATATGTTTCGTTTCTAGTAGAGTATCCTGTGAGTGAGATAGGATACACAAGATTGAGGTCAAGCATTAACTCCTCAAGGGCGATGGATGATTGATGGTTATAAGAGGGTGCTTTACTAGTATGGTCAATATCAGGGTTAATGACAGTATTCCAATCTCCTCCTGCTATAATATAGTGGTCATTGAATGTAGAAAGGATATTATAAATCTCTAATATGAAAATATGCTGGCGAATGCAAGGACCATACAAATTGAAAAATAGGATTGGTTTGTCAAGATTGTGAAGTCGAGAAGTAAAGTAGCACCATCTTCCATCTTTGTCAAACCTCTCCTCTAGTATAATCCCCTGAAAGTTGTTTTTAATTATAATGGCCACACCTTTTGAATTGGAACTATTGCCCGCTGATATTATATTTTTAATCCAACTTTTTTTCTTCTCTTTGTTCCAATCTTCTCTGAGCATGTGTGTTTCTTGTAGAAAACATATTTTAGCCTGAGATTTAAAGAGTAAGTGAAAGAGAAGGGATTTTTTGGCTTTGTTTTGAAGCCTTCTAACATTCCATGAGTCAATATGTAAGGATAAACCATACACACTAAATAACATATAGAGTGGGGAAGAAATGATTAGTGGTGTTAGAAATCTGAGAAAACATGTAGACCAAAACCAAACAGTATGTAAATAGTGTGAGCTAGTATATTTAGGAGGTTCTCTCAAAGTGGTAAAATAGTATTCCTTCATAACTACCCCGGTGCCTACCCACCCAGACCCTATAAGAGAAGGAATATAGAGACAATGATAAAACAAATAAGCAAAATTGGTTGACACATTAAACATTTTGGATGAGACAATCCTATAGGAAGTCCTGAAAAGGACTGGTGTAACATTAGGTATAGCTATACATATGTACAAAACAAGATTTAACAAAATAACGGTCATACTAGGACCCTAAAGAGCTCCAAAAGAAGTTAGGGAGTATTGGAAAAAGAAAGACAGGTAAGTAGGAGTAGCCAAGTATTCAGAAATATCTAGAGAGAAAATTTAGTGAGTATGTGGTAGCATGTGCGTATTAAAGAAGAGGAGAGTTAGAAAGCAGAGGGTAAGTGAGGAAGAGTATGGTTAGCTAGGTAAAGGACGAGGGCTGAGCGCTTGAATATTGTAAGAGTATATGTATAGATTTGTAACAAGAAGAGTAAAGGATAGAGAAAAAGAAAGATAAGGAAAGAAAAAATAAGTACAGAATAAATATTAAACATACTTGACAATCGATATAAAGATGTAACTCGTACATGGGTACACCAACCTAGGATTTAGTTAAAAGATTTACATATGAAAAGCAAGTAGCTTTCAGTTAAATACACTGAAGATTCATTGTGTTGTCGTGAGTCTAACGTAATTACCCAGAATTGATGTGAAGAGAAACTTGAAATTACACACATCCAATTTAGATTAATGCAAGTTATAGTATACTATACTGTATGCTAAAGTAAAAATATTGCGGTTAGAAAAAGTCCTGTATAGTCTTGTCTCTGTAGTAGTGAGGGAGTGACGGAATTTTATTTTGAAGGACTTGTCGGCATCATACACAGGAATTGCAAATGAGCCTCCGGGAGAGCAGATCCTTTCTTCCTCCGTGGTTAGCACGGACTCTGACATAGGTAAGAAATGCCTTTAGTTTGACTGACCCAATATTAATAGCTTTTAAAGCAATACTGGTACCTGTGAGCATAGTCGGGATGTATCAATGAACTTGAGTGTTTTCGGAGGTTAAAAGGCAGCCACAGGATCTAAAGAAAATGACACCTTTTCTCAGTATCAGCTGAGTGACATGTTTAGTAAACTGGTTTGCGCGGCATATAGTCAAATCACATAAGGGTTAGGTTGACAGTTAGAACCCTTATAAATTTGTATAGGAGTGCCTATATGCCAGAATTTAGAGAATTTTAGTGTCGCTATCAAACTAAGATGCAGGACCAGCGTGATGATAGGAACATCTGGAAATTGTCCACTTAAGGTGACCCGTAGGTTACTAGATCCAGGATCAATAAGGTTCCTCTTCAAGATAAGAGCCTAGGACCAGAAATGCATTATACTCATTAGGATATAAAAATATCGTTCAACATTGATGATGTAAGGAGCGGGAAACTTTGAATATTGATCTTGGAAGTGAGATGATTGTACCCAGTATAGAGGTGTATCTTTGGTTTGAAATCGGTCAGCCTGGATTTAGTGTTTGGATAAGTATTTTGGAGTACAGCAGGTTATAAAGCAGGGTATTCATTGAATACTTTAATAAAGATCTCTTTCGCTTCTTGTGGAGTATTTGCTGAATGTCTCTTGTCCTTGTAAGTAAAAGTTAGGATGTTCGGATAGCGCATCTGGAATTTAATATTCCGCTTGATCAAATCTGCACAAAACGGGGCCAACTTTTGCCTATTTAATTTAATTAAGAGAGGCAAGCCTTGAGAGAAGGTGAGCCTGTGTTTATTCCAGGTGAAATGTTTTAGTTTTTTGGCTGATAATAGAATTCTTTGAGTGTCCTGGAAATTTAACAGTTTAATGTAGATATGGCGGGGTGTAGTGGAATCTTGGCGTTTATGCAAGGCTCTGTGTGCTCTCTCCACAACTAAGCTCTCTGTGTTGTTTTCTGAACCCAGTAGTGCTAAAAAGATCTGTTTGGTGATTAATAGTAAGTTCTGGTTGTCATACATTTCTGGTAATCCTCTGATTAATATGTTATTTCGGCGACTTCTCATCTCCAGATCCATTATTTTGGATTGCATCTCCGATAGCAGGGTGCCCTTGGCACGTAGGTCATCCGATAAGGATTGGATCAAGTTCTCGCTTGCCTGGTGCTTATGCTCAAGTGTGTCTACCCTTTTGATTATTTGATTATAGATTTGCCAAAGTTAGTAAGTTGCTCAGAGAAGCTTTGTATGGCTAATTGAATAGGGTGTAATGCCAGTTTCAGATCATCAAGATGGAAATTAGGATAATTTTCCCTTTGGCAGCTGTTTTATTGGTGTCCGCTGTTTGTTTGGTGATTCTTTGTCTTTTAGAGACTATATCTTTTTCTGGAGAAAGCACTGAAGAGATTTTTGCCTTGGTAGTTTGAGTTTCCATGTTGTCAGAATTGTTGGCCATGCCTTGGATGCAGTAGTACTTGATCAATAGTAGTGGATGTATGGGCCCCTTGGATGCACGTGGCACAGATCTGAGATGCAGGAATAAGTTAAAGTAGTTTATCCTTGACTCGTTTTAGTTCGGAGAGCTACCGAATTTAAGGTAACAAGATAAGATGCCATAATCCTTCACAGGAACAGTAGTAGTTGGCGTTATGAATGGATTGAACTATCGGTAACTGTATTTGTGCCGGGAGCTCTATGGATAGGGTGTAAACTAGACGACCACTATCTTGGAAAAAAATCTTTAGTTGTTTTACATGTAATTATTTCATCTTCATTAGAGCATGGAAAAGAAGAAAGACAAGTTGAAATACAAGTTATTTTGGCTTGCTGTGCTCATAAAATCTAGAAAAATATATGGTTGTGGTTGTATTCAAGGATGACTATTGCATATATTCAGATCTGAAAGAATGTTTTGAAGTTTCGGGGGAATGTTCAAAGTATTATATATAATATCATTTCAGCTTGTTTTGCAACACACTAATCTGGAAAAGACAAAATATCCTTGTGGATAGTTGTATATGTAAAGACAAAACAGTTAATTGTAGTGTGAAACATCCCCTATGGCATTTTACAACCTCAAAATGTGCAAGCCAGTTAATTATAGTACTGAGCACATCGTAATGTATTCTCCCCTTTGTAAACCTTGTGAATTCCAAATAAAAAAAAAAAAAAAACTAAATAAGTGAAGAGTTCAGTCAGATAGCATGAAATGGTTCTACTTCAACCAGTAATGCATTTTTTTTTAATTTTATTTATTTATTTCTGCAGCATTATCAGTATTACGTAACAGGTCATCACGCCAATATCTACTTTGTCTGGCAAAGCAATGATCTTCTCACAGGTATAAACAGGCATTTGCCATAGTAAGCATCCAGAAATGTTTAGCTTTCTAAATCTCTAGCATTCTGAAGCTTTAGCATTTTTCATGTAGTATCAGAAAAGCACCAAAGTCAATGCAAATTATAACTCAGACCAAATAACAGACAGAACACTGTAAAGTGACAGCAAAAGGTGATCAAATTGTGTGACAACAGAGGCAGAAAAGCTATCCAAGAGAAAAACAATAGCTCCAAAGAATGACTATAATATATTTCAAAGATTATGCCTACGTCATAGGTAAATACAGGTAAATAAAGAATTTTATTTTCGGACCTAGATTTAATGGGTCCTAGATTTAAAAACAGATGTGGAATTTTACCGGCTTTTGAGGGATTACCTATATCTGCAGCCCTTGGAGAGGAAATGAGTACTTGGATGGGTAAACGCAATAAATATGTATGCAAACTGTTGCCCACTGTGGACAGCACACTGATGCAGTGGGTAAGCATTGTCACCTCTCACTAAGAAATTCTCCAGTTCAATTCTTGGCTGGGGTGCCTTTTGTGCAGAGTCTGCATGCCCTCCCTGTGCTAGAGTGAGTTTTCTCCAGGTGCTCTGGTTTCATCCTACATTCCAAAGACATGCAATAGGTGTATTATACACACTAAATTTACTGTAGGAATGAGTGTGTGTGTGTGTGTTTGTGTGTGTGTGTGTGTGTGTGTGTGTGTGTGTGTGTGTGTGTGTGTGTGTGTGTGTGTGTGTGTGTGTGTGTGTGTGTGTATGTGTGTGTGTGTGTGTGTTTCTGGTACGAAAGAACAACATGACTCTATGAATGGCGCTGTTAATGTGACATCCTTACCGCATATGAAAAAAATGGAAAAAAGGGGTTGTAGATAGATAGATAAACTACTGTTTATGTGAGAACGGTTAAAAGAGTATAAAGTAATTCTTTTGCAGTGAGTGGTATAATACATTTTTGGACCACATTGCAAACCAGCATTGATGTTGTTCTGGTAATTATTCACGCACAGATGTACAACACTGTAAAGGGGATATGCCAGTTGGGTTACAAATTCCACAACAGTACACTGTGTTCCCAGCAACATCCCCCACTGGCTGTCTAATGAACAGTCCTGCCTTATAAATAGAAATGAATACATGCTGAAACTGAAGAGAATAACCTCCTTACTTTTCCAAGACACGTTAAAGAGATTAACATATCTAAAGAACCGAAAAGGTGTGTAAGCCATGCAGCACAAATAACTGATAACAAGCCACAAAAACTCCATGGTGTCCACAGCTCAGGGCTAACTTTCACTCAGTTTATTAAAAAATAAAAACAAGAGTTAAGCGCTTTCATCCATCCACTGAACTTCATCAGAACTGTTAAAACACATTATGAACACTGCTTATATACCACTTAAAGTGCACCAGTAATCCAATTATTTAATCAAACACCCTACCATCTTAAAGGAGCAAATAGCATTAAAAACTCCTTCCAAATACATTCGATCTGTTATAAATAGAAAAAAATAAAGGAAAATAAATTAATTAGGGACATTAATGATTATACAGATGGGAAGGCGTATCTCCTAAGTTAAGGTATGGTTAAGTTGGATAGGAATGATAGTGGAGAGGTAGTTATGGAGTCCAGTTTGCCATCCAATTCAGATTACAGGGACACAGAGGGACATGATGATTACCCCTAGACCAGTGTAGCCCCTTTAGGGAACTATGGTGTTATCAATTCCCCCAAACCCAGGAGGTCAGAGAGGATACAAAACATGAGGGGAAGAGGGCACTTTTTACCCCAGACTCAGGTGAGTTCACGAGGGAGGGCAAGGATGAGTTACAGAGGAAGGGGACAAGTTCTCCGAATGAATGAGAAGAGGTAGATGGCAACCAACAAAATCCCATTGAATGTAAATATAATGGAAAGATGTTGACCCATAATGGTTTTCATATTTTTAATTATTCTGATAGGGTCATTGATATTTCTTACTTTAAGCTATTTGAAAAAGGGTTTAAATTTATTCCAACATACAAATGGAACATAGCAGAAACAATAATTGATTTGAAACGTTTTACTAGGAAGTTGAATTTGTCCTTTCTTAATGGAGACAATTTGAATTATATGGTATTACAGCCATTTAAGAAAAAAAAAAGTATTTTTAACCCCCCTCCACAGGGTTTTGCATACCTTTCAAAAGGGCTTGTGAAAAGGACCTATACACTTTACATAGTGGAAAATTAAGGAATCTCCACAATTTGCCTAATGAGGAACATTGTTTGTTGGAGGATTTATCACATGATAAATCTATTAGGCTTATGAAACCCGATAAAGGTGGGGGGTTACAATAGCAATGCAAATGGACTATATTAACAAAATATTTAATATGGTTCTTGATGACACTAGTTACATGGTTGTATCTAGGAGAGAGATCAATGTAGCCTACAGGAAGATAGATTTGTTCTTGGATGACACCCTCTTTCAAGGACTAATTATCCCCTGATATTTATGATTTTTTGCTCAACAAGAATCCACTTACTCTAGCTGCATTTGCTATCCCCAAAGTTCACAAAAATGTAGTGAATCCACCATAAAGACTAACAGTGGCAGAACAAGGATCAAAAACATATCCCTTAGCTGTGTATATACATAGGAAAGTTAAGCCTCTACTGAATTGGTACCCACACATTTTACATGTCTCTTGGGACTTTTTAGCCAAACTTTATGTAAATTCTTGTAATGAGAAAATATGTTCTTTAACTGTGGATGTAGCAGACCTTTTCTTGTGTATCCCTCACCAAAAGGGGCTAGAAGTTTTTGAAGAAATCCTCTTAGAAAGCAAAATGTTTGATGTCAATGGAGTTCGCTTTTTGATGGACTTAATGGAGTTAGTGTTGACCAACAACTTTTTGTACTTTGAGGGGGAATATTTTAAGCATAACAGTGGGGTAGCAATGAAGGCAGCATGTGCCCCCATTTTTGCTAACATTATTATGCTATGTTGGGAGAAAATAATTTTTTTTTTTAATTCTAGATTTGCCCCACTATGGTCCTTTTACTTAAGATTTTTGGATGATTTGTTTTTCGTACTGAAGGGTGACTCTACAGAAATAGAGACATTTTTGGGTTACTTAGCAGCACAACTACATTCCCAAGTTTTACACACAATAGGAATGCATATGACATACACTTTTTGGATATTCGACTCAAAATAGAAAATGAATATTTAGTGTCCAGTATACATAGAAAGGACATGTTTTTGAATTGTTACCTCGACTACAAAAGTGGACACCCTACATATTTTAAGAAAAGTTTAGTGAAAGGACAATTCATTCAGGCAGCCAGAATGAATTAAGATGAAGTTCTTTTTGGGGAAGGACTAAATAATATAACTTCTATGTTCCTGGACAGGGGATACTCTTTGGAGATGTTGTATACACCAAGGAAGGAAGTGGAGAGAATAGGGAGACGAAATTCCCATGTATTCTGGGTAAACCAGATTTGTTATTGAACATAGGGTATTCTGGGTAAACCAGATTTGTTATTGAACATAGGGTATTCTGGGTAAACCAGATTTGTTATTGAACATAGGGTATTCTGGGTAAACCAGATTTGTTATTGAACATTGGGTATTCTGGGTAAACCAGATTTGTTATTGAACATTGGATATTCTGGGTAAACCAGATTTGTTATTGAACATTGGGTATTCTGGGTAAACCAGATTTGTTATTGAACATGGGGTATTCTGGGTAAACCAGATTTGTTATTGAACATGGGGTATTCTGGGTAAACCAGATTTGTTATTGAACATTGGGTATTCTGGGTAAACCAGATTTGTTATTGAACATAGGGTATTCTGGGTAAACCAGATTTGTTATTGAACATAGGGTATTCTGGGTAAGCCAGATTTGTTATTGAACATTGGGTATTCTGGGTAAACCAGATTTGTTATTGAACATAGGGTATTCTGGGTAAACCAGATTTGTTATTGAACATTGGGTATTCTGGGTAAACCAGATTTGTTATTGAACATTGGGTATTCTGGGTAAACCAGATTTGTTATTGAACATTGGGTATTCTGGGTAAACCAGATTTGTTATTGAACATAGGGTATTCTGGCTAAACCAGATTTGTTATTGAACATTGGGTATTCTGGGTAAACCAGATTTGTTATTGAACATAGGGTATTCTGGGTAAACCAGATTTGTTATTGAACATAGGGTATTTTGGGTAAACCAGATTTGTTACTGAACATAGGTTCAAACAGATATAAGAGTTCTGGCAATTTTCAAAATGCTATTGTTATTAAACATAATGGTTTGAGCCAAGGTGTAAGAAATATTGTTTCTCGGAATTGGGCAATTTTGAAAATGGATGAGGAACTTTTCCAACATTTAGGCAGTAAGACTACCTTTATACACAAGGTACATAGAAATATTAAACGTTAGAGAAAGGTCAACAGGTTACAAGGAAAGGGACTATTAAATGTGGAAGGTGTAAATACTGTCAATATATTATTACAAAGAAAATAACACCTTGAATAATGGTGTTTGAACAAGTATTACTTTTAAAAAAGTGACTGCAGTATAGGTGGTTTGGTTTATTTGGTGCTTTGTAACTTATGTTATTCACTTTATGTAAAGAAAACAGAGAGAAAACTGTCTAAAAGAATCTATGAACATCTATATGATATAAGAAGGGCTAACCAAAAGAATGCAGTATTTAGAAATTGTTATACTTGCGTGGGTTTTTAAAAATTTGCTTTCAGTATTCTTGAAATAGTTCCAGAAGATGCAAGAGAAGGAGCTTGGGAAAATGAGACTGAATACAAGGAACTCCTCTGGCAACTTAGACTGGATGCTACAGAAAAGCCCGGTCTGAATGAACTATTATTTATTGACATTTGTTAACCAGGTTTGTCCAACTGGGCTTGGGGCCCATTTTCAGTGGAGACCCGAGGAAAAAAGCTCCAGTAGTACATTTTAAACAAGTACAATTTTAAACAATATTGATATAATAGCAGTTACAGCAAAAAGATTCACATATGTTGGGTTACATGCATAAAGTTAAAGTTGCATTAAAATGAAGCTAAGTAACAATTTTACATTGATATAGTTCAATAGGTCAACAATAAAAACATTTTGTTTGTATAAAATTGTGCAAATGCATAGTAGACACACTGGAGAGAGAGGTGTAATGAGGTACTAAGTATGGCCCTTTTGAAGGTACATAAAGGGAAGGAAGACTAGGTAGGGTCATGGCAAGAGCAGGTTCTGGAATTGAGAAAATAAGCTTTTAGTTCATTTTTAAAGTGTGAGGTGTGGGAGATTTAATGTGAATATATTTCAATTCATTCTGTATTAAAAATGAGAGCAGCTAAACTGTGATGTTGTATTATACTTTTGGCACATTTATATCCAAAAGGTTTTAATACTGTGCTTTTATTTGGTATGTTGAAGGGATTTACAATATTTTTTTTGTTTGTTCTATTTATAACAGATTGAATGTATTTGGAAGAAGTTTTTAATGTTACTTGGTCCTTTAAGATGGTAGGGTGTTTGATTAAATAATTGAATTATTGGTACACCTTAGCAGGTATATAAGGAGGGTTTGTAATGTGTTTTAACAGTTCTGATGAAGTCCAGTGGATGGACGAAAGCACTTAACTCTTGTTTTTTTGTTTTATTAAACTGAGTGAAACAACCCTAAGTTGTGGACACCATGGAGTCTTTGTGGATGGATATTAACATATCTTATATAGCTACCAAATGCTGAGCCCGACTTAGTTTTTAACTACTTAGGAATTTCTTATACAATGGATTAGGAGAAAAGCGTCAAACTAAAGATTACTTGAGTATCATAAATCTTTCCTTTTCTTTTGGTTAGTTATCACAGCAGACTCTTAAGGGTATAGAAACTTAATAAAGAAATTATAATCTGTGACACAAAAATACATCAGGGTGAAATCATATTTAAAATCTTCATGTGCTTAGTAAAACGTAATGCTTTTATTTGGGTTGAATGTATAGCCTGTCAGGTCCTAGCGCTGCTATCCATGTGACACTATAACTGTATGTAATCTTTACAAGCTGATATTTAAAAGTAGTTTGTGGTAATAATAACTCAGCTTGCGGTGTTTTCTGACAGCTTGGAGTGAATTTACTGTAAGAGAGTTCTGTCAGTTACCTTAATCTGTTGTATCTTTTCATTTCTTTGTGTAATTTGAGCATGCATTCTGTAACATGATGCCATGCTTTGAATTTTGTATTGACCTCCCATGCTATGCTGACAAGCTTTCAATAATTGATACTTATCTGAGCAATCTAAGTTAAAGAAAATTAAGCTGGATAAAAAAAAAATCAAGCCACTATAATTCTACAAATTCAGACACTCTAAGGGGAAGAAGAATCACTATCATATATTCATAAAACACAAATAGGTGATCAAAAATGATCAGCGATTATGTAAGATCTTCTGTTTCCTAATGGCACAAGAAATGCTAAGCTTTCTTTCTGCCATTAGCCTAGTAATCACCTATGAACCTTACTAAAACCATTAACAATGGAGTATGAAGTCAGAATTGTTCTAACCTTTTTTTAATGTTACTGTTAAATGTTAAATGAAGAACTTGACAATTTAAAGTCATTTATTTTTCTTTCTTTAAACAAACAAAAGGATGAGAAATTATTTTACTTCTGAGGTAATACAACTCTGCACATTCCTGTTTGGGGTTTTCATCATATATACAAACGAGACTGCTTGTTTTTTTTTAATCTACTTCATCTGGGTTGTTTTGTTGTCATTTCTGATAAGGTTTGGTTGTTCATTGCAAATTGTAGTGCTGTATTTTAACTTAGATGGATATTCTTTCTCTAAAACAAACTTACGCTTGAGACCAAGAAGTAGCATTTCATCTGTTTATTTATTTTTTATTCTCAATCTCTACATTGCAGTGTAACTTCCACGGTGGTGCAGCGGTAGCATTGTTGCCTCACAGCAAGAGGTTCTCCTGTTCGATTCTCGGCTGGAGTGTGGGGAGTGCCTTCTGTGTGGAGTCTGCATGTCCTTCCTGTCATTGGGTGGGCGTTTGAAAGACGTATGTAAATGGGCATGCCTTCGCTGAAGGTTGAATGTCGAGCTGGCACCTTGGCGTTCGTGAAAATCTACTGCCAATCATTAGTGGACCGGAGTTCGCTGTGGCGACCCCTAACCAGGAAAAGCCGAAAGATAAACAACAACAACTCTCTACATTGCAGTGACCTCAGAGTGCAAATTATAAAATTAGATGGTATAAGTTTGGTGCCGCCCATTTTGTGGTGTAGGTGTACCAAACCAAAGGCTACTGTGACTATTAACAGATGCTCAGTTTGTTGCAAAGTCTAGCAGCTGGCTCAGAGAATTACAGCTGTGAGTTCTTAACAAGTTGCTTCCATTAATCTGATGATTGTATCCCTCAGCCTCCTTTTAATTTTTGCAGAAATCTGAACAAGACATTTAACAAGACTTTAGTCAAAGATTTCCCTCCCATAAAAAATAACACTTGTATCTATTGGGCTTGCTGGTTAATACATAAAATAAAAGCTCTGGGCTGCTGATGAGACTAAAAACATACTGACTCGTGTGTGTGTGTGTGTGTGTGTGTGTGTGTGTGTGTGTGTGTGTGTGTGTGTGTGTGTGTGTGTACATGTGTGAAACCTAGCCAGGGTCATTCTGCGATATTCTGCACAATTGAGATGTATGCACAGCACAGTACAACTAACATCATATCTTGGCTTAGACACCTGTAAATAATGTATAAATGAGCCAGCAACTATTTCAACAGTAACAAAGCACACCACAAATGCCATCTTTAAAAACAAACTGCAACACACATAAGGCTACTGACAGTAAAATGAACAGGTACAACCTGTGTCAGCATTGCACAAATGTAACAGTAACTTCTTGAAAAGTGCAGCCATATAAAATAGTAAAACACCTAGTGCTATATTGATTAGATTACAAAACTGAATGTGAATGGGAATGCATTGAAATTGTTTCTAGCCTGTCACATATGCTCAGAACTAGTTCAAAATGATGTGAAGATTACTGATCCTACAGACATTGCCAACATACTGGCTGACAGGTTCAGTGCAAACTCCCCCCCCCCCAAAAGGAGAGATATCTATACCAAATGATTGCAGCCCCCCAAACATCTCCAGCGCCCAAGTGAGAACTGCTCTCTCCAAAGCAAAAAACACAGCATCCATGGGACCTGATGGTGTCCCCGGCTGTGTGCTCCACGAACTCAATGAGGAATTAAACCCACAGCTAGGACAGCTGTTTAATCAAAGTCTTACCTCTGGATACGTACCCAGGAGTGGCACTGCAACTGTGGTCCCACTTCACAAAGGCGGTGCCTCCACCGACCCTGGAAATTACCGGCCCATTAGCTTGACAAGCCTTATCTGCAAAGCCATGGAGAGGACCATAATGGACCTCATAAATAAAGACATAGGGAATTTGCAGACTTTGGATCCAACCCAGTTTGGCTTTGTCAAAGGCAGATCATGCCTTTTAAACTTGGTTGACTTTTTGAAACAGTCACCAAAGCCATTGATGAGGAAAGGCAGTCCATACAGCCTACCTCGATCTGGCTAAGGCCTTCGATACAATACCCCACTCGGGTATCATTGAAAAACTCATCAGCTTAAATGTTAACCCATACATCACAAGATGGGTTGCAAACTGGCTGAGTGACAGAACCCACAGGGTCAGAGTTGCTGGCGCCATGTCAGACTCAAAGCCTGTCACAAGTGGTGTCCCACAGGGCTCAGTCCTGGGCCCACTCTTGTTTGGCATCTACTTTTCCGAAGTACAAGCAAACACAGGAGGGTTATGGCTGACAAAGTTTGCAGATGACTGCAAACTGGGCGCCATAGTAGAAAACACATCTGACACAGATATCCTTCAGAAGGGTCTCACAGAAAGCGGATAACTGGTGCCAGAGCCACGGCCTAAAGTTAAATGCCAAAAAGTGCATAGTCATACCCTTCGGGAAAAACAAGGTTACCTCTAGCTACCAAATAGGTGGCAATCCACTGAGCACAGAAGAAGTTATCAGGGACCTGGGGACCCAGGTTGATAGTAGTCTGTCATTCGACACTCATGTAGCTAAAGTAGTCAGGAAGACCTTCTACATTGCCCACCTTATCATGAAGGGATTCTCATCTAGATCAAGGGAGGTCATAGTCTCCCTTTACTCATCACTCATCAGACCAATGATTGAGTACAATGCCCCATTCGAATGTATCTGACCCGACACTTGCAGCAGCTGGAGAGGCCACAAAGTTCCTCACCAAAAGGATAAAGGGTCTCAAAATCTGTCCTATGCTGCCCGACTGAAAGAACTCCAGCTCTATTCAGTCGCTTACCGCTTGCTCAGAGGTGACCTTTGCCTAACATACAAGGCCATGTCAAACCCAGATTTGATGAATATGCTTCACCTCAAAAAATCTAGATCCATCAGAGCCACAAGGCGGAGACTTAAACCTCGACACGGCTATTAATAGGACGTGCTGGAGGGATAGATTCATCACCCAAAGACTCCCTATGCTGTGGAACAAAATCCCGGTACATGTGAGGCAGAGCACCTCGCTGGCCTTGTTCAAGAGAAATCTTAACCAATGGATGGGAGATCGCAGATATACCCCAGGGATTACCTCAGTGTCACTGCTCGACAGAGGCACAGCAAAATAATGGGTATAGTTCCCCATACTAAAGGGGTGGCGTAAGCCACAAAACGATGGGCTAGGCTTGTAAATGCCCTCGGGCAGATAGCCTAGTATGAACCTATGAACCTATGAACCTATGAACATTTTAAGTCCAGAAAAAATAAAGGAAAGTCTGAAAAAAAACTGCCATGCTTCAATATTTCCAGCTGTACTCTAGCACTGTTACCTAACATGATATGATGCTGCGCTGTTACCTAACATGACATCATGCAAGGGTGAGGTGTTTCACAGAAAAATAAGTTTCAGAATGCCAGTGCAAGCTCTATTTTTACAATTACAGGTAGGAACTAAATAATTCCACCACAGAAAATACATATAATAGTTACCAGTAAAGAAGCAATACTCCCCTGGGGAGAGGTTGGCATAATGGTTCAGGTGTTTACCTCTCTGATATAAGGTACAGGCTTTGCTTCTCACCTTTGAGGGAAATTGGCTAGGCTTAAAATGGCTACAAGGGCAGCTAGCCGAGCACTTCCCTATGAACCTATTGCAGCACATGAAAACAAAACCAGAACATGTAAAAAAAGTTTGACAAATCAATTTAAAATGGCATTACACTTCAACTTTCACAGAAAACTGGTTCTCCTGTCATAGGATTTGATTATAATGAAACATTTGATAAAAACCCTTTCCAACATATTTTATTCCCTTGAAATTTATTTTATGAAAGAATGCTTTGTGATTAATAGATATTTCAGCTAGTTGAGTGCCAGAGTTGCAGGCCTTAATTTGTTTTTGTAACTACAGAGTACTTACGTCAAGCAGGCTTTTCCTTTTTCACAGGCTCTAACATTGCACTGCATCCGAAGATCAGATCATTTTTTTTCTAATTTTTCACTTCATCAGAACTGAAGAGAAATACTACTGCATTTGATAGACCCAAGAGAGAACTTTATATTTCTGTATTCTTCCCCTTTGCATTTTCCAGCAGGAAGGCCCCTTTTGAAAAACAAAATATTTCCAGTTAGCTAAAGAACAGTCCTCAGTTTTACGCTTTATTAGGCACAATTAATGGAGAACCTATTCATAGCTGATTCTAGCAAGACTGCTGTTACTTTGCCAGCCTTTTAATATATGTATCAGCTGCTGATATTTGTGTGGCCTGGACTTTGTCCAATGTTCATACTTTTGCAAATCATTATAAGCTGAACAACCATTCCTTGGTGAGGGAAAATTTTGTTACAGTAGCTATCCAGGAAATGCTGGCTAGAGATAATTCACACAACCATTGTATGCATAATGTTCACTCTTACTTTTATCACAAGAATTACCAGAAAGGCAGAACTACTGGAGAAATATAATACAACTTTATGAATTCATGTTGCTAGACCTGGTGCATTCCTAGTGAATGCCAAAACTCTGAAACCAGTTCACCAAATATACTTATAGTAAATCACAGTGCACATCTTTAATTGCCCTACACCGATAATGAGAAATACACCCCATCATCCGCAGGCATATACATACCTACTATGAGGTAGCTCAACGATGATGCAGAGTTTTGGCATTTACGTAGAATGATGTCTCTCTGTCTCGACACATTATACAGCTAAATGAAATGCTCAACATATGTTTGATATCTTTCCAGTTTTACAACAGGAGCTTCCCAGTCTACTTTTATTTCCATAAGGATTCTTATCTCTCCTGTCTATTTTGTTGTTCCTGAATGCAGCTTTGTTAGTTGTGTGGATGCTGAGATGAGTATGCAAACTAGAAAGCCTGAAACATAAGGGTTAATGAAGAAATAGTTGTATGAATACTGGATGACGTGATCCCCTGCCATCCACAATGGTTGTAACAATACTGTCTGAAGCAATTCCCTGCTATCCACAATGATTGTAACAATACTGGATGACGAGATTCCCTGCTATCCACAATGGTTGTAACAATACTGGATGACGCAATTCCCTGCTATCCACAATGGTTGTAACAATACTGGATGATGCAATTCCTTGCTATCCACAATAGTTGTAACAATACTGGATGATGCAATTCCCTTCTATCCACAATGGTTGTAAAAATACTGGATGATGCAATTCGATGCTATCCACAATGGTTGCAACAATACTGGATGAAGCGATTCCCTGCTATCCACAAAAGTTGTATGATTACTGGATGAAGCGATTCCCTGCTATCCACAATGGTTGTAACAATACCGGATGACAGGATTCCCTGCTATCCACAATGGTTGTAACAATACTGGATGACGCAATTCCCTGCTATCCACAATGGTTGTAACAATACTGGATGACGTGACTCCCTATTATCCACAGTGATTATAACAATACTGGATGACGCGATTCCCTGCTATTCACAATGGTTGTAACAATACTGGATGATGCTATTCCCTGCTATCCACAATAGTTGTAAAAATACTGGATGACATGATTCACTGCTATTCACAATGGTTGCAACAATATTGGCTGAAGCAATCTCCTGCTATCCACAAAGGTTGTAACAATACTGGCTGAAGCAATTCCCTGCTACTCACAATGGTTGCATCAATACTGGTTGAAGCAATCCCCTGCTATCCACAATGGTTGTAACAATACTGGCTGAAGCAATTCCCTGCTATCCACAATGGTTGCATCAATACTGGCTGAAGCAATTCCCTGCTATCCACAATGGTTGTAACAATCCTGAATGAAACGATTCCCTACTATCCACAATGGTTGTACGAATACTGGCTGAAGCAATTCTCTGCTATCCACAATGGTTGTAACAATACTGGATGACGTGATTCCCTGCTATCCATAATGGTTGTACAAATACTGGATGAAGTGATTCCCTGCTACCCACAATGGTTGTACGAATACTGGCTGAAGCAATTCTCTGCTATCCACAATGGTTGTAACAATACTGGATGACGTGATTCCCTGCTATCCATAATGGTTGTACAAATACTGGATGAAGTGATTCCCTGCTATCCATAATGGTTGTACAAATACTGGATGAAGTGATTCCCTGCTATCCATAATGGTTGTACAAATACTGGATGAAGTGATTCCCTGCTACCCACAATGGTTGTAGGAATACTGGATGAAGTGTTTCCCTGCTATCCACTCACATACATATGATGCCATACACACCACTGTAGAACAGTAAGCGATGCATGTTTAAACATGTGATGGTTATCCACTCACATACATATGATGCCATGCACACCACTGTAGAACAGTAAGCGATGCATGTTTAAACATGTGATGGTTATCCACTCACATACATATGATGCCATGCACACCACTGTAGAACAGTAAGCGATGCATGTTTAAACATGTGATGGTTATCCACTCACATACATATGATGCCATGCACACCACTGTAGAACAGTAAGCGATGCATGTTTAAACATGTGATGGTTATCCACTCACATACATATGATGCCATGCACACCACTGTAGAACAGTAAGCGATGCATGTTTAAACATGTGATGGTTATCCACTCACATACATATGATGCCATGCACACCACTGTAGAACAGTAAGCGATGCATGTTTAAACATGTGATGGTTATCCACTCACATACATATGATGCCATACACACCACTGTAGAACAGTAAGCGATGCATGTTTAAACATGTGATGGTTATCCACTCACATACATATGATGCCATGCACACCACTGTAGAACAGTAAGCGATGCATGTTTAAACATGTGATGGTTATCCACTCACATACATATGATGCCATGCACACCACTGTAGAACAGTAAGCGATGCATGTTTAAACATGTGATGGTTATCCACTCACATACATATGATGCCATGCACACCACTGTAGAACAGTAAGCGATGCATGTTTAAACATGTGATGGTTATCCACTCACATACATATGATGCCATGCACACCACTGTAGAACAGTAAGCGATGCATGTTTAAACATGTGATGGTTATCCACTCACATACATATGATGCCATGCACACCACTGTAGAACAGTAAGCGATGCATGTTTAAACATGTGATGGTTATCCACTCACATACATATGATGCCATGCACACCACTGTAGAACAGTAAGCGATGCATGTTTAAACATGTGATGGTTATCCACTCACATACATATGATGCCATGCACACCACTGTAGAACAGTAAGCGATGCATGTTTAAACATGTGATGGTTATCCACTCACATACATATGATGCCATGCACACCACTGTAGAACAGTAAGCGATGCATGTTTAAACATGTGATGGTTATCCACTCACATACATATGATGCCATACACACCACTGTAGAACAGTAAGCGATGCATGTTTAAACATGTGATGGTTATCCACTCACATACATATGATGCCATACACACCACTGTAGAACAGTAAGCGATGCATGTTTAAACATGTGATGGTTATCCACTCACATACATATGATGCCATACACACCACTGTAGAACAGTAAGCGATGCATGTTTAAACATGTGATGGTTATCCACTCACATACATATGATGCCATGCACACCACTGTAGAACAGTAAGCGATGCATGTTTAAACATGTGATGGTTATCCACTCACATACATATGATGCCATGCACACCACTGTAGAACAGTAAGCGATGCATGTTTAAACATGTGATGGTTATCCACTCACATACATATGATGCCATGCACACCACTGTAGAACAGTAAGCGATGCATGTTTAAACATGTGATGGTTATCCACTCACATACATATGATGCCATGCACACCACTGTAGAACAGTAAGCGATGCATGTTTAAACATGTGATGGTTATCCACTCACATACATATGATGCCATGCACACCACTGTAGAACAGTAAGCGATGCATGTTTAAACATGTGATGGTTATCCACTCACATACATATGATGCCATGCACACCACTGTAGAACAGTAAGCGATGCATGTTTAAACATGTGATGGTTATCCACTCACATACATATGATGCCATGCACACCACTGTAGAACAGTAAGCGATGCATGTTTAAACATGTGATGGTTATCCACTCACATACATATGATGCCATGCACACCACTGTAGAACAGTAAGCGATGCATGTTTAAACATGTGATGGTTATCCACTCACATACATATGATGCCATGCACACCACTGTAGAACAGTAAGCGATGCATGTTTAAACATGTGATGGTTATCCACTCACATACATATGATGCCATGCACACCACTGTAGAACAGTAAGCGATGCATGTTTAAACATGTGATGGTTATCCACTCACATACATATGATGCCATGCACACCACTGTAGAACAGTAAGCGATGCATGTTTAAACATGTGATGGTTATCCACTCACATACATATGATGCCATGCACACCACTGTAGAACAGTAAGCGATGCATGTTTAAACATGTGATGGTTATCCACTCACATACATATGATGCCATGCACACCACTGTAGAACAGTAAGCGATGCATGTTTAAACATGTGATGGTTATCCACTCACATACATATGATGCCATGCACACCACTGTAGAACAGTAAGCGATGCATGTTTAAACATGTGATGGTTATCCACTCACATACATATGATGCCATGCACACCACTGTAGAACAGTAAGCGATGCATGTTTAAACATGTGATGGTTATCCACTCACATACATATGATGCCATGCACACCACTGTAGAACAGTAAGCGATGCATGTTTAAACATGTGATGGTTATCCACTCACATACATATGATGCCATGCACACCACTGTAGAACAGTAAGCGATGCATGTTTAAACATGTGATGGTTATCCACTCACATACATATGATGCCATACACACCACTGTAGAACAGTAAGCGATGCATGTTTAAACATGTGATGGTTATCCACTCACATACATATGATGCCATGCACACCACTGTAGAACAGTAAGCGATGCATGTTTAAACATGTGATGGTTATCCACTCACATACATATGATGCCATGCACACCACTGTAGAACAGTAAGCGATGCATGTTTAAACATGTGATGGTTATCCACTCACATACATATGATGCCATGCACACCACTGTAGAACAGTAAGCGATGCATGTTTAAACATGTGATGGTTATCCACTCACATACATATGATGCCATGCACACCACTGTAGAACAGTAAGCGATGCATGTTTAAACATGTGATGGTTATCCACTCACATACATATGATGCCATGCACACCACTGTAGAACAGTAAGCGATGCATGTTTAAACATGTGATGGTTATCCACTCACATACATATGATGCCATGCACACCACTGTAGAACAGTAAGCGATGCATGTTTAAACATGTGATGGTTATCCACTCACATACATATGATGCCATGCACACCACTGTAGAACAGTAAGCGATGCATGTTTAAACATGTGATGGTTATCCACTCACATACATATGATGCCATGCACACCACTGTAGAACAGTAAGCGATGCATGTTTAAACATGTGATGGTTATCCACTCACATACATATGATGCCATGCACACCACTGTAGAACAGTAAGCGATGCATGTTTAAACATGTGATGGTTATCCACTCACATACATATGATGCCATGCACACCACTGTAGAACAGTAAGCGATGCATGTTTAAACATGTGATGGTTATCCACTCACATACATATGATGCCATGCACACCACTGTAGAACAGTAAGCGATGCATGTTTAAACATGTGATGGTTATCCACTCACATACATATGATGCCATACACACCACTGTAGAACAGTAAGCGATGCATGTTTAAACATGTGATGGTTATCCACTCACATACATATGATGCCATGCACACCACTGTAGAACAGTAAGCGATGCATGTTTAAACATGTGATGGTTATCCACTCACATACATATGATGCCATGCACACCACTGTAGAACAGTAAGCGATGCATGTTTAAACATGTGATGGTTATCCACTCACATACATATGATGCCATGCACACCACTGTAGAACAGTAAGCGATGCATGTTTAAACATGTGATGGTTATCCACTCACATACATATGATGCCATGCACACCACTGTAGAACAGTAAGCGATGCATGTTTAAACATGTGATGGTTATCCACTCACATACATATGATGCCCCACAAAAGGGGGGAAAACCCAAAAAAGGGTTTTT
>NC_056745.1:1473182234-1473209653 GCF_019279795.1 Protopterus annectens | reverse complement strand
TTTAGAGCTCCCCACACAACTTGTTTCCTTAACATATGTCCTTTTTAGAGCTCCCCACACAACTTGTTTCTTAACATATGTCCTTTTTAGAGCTCCCCACACAACTTGTTTCTTAACATATGTCCTTTTTAGAGCTCCCCACACAACTTGTTTCCTTAACATATGTCCTTTTAGAGCTCCCCACACAACTTGTTTCCTTAACATATGTCCTTTTTAGAGCTCCCCACACAACTTGTTTCTTAACATATGTCCTTTTTAGAGCTCCCCACACAACTTGTTTCCTTAACATATGTCCTTTTTAGAGCTCCCCACACAACTTGTTTCCTTAACATATGTCCTTTTTAGAGCTCCCCACACAACCTGTTTCCTTAACATATGTCCTTTTTAGAGCTCCCCATGCAACTTGTTTCTTAACATATGTCCTTTTTAGAGCTCCCCACACAACTTGTTTCTTAACATATGTCCTTTTTAGAGCTCCCCACACAACTTGTTTCCTTAACATATGTCCTTTTTAGAGCTCCCCACACAACTTGTTTCCTTAACATATGTCCTTTTTAGAGCTCCCCACACAACCTGTTTCCTTAACATATGTCTTTTTAGAGCTCCCCACACAACCTGTTTCCTTAACATATGTCCTTTTTAGAGCTCCCCACACAACTTGTTTCCTTAACATATGTCTTTTTAGAGCTCCCCACACAACTTGTTTCCTTAACATATGTCCTTTTTAGAGCTCCCCACACAACTTGTTTCTTAACATATGTCCTTTTTAGAGCTCCCCACACAACCTGTTTCCTTAACATATGTCCTTTTTAGAGCTCCCCACACAACTTGTTTCCTTAACATATGTCCTTTTTAGAGCTCCCCACACAACCTGTTTCCTTAACATATGTCCTTTTTAGAGCTCCCCACACAACTTGTTTCTTAACATATGTCCTTTTTAGAGCTCCCCACACAACCTGTTTCCTTAACATATGTCCTTTTTAGAGCTCCCCACACAACTTGTTTCTTAACATATGTCCTTTTTAGAGCTCCCCACACAACTTGTTTCCTTAACATATGTCTTTTTAGAGCTCCCCACACAACTTGTTTCCTTAACATATGTCCTTTTTAGAGCTCCCCACACAACTTGTTTCCTTAACATATGTCCTTTTTAGAGCTCCCCACAACTTGTTTCTTAACATATGTCCTTTTTAGAGCTCCCCACACAACTTGTTTCCTTAACATATGTCCTTTTTAGAGCTCCCCACACAACTTGTTTCTTAACATATGTCCTTTTTAGAGCTCCCCACACAACTTGTTTCTTAACATATGTCCTTTTTAGAGCTCCCCACACAACTTGTTTCTTAACATATGTCCTTTTTAGAGCTCCCCATGCAACTTGTTTCCTTAACATATGTCCTTTTTAGAGCTCCCCACACAACTTGTTTCTTAACATATGTCCTTTTTAGAGCTCCCCACACAACTTGTTTCCTTAACATATGTCCTTTTTAGAGCTCCCCACACAACTTGTTTCTTAACATATGTCCTTTTTAGAGCTCCCCACACAACTTGTTTCTTAACATATGTCTTTTTAGAGCTCCCCACACAACCTGTTTCCTTAACATATGTCTTTTTAGAGCTCCCCACACAACCTGTTTCCTTAACATATGTCCTTTTTAGAGCTCCCCACACAACTTGTTTCCTTAACATATGTCCTTTTTAGAGCTCCCCATGCAACTTGTTTCCTTAACATATGTCCTTTTTAGAGCTCCCCATGCAACTTGTTTCCTTAACATATGTCCTTTTTAGAGCTCCCCACACAACTTGTTTCCTTAACATATGTCCTTTTTAGAGCTCCCCACACAACTTGTTTCTTAACATATGTCCTTTTTAGAGCTCCCCACACAACTTGTTTCCTTAACATATGTCCTTTTAGAGCTCCCCACACAACTTGTTTCCTTAACATATGTCCTTTTTAGAGCTCCCCACACAACTTGTTTCTTAACATATGTCCTTTTTAGAGCTCCCACACAACTTGTTTCTTAACATATGTCCTTTTAGAGCTCCCCACACAACCTGTTTCCTTAACATATGTCCTTTTTAGAGCTCCCCACACAACTTGTTTCATTAACATATGTCTTTTTAGAGCTCCCCACACAACTTGTTTCCTTAACATATGTCCTTTTTAGAGCTCCCCACACAACTTGTTTCTTAACATATGTCCTTTTTAGAGCTCCCCATGCAACTTGTTTCTTAACATATGTCCTTTTTAGAGCTCCCCACACAACTTGTTTCCTTAACATATGTCCTTTTTAGAGCTCCCCACACAACTTGTTTCTTAACATATGTCCTTTTTAGAGCTCCCCACACAACTTGTTTCCTTAACATATGTCCTTTTTAGAGCTCCCCACACAACTTGTTTCCTTAACATATGTCCTTTTAGAGCTCCCCACACAACTTCTTTCTCAACATATGTCCTTTTTGAGCTCCCCACACAACTTGTTTCTTAACATATGTCCTTTTTAGAGCTCCCCACACAACTTGTTTCATTAACATATGTCTTTTTAGAGCTCCCCACACAACTTGTTTCCTTAACATATGTCCTTTTTAGAGCTCCCCACACAACTTGTTTCCTTAACATATGTCCTTTTTAGAGCTCCCCACACAACTTGTTTCCTTAACATATGTCCTTTTTAGAGCTCCCCACACAACTTGTTTCTTAACATATGTCCTTTTTAGAGCTCCCCACACAACTTGTTTCCTTAACATATGTCCTTTTTAGAGCTCCCCACACAACTTGTTTCCTTAACATATGTCCTTTTTAGAGCTCCCCATGCAACTTGTTTCCTTAACATATGTCCTTTTTAGAGCTCCCCACACAACTTGTTTCATTAACATATGTCTTTTTAGAGCTCCCCACACAACTTGTTTCCTTAACATATGTCCTTTTTAGAGCGCCTCACACAACTTGTTTCCTTAACATATGTCCTTTTTAGAGCTCCCCACACAACTTGTTTCCTTAACATATGTCCTTTTTAGAGCTCCCCACACAACTTGTTTCCTTAACATATGTCCTTTTTAGAGCTCCCCACACAACTTGTTTCCTTAACATATGTCCTTTTTAGAGCGCCCCCACACAACCTGTTTCCTTAACATATGTCCTTTTTAGAGCTCCCCACACAACTTGTTTCTTAACATATGTCCTTTTTAGAGCTCCCCACACAACTTGTTTCCTTAACATATGTCCTTTTTAGAGCTCCCCACACAACCTGTTTCCTTAACATATGTCCTTTTTAGAGCTCCCCACACAACTTGTTTCTTAACATATGTCCTTTTTAGAGCTCCCCATGCAACTTGTTTCTTAACATATGTCCTTTTTAGAGCTCCCCACACAACCTGTTTCCTTAACATATGTCCTTTTTAGAGCTCCCCACACAACTTGTTTCCTTAACATATGTCCTTTTTAGAGCTCCCCATGCAACTTGTTTCTTAACATATGTCCTTTTTAGAGCTCCCCACACAACTTGTTTCCTTAACATATGTCCTTTTTAGAGCTCCCCACACAACCTGTTTCCTTAACATATGTCCTTTTTAGAGCTCCCCACACAACTTGTTTCCTTAACATATGTCCTTTTTAGAGCTCCCCACACAACTTGTTTCCTTAACATATGTCCTTTTTAGAGCTCCCCACACAACTTGTTTCCTTAACATATGTCCTTTTTAGAGCTCCCCATGCAACTTGTTTCCTTAACATATGTCCTTTTTAGAGCTCCCCACACAACTTGTTTCTTAACATATGTCCTTTTTAGAGCTCCCCACACAACTTGTTTCCTTAACATATGTCCTTTTTAGAGCTCCCCACACAACTTGTTTCTTAACATATGTCCTTTTTAGAGCTCCCCACACAACCTGTTTCCTTAACATATGTCCTTTTTAGAGCTCCCCACACAACTTGTTTCTTAACATATGTCCTTTTTAGAGCTCCCCACACAACCTGTTTCCTTAACATATGTCCTTTTTAGAGCTCCCCACACAACTTGTTTCTTAACATATGTCCTTTTTAGAGCTCCCCACACAACTTGTTTCTTAACATATGTCCTTTTTAGAGCTCCCCACACAACCTGTTTCCTTAACATATGTCCTTTTTAGAGCTCCCCACACAACTTGTTTCCTTAACATATGTCCTTTTTAGAGCTCCCCACACAACTTGTTTCCTTAACATATGTCCTTTTTAGAGCTCCCCATGCAACTTGTTTCCTTAACATATGTCCTTTTTAGAGCTCCCCACACAACTTGTTTCCTTAACATATGTCCTTTTTAGAGCTCCCCACACAACTTGTTTCTTAACATATGTCCTTTTTAGAGCTCCCCACACAACTTGTTTCCTTAACATATGTCCTTTTTAGAGCTCCCACACAACCTGTTTCCTTAACATATGTCCTTTTTAGAGCTCCCCACACAACTTGTTTCCTTAACATATGTCCTTTTTAGAGCTCCCCACACAACTTGTTTCCTTAACATATGTCCTTTTTAGAGCTCCCCATGCAACTTGTTTCCTTAACATATGTCCTTTTTAGAGCTCCCCACACAACTTGTTTCCTTAACATATGTCCTTTTTAGAGCTCCCCACACAACCTGTTTCCTTAACATATGTCCTTTTTAGAGCTCCCCACAACTTGTTTCCTTAACATATGTCCTTTTTAGAGCTCCCCACACAACCTGTTTCCTTAACATATGTCCTTTTTAGAGCTCCCCACACAACCTGTTTCCTTAACATATGTCCTTTTTAGAGCTCCCCACACAACTTGTTTCCTTAACATATGTCCTTTTTAGAGCTCCCCATGCAACTTGTTTCCTTAACATATGTCCTTTTTAGAGCTCCCCATGCAACTTGTTTCTTAACATATGTCCTTTTTAGAGCTCCCCACACAACTTGTTTCCTTAACATATGTCCTTTTTAGAGCTCCCCACACAACCTGTTTCCTTAACATATGTCCTTTTTAGAGCTCCCCACACAACTTGTTTCCTTAACATATGTCCTTTTTAGAGCTCCCCACACAACTTGTTTCCTTAACATATGTCCTTTTTAGAGCTCCCCATGCAACTTGTTTCTTAACATATGTCCTTTTTAGAGCTCCCCACACAACTTGTTTCCTTAACATATGTCCTTTTTAGAGCTCCCCACACAACCTGTTTCCTTAACATATGTCCTTTTTAGAGCTCCCCACACAACTTGTTTCCTTAACATATGTCCTTTTTAGAGCTCCCCACACAACTTGTTTCTTAACATATGTCCTTTTTAGAGCTCCCCACACAACCTGTTTCCTTAACATATGTCCTTTTTAGAGCTCCCCACACAACTTGTTTCCTTAACATATGTCCTTTTTAGAGCTCCCCACACAACCTGTTTCCTTAACATATGTCCTTTTTAGAGCTCCCCACACAACTTGTTTCTTAACATATGTCCTTTTTAGAGCTCCCCACACAACTTGTTTCCTTAACATATGTCCTTTTTAGAGCTCCCCATGCAACTTGTTTCCTTAACATATGTCCTTTTTAGAGCTCCCCACACAACCTGTTTCCTTAACATATGTCCTTTTTAGAGCTCCCCACACAACTTGTTTCTTAACATATGTCCTTTTTAGAGCGCCTAACACAACTTGTTACCTTAACATATGTCCTTTTTAGAGCTCCCCACACAACTTGTTTCTTAACATATGTCCTTTTTAGAGCTCCCCACACAACCTGTTTCCTTAACATATGTCCTTTTTAGAGCTCCCCATGCAACTTGTTTCCTTAACATATGTCCTTTTTAGAGCTCCCCACACAACTTGTTTCATTAACATATGTCCTTTTTAGAGCGCCCCCACACAACCTGTTTCCTTAACATATGTCCTTTTTAGAGCTCCCCACACAACCTGTTTCCTTAACATATGTCCTTTTTAGAGCTCCCCACACAACTTGTTTCCTTAACATATGCCCTTTTTAGATGTGTCATACAGATAAGTTATCTGTCCTGATTTCTTTTATACTGAATCATTCCAAATAAAGAATATGAAGAAGTGAAAAAATGTGTGACGTCCGGAAGTTCTTCACTTTGAGACATAATCAAGGAGGCCAAGAAAGGAAACAGTCCTCTCCTGCTGAAAGCATTAAGTTCTGATCTTGCAAGTCTTTTGTGTAATGACCAGGTGCTCTGAGAGGGGCATCTCTTACCCAGATTTAACTAGCAGTCTAGGTATCAAAGAATGGGCTAAAAGGAAGATGAAAGATGACGATCTTTGCTTCATGGTTGCATAACCCAAAAGTCATTCCCTAAAGAACCCTACTGTTGTTTTTGTACAAGCAGTCCAAGGCTTCCAGAAGAGCTGTATTGTTTGCAAGAGTTAGTGCCACTCCCTCAACTGCACCTGTTGTACATGTATCCCATGGGCACTTGTGAGGCATGTGCAGAAAGGGAAATATGCATGTATATTAAAAAACAAACACAAATACCATTTTGGCCTTTTCATATTTATCAATGCTTCATTTTCTATTACACTAAAAGAATGCTGTGATACAACGAGAAGGCTAGACGAAGCAAATATCACTTCAGATCCACATTTTCAGGCCCAGTAAGGGATCTTGCTTCTTGAACTCTTAATGTCCTGTTTTGATGTTATAACTAATCTTATCTATGAAATATTCATGAATGTTTGAGTCACAACGCTAGACAATGATGCTATCCCAATCTAGTTCATAACGATGAAGCAAACTTAATTAATAACTTGAAAATCAAAACAACAAAGAACAGTTTAATTATTTAAATTTCTTGCACCTCAGTTATGCAGACTTTCAAAATACTGCAGAACAAAAAACTAATCAGCTTATGTATACAGCAAAAACAAAACAATTAAAAATTAAACAATAAACCAAAAGAATAAGCAAAAATCATTAAAGCTATTAGGTATTTTATTCTTATGTTTTTTGTTAGCATGATTTTCTTTTCAATGAGTTTATTGGAGTTAATAGCTTCAATGGCAAACATTTCAGATAATGCTTACAAGTTGCTTTTCTTGACAGTACTTTAATTGGGTAGCAAGATGTTACAGTAGTCTGAACAAGTTATTGTATAACGTGTGTGCAGGGATACCCGACTATATAAGCGTTTCAAACGGCACTAAACAGGTCCCTTCATTATCTTGATTGTTTGTAGAACCAGTGTTGCAAACCGTTAGATGGACTGGGAGTGACTGCGTTTTACTAACAGGAGATAAGATCCATAAAAAATGTACTGATACTGGCAAAACTAGAGAATAATCTGATTGTTGTTTGCTCAGTCCTTACAAAAGAAGATTATTAAAATGCCAGGAAGTTCATTAAATATGAACAATACTAAGGGTTTCATGATGAAATGTATTTAAACTGTAGGCTTCAACCACTTGTTCCCATTTAAGTACTTGTTTGTCTTTTCTCAGTTAGTAGTCGTCACAGCTGAACTCCGGTCCACTAATGATTGGCAGTAGATTTTTTTTAATGGTGCCGAGTTGCCAGCCCGACACCCAACCTTCAGCGAAGACACGCCCACTCACACATATTTTTTGGAGGTCACTCGACTGCAGGGAGGACATGCAGACTCCACACAGAAGACACTCCAGCTGAGAATCGAACAGGAGAACCTCTTGCTGCGAGGCAACAACGCTACCGCTGTACCACCGTGGCTTTGTTTCCATTTAAGTACTATATAACTAAAATGAAGATATATTTGGCTACTCTGTTACTGGACCTAGAGACGGGTTATGCAGAAGAGGTTACCATAACCACAAAGACTTTCTTTGCTGCATTTCAGTTCCATTTTCTAATTCTTGAAAAGTTACATTTTTGTGAAAACGTTCATTATTTATTTTCTGTAACTTATTTTGCTCGGTTAAGGGAGGCTGAGACTATAGTATATATCAGGGGTGGGCAAACTTTTTGATTCGTGGGCCACACTGAGTTCTAACATTTGACAAAGGGGCCGGAACAGGAGCAGATAGATGGCATGCTTTGAAAACATCACCTCATTGGGGGAAAAATACACATCTGCTACAGCTGTACTTTCAAGTAATGTGACCTCCTCTTGACTTGACAGCCGAACAGTATGCATATGTATACCTGTGCAAATTGTTTTGCTATTAAATCACTAGGAGGTCTCATTACTTGCAATTACATCTACATTTGGGAGTCATAACTAGCTCAACATGCAGTTTGTTATTGCAATGCATCTTTCAGTGTTATGATTAAAAATGTGTTTAAACTGAAGACTTAAATTTCTTTATTTCAATGTGTAATTTTTCAGATCTTGATCGTTTAATGGGTTATATAAAAATGCAATAATTCAAATTAAGGTATTTGCTTCCTCCCTCTTCTTCAATCTCACTACAGAAATCCCTGACATTCACTTTAATAAACAGGACTTGATTTCTCATCATATGCTGTTCCATTGCTGTGACAGAAAAGTAATCCATAACCACATAAATAAAAAAAAAAAATTTTAAATCTCATAAATGTACAGCATATTTCACTTTATTTGAACTGCATTACACTAGACATGCCTGGAGAAATTTTCATAAACATGCTGTATAACTATAGCTGTCAGGGGACAGATTTGGGGTCTGTGCATTTAATGTACATTTGCATCTGGACTGGAGTACAATGCAGTTGTACAAATGAAAGGAAAACTACAGTAGTATACTTTAAAGAACCAACATGAGCAGAAAGGAAATGTCCAAAGTTGAAAGAAAGACATTTCTTGTGGGAAGGGGCTGATAAAGATTGGGAGGCTGAGTCTGTGATGAATATTAAGCAAGCAAAGCAACCAAACTATAGTGCAGTTCAGTGTGACAATCCAACTGTTGGGAACACACTAAAAGTACAAATATTCAATGGAGTGCCTAGTGATGTGGAGAGAATGCACATTTTACTTATTTTAAGCAGTCAGATCATTTCTTTTTTTTGAAGGATAAGGCAAGAGAATAGATAATGAAGCAGATCGCTCACACACACACACACTCTTCACCCTTCAAATCTGCATTCACTAATTTCACTCACTTTCTCTCTCCAATCGCATACACACACACACACACACACACACACACACACACACACACACACACACACACTTCACCTTTCAAACCTGCATTCACTCACTTTCTCCGATCTCATACACACACACACACTCTTCACCTTTCAAACCTGCATTCACTCACTTTCTCTCTCTCCAATCGCTCACACACACACACACACACACACACACACACACACTCTTCACCTTTCATACCGGCATTCACTCACTTTCTCTCTCCGATCGCTCACACACACACACACACACACACACACACACACACACACACACACACACACACACACACACACACACACACACACACACACACACACACACACACACACACACACACACACACACACACATTTGTTACCTTAAAGAAAACTTCAAAGCAAGCTGTGCAGCAACTCCCATTCTGCCTGGAAAACTCTGCAGTTTTATGGTGTAAAAGTCCATTGAGCTTAAATCCAAAATGGCGGGCAGTCCCATTATTCAAAAAGACGCGCTCCCGCATGTCCCTTGATCTTAATTCCGACAGGCTGACGGAGCTGTAGTTTGCCCATGCCTGGTATATAATCTAGTACTTTTTAGGCATAAAGTAGAAAACTAATCCTGGATGTAAGGCAAATTCAGCACACTGCACATGCACATACACACCTGTGTATACACAGACACACACACACACACACACACACACACACACACACACACACACACACACACACACACACACACACGTGAACAAATGCCTATACACACACAAATACACACACACACACACATGCACACATGCACATATACACACATATGCACATGAACACATAAACTTCCATACATACACATGCACTCACACACACACACACACACACACACACACACACACACACACACACACACACAAAGATATACACATGTGCGCATGTGAACATATACATACACAGGTACACACACACACACACACACACACACACACACACACACACACACACAGACACACACATGCACACGTATACACAAACATGCACACATATACACAGAATTACACACACACACATACACACACACACGCACACACACACACACACACACACACACACACACACACACACACACACACACACACATATACAACCACATGCTCAAACACATGCACATGCTCACACACAGACACACCCATAGACATATACACATGCAATATGCACACCTACGTGCAAGCTGGAGTACATTCAATTCACATCCTCATAGTTGAGACTAGTAGAAACTGTGGCACCAAGCAAAAATTCACATGATACAAGCAGAAAAGACAAACCATCAAAAATATTAACAAATGTATGTTTTCTTCAACCTCCAAGATTTGTATCACAAGAATGTAACTTTCTAGCACACTATGAAGTGTTCTACATTGATATTATGGCAGGACAAATTCCTGTACGTCCTACCATTTCTTCTGATAAGCCACACAAATATCAAAATGCTATAATATCCTCTATTTTACAATATATTCTCTATAGGACAAATAATATGGCCTGTGTGGTTTATGTGAGCATGTGGATGGCTATGGAGTATAAAAAGTTAATTGTTATGTAGGGAAAATAACTCTGCATATATAATGATGCATTTATCGTTTCATCTGTTTTGGAAGCTCAGTGAAGAGCAAGGTAAATCTGGCATGAAGCCATTATAAACAGATTTTTCTACCTTCTTTCTACCTGCAGCAGATGGCTTTCTATTTAAGAGAGGGAATATTTGCCTATAGAGCAGACTGGATCATTTGAATCAAATAAGTTGGAATAGCTTTTCCTGTCACAAGATAAGGAGTGGCTGATATTCTTACTGGCCTGCAGAATTAATTTGCTTTACAACAGACAATGAGGCAGTTAGTATTTCATAGCAGGTATCTTTTGCTTGGTCATGGGATGGAGTGTATTTAAAGGGCACTTCAGATTAGTAAACATTCTTGTAATCTGGAACACAATATGGTGTGTAAAAGAGTGGAAATCAACACAAGTAACACCAAAAGCCACTCTTTGAACCAATAACCTACGACCAATGGTTAAGGACACGCTTATTCAATCCACATGAAAATCACCACCAAACAAAGTGTAAATCCACAAAAATAAATGAGGTCAAGCGCTTTCGTCGATAGACTTCATCAGAACAGTTAAAAGTGTTTAACAGTCGACATTTTATATACACCCAATACCTTCAATTAAGTAAAACAATTCACAGTTAAAGTGACTGCAATTCCAAACTTAAAGAAGCTTTAAAAACTTCACATAAAGACTAAAAGTTCTATAAAAATCCTATAAAAATTAATTAAACAACATGTAATAATCACTATAAAATTTATAATTTGTAAAAATAAAGTTTGTCAAGATGATAAAAATACTAATATATTAGTATTTTACAATAAAATGTTGCAAAGGCTGTAAAATGAAGCTGAAAAAGTTCAAAGTTGAGTTGCCCGATATCTCAATTCAGGCTTTAAACTTATATGTTCATTTAAACCTGGGGCAACTGTGGCATTTAATCTAAGTTGCCATCTTACTTCAGCCCGAAGCAATTGGTAACCACAGTCACCACCCCTAAAATTCTTAGCTACAACCTCTAAAATCCCAAACCTAAAGTGGTGGTCGGGTTGGTGGGCATTAATATGTTTATACAAGGCGTTGTTATTGTTGTTATCCTTTGTTGCAGGTTCCTGTACTTCCCAGGGTTTGGTTTACCTTGCTGTATGTCAGACCTGTGGACATTTTTACGTTGGGAAAACATAAATGCGATTGAGCAGGAGAATTTATGAGCACACGTATAGTATTTTAAAAAGGATGACAACAACGGGCTGAAGTAAGATGGCAGCTAGGTAGGAAGGTATTGGGTGTATATAAAATGTCGACTGTTAAACACTTTTAACTGTTCTGATGAAGTCTATCGACAAAAGCGCTTGACCTCGTTTGTTTTTGTGGATTTACATTTTGTTTGGTGATGATTTTCATGTGGATTGAATAAACGTGTCCTTAACCATTGGTCGTAGGTTATTGGTTCAAAGAGTGGCTTTTGGTGTTACATTCTTGTAATCTGCAGTTTTCAGGTGCCAGAAAAATGCATGGTGGGATCTAGTCAAAGTTCAACACTTTCCCACCTTTCTTTCAGAGTACAAAATCATCTTTCCTATGGACAAAAATATTATTCATTTTCTGTTTTAGCAATTTTCTCTTTCAGCCATTTAGATAGGAACTAAGACAGCCATGCACTGCTAAAGGCAATGTGAGGCTAATAAACTTGAAACTTGTCTTTGAGCTTAAAGCATTTTGGGAGTCTGATCTAAAGCTGAGGCAGTTGAAAATAGTGCAGGTTTGTTGGCTTTTCTCTTGCAATTTTCACAAGCTTTAATTTCCATTCCCTTGGTTTTCCTAACAAAAGGATTTTTTATATTCTTATAAAACATAGTAATGAGGGAATGATTGGTACAAGACCTTCAAGTTCTTGAAAACAGTACAGGAAGTGTGTGACTCAGACAAAGCAGTAGTCAAACATAAGACTACTTTATAGGTTCATAGGTTCATACTAGGCTATCTGCCCTAGGGCATTTATAAGCCTAGCCAGAGTGTGTTTGACTTTCACCACCCATTTTAAATTAATTTTGCTATGCCCTTTTTTGAGGTTAGTATAATGTGCCTCTGTCTAACAGTGACACAGAAGTGATACCCGGGGTAAACCTACGATCTCCCATCCACTCATCAAGATTCCTCTTGAAGAGAGTCAATGAGGGACTCTGCCTAACCTGGACTGGGATTTTATTCCAGAGTGAAGGGAGCCTCTGGGTTATGAATCTGTCCCTCCAGCATGTCCTATTTATTTCAGTGCTGAGGTTCAAGTCTCTCGAGTGCGTAGATCGATGGTATTTGGATTTTCTGAGATGCAGCATGTCCATTAATTCCAGGTTGAACATGGCTTTATACGTCAGGCACAGATTGCCTCTGAGCAGGCAGTATGCCACTGAGTAGAGCTGGAGTTTCTTTAACTGGGCAGCATATGGCATCTGTTTGAGCCCTTTGATCCTCTTGGTGAGGTACTTTTGGGGTCTTTCCAGTTGCTGCAGGTGTCTGGTAAGGTACATCCCAAAAGGGGCATTGTACTCAATTATAGGCCTGATGAGGGATGAGTAAAGAGGCACGATGACCTCCCCTGATCTTGATGTGAATCCCTTCATGATTAGGTGGGCTATATAAAATGTTTTTCTAACGACTTTGGCCACGTGGTTGTCAAATAAGAGATTGCTATCAACTTGGGTCCCCAGGTCCCTAATTACTTGTTCTGTACTTAATGGATTACCACCTATGTGGTAATTTGTGGGCACTTTGTTTATGCCAAAGGGGGTGACTATACACTTTTTGGCATTTAGCTTGAGGCCATGGCTCTGGCACCAGTTGTCTGTTTCTATGAGGCCCTTTTGGAGGATGCTTGTGTTGGCTGGAGAGTCGATTATGGCGCCCAGTTTTCAGTCATCTGTGAACTTGGTCAGCAACAGTCCTTCCGTGTTGGCCTGTACCTCCAAGAAATATATACCGAACAAGAGAGGTCCCAGGACTGAGCCTTGTGGGACGCCACTTGTAACTGGTTTGGAGTCTGACAGGGCTCCATCAATTATAACCATATGGGTTCCGTCCTTGAGCCAGTTTGCAACCCATCTAGTGACATAGGGGTTTATATTTAAGCTGGTGAGCTTATCTATAATGCCCGAGTGGGGTATTGTATCGAAGGCTTTTGCGAGGTCCAAGTAGACTGTGTGGACCACCTTCCCCTCGTCAATGGCCTTGGTGACTGTTTCAAAGAAATCTACCAGATTTAAGAGGCAGGATCTGCCCTTAACAAAGCCGAACTGGGTAGGATCCAGTGTCTGTAGGTCCCCAATATCTTTATTTATGAGGTCCATGATGATCCTTTCCATAGCTTTGCAGACCAAGCTAGTCAGGCTTATGGGGCGATAGTTTCCAGGATCTGTTGAGGCACCACCTTTGTGGAGAGGGACCACTGTTGCTGTAGGCCACTTTTTGGGTACATATCCTGTAGTAAGGCTGAGATTGAACAGTAGTTTTATGTTTGGGTTTAGCTCTTCTTGGAGTTCATGTAGGACGCAGCCTGGGACACCGTCTGGTCCCATTGATGCTGTGTTTTTTGCTTTGGAGAGGGCGGCTCTTACCTGAGCATCTGAGATGTCAGGGGGGCAGCACTCTGCTGGGATAGATATTTGCCCTTTTGGTGGGGAGGGGGGGAGAAGTTTGCGCTGAACCTGTCAGCTAGGATGTTGGCAATGTCTGTGGGTTCGGTGTATTTTTTGTCATTTTGGACTAATTCTGAGCATATCTGGGAATTCCCACCCAGGTTCCTAACATAATTAAAGAAAGCCTTGTGATTATCCTTAGTGTCCTGTGCAGTTTTTCTCTCGAAGCTGGACTAAGACGATTTTGTGAGTGCCCGTAGTTTTTTGCTAATACTGATCAGAGATGCCTTCCCTTTTTGGGATTTTGCTCTATCATGTAGTAGCTTCCTCCTTCTATTGTATAGTTTGTTTATGGCTGGGGTTCACCAGACAGGACGTCTGCCTTTGGAGGATTGGGTCTTGGTTTTATTTGGGATTGCATGATCCATGCATTCCTGAAGGTGTTCATAGAATGCGTTTATAAAGGATTCTGCGGTCTGGGCCGTATTTTCCACAGGCCCGGGGGCTTTGAAGGATTCTACCTCAGTTTTGAGGAGTGTGAAATTTGCTTTAGAAGTTTTTCAATGTGGTTTTCTGGGCAGGGGGTGGGGTCGGGATGTGAATATCCAGTGAGATTAGTTTATGGTCTGATGTTACCAGTGAGGGATACACTTCTGGTCTGGAGCATAGAGTCCCCATGTTGGTGATGATCAGGTCCAGTATGTTTTCCCCCCTTGTGGGAGTGGTAACAAGTTGTTCCATAGCATTTGAGTTTATAAATTCTAGGAACCTTTGGGCTAGGGTGTTGGAGCTAGAGTAATGCTCCCAGTCTATGTTTGGGTAGTTGAAGTCGCCCAATATAATGGTGTTTGGAGAGACCTTCATATTTTCCAGTGTTCTCAGGAAGGCTGAGTGGGGTTCCTGGGTTTGGGAGGGTGGTCTGTAGCAGGCTATAAACTGGAAGGCAGTTTTACCCACTGTTAGTTGCACATGGATAGTCTCTGATGCTTCGTGCTGTGTCACCAACCTGGAGGTGTGGGTATCTTTGACGAATATTGATACTCCCCCTCCTTTTGTGGTTCGGTCCAAGTTTTGAGGCTGAAAAGCATGGTATGAGTTATAACCTGGTAGTGCTGGGGTGCTCTCGGGAGCCTTGAACCAGGTTTCTGTTACTGCACAGATATCGATGTTCTCCATGCTAAGGAGAGTTTTGAGTGTGTGCATCTTGAGGTTTAGACTTCTGGCGTTGAGTAGCATTACTCTTAGTTTCTTATCCCTTGTGATACCTATGGAGGTGGGTTTGTCTTTTGAGCCTTGCCTAAAAAAGGCACTATGGGGGTAGCAAGAGCCTTTGCCAATATCCAAAAGCCCAGGGGTGACAGGTGCAAGCCGTCCCTAGCGAAGCATCGTGGCTTGTCGAGCATGTCATCCCAGGCTGACAGGCATTGGATCCCCTTTGAATGACACCAATACTTAAGTGAATTGTTGAAATTGATCATCTTGTCTTCATATTGTGGCATCATTCTTGGTGAGGGTAAGATGCTACTCAAGGTCAGGGTCATACCAGCCTGGGCTACATGCTCAGAGAGCTCCTCTATGTCTCTTTTCATGTAGTCCAGGGAGGTACATCTCAAGTCATTCACACCAGCATGGACAATGACTGAGTCATATTTGTACTTGCCTTGGAGTGATCTGAGTGCTTGTGTTATGTGGCGGATCCTAGCGCCCGACAGGCAGCTCACCGTGACCTTCACCTTGTTCAGCCTGGTGAGTGGGATGTCAGTGTGCCTGACGATAGAGTCACCTATTACAAGTGTTTACAGAAAAAAATAATAGACATCTTGTCTGCTGCAGTTATGGGATATGAATGAATAGACCGATGCGTGACATATTTGCGGGTTATTGGATATACAGACCAATATATGGCTTAACTGCAGGATATTGGATATAGAGACCAACATATGCCTTAACTGCAGGATCTTGGATATACAAACCAACATATAGCTTAACTCCAGGATATTGGATATACAGACCAACATATAGCTTAACTGCAGGATATTGGATATACAGACCAGCATATAGCTTAACTGCAGGCTATTGGATATACAGATCAATGTGTGCTTAAATGCAAGTTATTAATCTTATGTTCCACAATTAGGCACAATATTATTAAACTTTCTGCTGCCTAATAAACACATATCAAACACACCTTGCCTATGTCACATAATTAAAAAAATACAAGACAATGTTGTTAGGGTGGGGTCAACAGTACAGATAACATCTTTGAGACTGTCAGTACTATAGTCAATATCTGCCTGAAGCACAGGAGTCAGTATGGTATGGTCACATATACATATGTATGGTACGGTCACATATACATATGTTTGGTACGGTCACATATACATGTGTTTGGTATGGTCACATATACATATGTTTGGTACGGTCACATATACATATGTTTGGTACGGTCACATATACATACATACTATGTGTGCCACATATACTGATCAGCATGTGTGAGTGAATGTAGAAAATAAGACATTCTACATGCCAGACATCATGGGTCACTGCATACTTAAAGAGTCACAAAGCAGGAAGATGTCATGGTGAACCACTGTATTTACATTTCATGCACTATACTGCATGCAGCACATACGTGTTCTTTTTCTTGGTTTAATTTCTCCAAATCTTTTGGTTTTCCAGTACCATGATGAGAATGGATCCAATTCCTAAGTCAAAGTTGACCACTGAAATTGTTAATTACAGTGCCTTGTGTACAGAGAGAGAGACACACACACAAATCATAAATTCTCAGAATTTGCAAGCAGAAATCAGAGCAATGTAAAGAAAGATACCCAGTCCTTTCCAACACTAGTAGGAGCAACTGGACAAATAAAAAAAGGATTTACAATCATACTTAAGTATGCTACCTGGGCATAGATAACCCCATAAGAACTGCAGGCAGGGGCAATTCTGGGTACATTGCAGGTGCAGAACACTCTTGGCTAACCTCAAAGATTAAAAAAATACAGATTTAACAAACTCTAATGGTACCCTGACTTAGGCTTAGGGTCTGTTCCTGTCATAGTATTAACATTCCAAAACATTTGGAGAACTTGAACTGTGAGAAGCCCTACTGCATGCACTAAAACTAACATAATCATATCACAGTGTCTTAGTATGCACCACCAAGAACAATTTGACTCTACAAATCCTTTTCTCTTGCTTTCTTAATTAGAAGAATTTTGGGTGTGGTATTACAGAATGTTGAGGAAGAGAAGATTTTAGATATGCAAGTTATAATTGTTTGTGAAGATATGAACACAAATTTCTATGGTTAATAATAAATATGTTTCTGGTAGAGCTGTGATCCAATCAAAGAGATCCATTTCAGGCTCAGTCTCAGAGCACAGTCTGGTTAAGTAAGTTGTAGTCACTTAGGTATCTGTACAGAGCATTTGCACACAATTCTCCATAGTGATCATTGGTGTCTGCCATTGTGGGTGGTAAAGCTTTTTATACCATTGCTTAGTTAGCTGCTGTTAGCTTTGGTAACATTTTTTATAATTTTTGTTCCTGTGAGGGTGTCAGTTCCAGCAGATACTTTAAACAAGACTGATTTGTAGTCTGACCTAACCAGGGAGGGCATCAGACATGGGGAGGTACAGTAACCCCCCCCCCCATGTTGGTAAGTACTATGTCCAGAACATTATAGCACCTGGGGTGGAGTGCAGATTATCTGTTCCAGAGCATTTGTGATAACAAAGTCCAGGAACCTCTGGGTGAGTGTATTGCTTGTGTATGTCCCCCAGTCTATGGAAGGATAGTTGAAATCTACCATGAATAAGGTGTTGGGCTGTATGGCAAGGGATTCCAGTAAATCAAGGTAGGTGATGTGCTTATCCTGGTTCATGGTGGGGGATCTATAGCTAGCAATAATGTGGCATGGTACTTTCCCAATAATTAATTGGATGGCATAGTAGTGCAGCGGTAGCATTGTCACCTCACAGCAAGAGGTTCTCCAGTTTGATTCTTCGCTGGAGTGCCTTCTGTGTGGAGTCTGCATGACCTTCCTGTGTTTGTGTGGCTTTTCTCTGGGTACTCTGGTTTCCTCCCACATTACAAAGGCATGCTTCTGGAGTATTTCTCCCTGGGCCTCTGCTGAAAATTGGCTTTGTTCCCAGTCGGACTTTCCCAGTAAACAAATGTTAAATAAATAAATAATTGGACATGGAGTAGTAGTACTGAAGATACACCTCCACCTTTGGATCCTTCATGCCCATTTTGAGGTCTGACCGTGTGGAAGACATTGTATCCTTGCACAGCTGGGGTGTTCTCAACAGCCTTAAACCATGTCTCGGTAACTGCACAGACATCAGCATCCTCTAAGGTCTAAGGTGAAGAATGCTTCCAGGGAGTGCAGCTTCATGTTTAAACTCCTAGCATTAAGCATAACAATCCTGAGTTTGTCTTGATTAGATTTTGTTACATTGGAAAATTTGTTGTTTTGACATTGCCTAAAAAGGCTCTATGGGGAGGCAATGGCCTTTGCCAGTATCCAAAAGCCTAGGGGAGGCAGGTGCAGACCATCTGTAGAAAATCAGCAAGGTCTGTCTACCATATCCTTCCAGGCTGATAGATACTGGATCCCCCTGGACTGACACCAGAAACTGAGCCAATTGTTGAAGTCGATCACATTTTTGTTTATATTGTAGCAACATCCTGGGGGGGGGGTAGGATACTGCTTAGAGCTAGGGACATACCTGTCTGGGACACATAATCAGAGAATTCTGTCATGTCTCTCTTCATATAGTCAAGAGAAGTATGTCGGAAGTCAATCACTCCAGCATGGACTATGACTGAGTCGTAATGGTACTTGTTGATGAGTGACTTTTGTGCATGCGTAATTTGTCAGATTTTGGCACCTGATAAGCAGCTGACTGTGGCCTTCTCCTTGTCCAGTCTAGCGAGGGAGACATCTGTGTGTCTCACTATGGAGTCACCTATGACCAAGACATTTGATGTGTTTTGCCTTAGGGGCTTATTTGTTGAGACACGTGTGTGTATGTGTGTGTGTGTGTGTGTGTGTGTGTGTGTGTGTGTGTGTGTGTGTGTGTGTGTGTGTGTGTGTGTGTGTGTGTGTCTGTGTGTGTGTATGTGTGTGTGTATGTGTGTTTGTGTGTGTGTGTTGATATGTGTAGTGGTTTATTTTTGCTTAGTTGTGAGTGTGGGTGGTGTGCATTTAGGAGGTCTCTATTCTTTTGGTAGGCTTTTTGTGAGTGCCTCCACATATGTGGGTTTATGTATCATATCATGACTTTATTTTTTGTGAGAGATGAGCTCTGTGTGAGAGGTGAAGTGTGTGTGCTGATATCCTGTTTGATGTCTAGATTGACTCCAATTCCACAATGTATTTGCATCTCTCCCATATGGTGCTTGCTTCTTTTAGGAGTAAATGGTTGTCAATATACATGAGGCAATTGCTACATTGCCTCAAGATGCCCATATCAATCAAGCTAGCAGGAGAAATGATGGGAAACTACCCATCCACTGTGGCAAGATTTTTCTGAATGTGGTATTTGGGAAGGAAGTGGGCTAGCTGGACTTAGTCACTAACAGCAACAATGAAACAGTAATTCAATTAAATACAGTTAACAAAATGCAGTGTTGGCTTACAATATATGTATTTTTATTTTTTTTCAGTGGATACCTTGGGTATCAGTGCAGATGTACTCCAGACCTCTGGCTAAAGTTTTAAAATGTTGAGTGGCTCTGGTAAACTGAGTGCAAACCCTTATAAGTGCAAGGCTTATATACAGGCACATTTAAACAGTTATAACACAACTACCAATGGGAAAGCCCCAAAATGAGCCTTTCTCCAGCAATCCCTAACTTAGATGGGTCCTGGGCTACACATTTCTGCAACAAGGGTGCAGGGAGGCCCTCTTAATGTAAGATAGCTGGTTTAAGAGTATAGTGATATCAAACAGTCTGGATTCAGCAGGTCTGAATCTAGCCTATGTTATGTATGGAAAGGAAAAACAATTTCTAGATGGGAAGGAGTAGGGGATAGCCACTCACTTAATGATCAAAGTGAGAGTGTTTAGTAGTTACTATTAGATTACCTGCATTGGTATCACCCTATGCACAAACTGGCAGCTCTTCGAGCAACTGTAAACAGTGGGAGACTATGGAGAGTGTTTTCTATAGAGGATGTTATACTGCAGAGTTTGATTTATATGCAAGCATGGGGAACCATGTTTGCAAGACTTTTCTAAACTTAAACCCTCAGGCCAATCAGATAAAAACACAAAAAGCTATTGACTGGTAGTTTCCACATTGGATGGGTTGAATTTAGCTCTCATCTCCCACCAGAGTGCAAAAGACCCCTCCCAATGTAAACCAAGTTGGCTTTGAACTCAAGTGCATTAACAAATGATTTAGAAAAGAAGTAGGAATTCCTGAAATATCAGGAATCTGTGGAAATGTTCACAACACACAAAAATTTTGCGAAACTTAGTAATATTTTGGCAGACTCAGAACAGCATTTGCAGAATACTATTAAAACAATCTAAGAGCAGTACAGTGACAAACAAATGGAGTTTCTTTAACAAGTGCAGTCTGAAAAGCAGTGATAAATTCAACCAAATAAATAAATGCAGCACAGAATTGTTAAATATCACGGAAACAGATCAAGTGCAAAAAATATACTTATAGGTTCATAGGTTCATACTAGGCTATCTGCCCGAGGGCATTTACAAGCCTAGCCCATCGTTTTGTGGCTTACGCCACCCCTTTAGTATGGGGAACTATACCCATTATTTTGCTGTGCCTCTGTCAAGCAGTGACACTGAGGTAATCCCTGGGGTATATCTGCGATCTCCCATCCATTGGTCAAGATTTCTCTTGAACAAGGCCAGCGAGGTGCTCTGCCTCACATATACCGGGATTTTGTTCCACAGCATAGGGAGTCTTTGGGTGATGAATCTATCCCTCCAGCACGTCCTATTAATAGCCGTGTCGAGGTTTAAGTCTCCCACCCTTGTGGCTCTGATGGATCTAGATTTTTGAGGTGAAGCATATTCATCAAATCTGGGTTTGACATGGCCTTGTATGTTAGGCAAAGGTCACCTCTGAGCAAGCGGTGGCGACTGAATAGAGCTGGAGTTCTTTCAGTCGGGCAGCATAGGACAGATTTTGAGACCCTTTATCCTTTTGGTGAGGAACTTTTGTGGCCTCTCCAGCTGCTGCACGTGTCGGGTCAGATACATTCCGAATGGGGCATTGTACTCAATCATTGGTCTGATGAGTGATGAGTAAAGGGAGACTATGACCTCCCTTGATCTAGATGAGAATCCCTTCATGATAAGGTGGGCAATGTAGAAGGTCTTCCTAACTACTTTAGCTACATGGGTGTCGAATGACAGATTACTATCAACCTGGGTCCCCAGGTCCCTGATAACTTCTTCTGTGCTCAGTGGATTGCCACCTATTTGGTAGCTAGGGGTAACCTTGTTTTTCCCGAAGGGTATGACTATGCATTTTTTGGCATTCAACTTTAGGCCGTGGCTCTGGCACCAGTTTTCCGTTTCTGTGAGACCCTTCTGAAGGATATCTGTGTCAGATGTATTTTCTACTATGGCGCCCAGTTTGCAGTCATCTGCAAACTTTGTCAGCCATAACCCTCCTGTGTTTGCTTGTACTTCAGAAAAGTAGATGCCAAACAAGAGTGGGCCCAGGACTGAGCCCTGTGGGACACCACTTGTGACAGGCTTTGAGTCTGACATGGCGCCAGCAACTCTGACCCTGTGGGTTATGTCACTCAGCCAGTTTGCAACCCATCTTGTAATGTATGGGTTAACATTTAAGCTGATGAGTTTTTCAATGATACCCAAGTGGGGTATTGTATCAAAGGCCTTAGCCAGATCGAGGTAGGCTGTATGGACTGCCTTTCCCTCATCAATGGCTTTGGTGACTGTTTCGAAAAAGTCAACCAAGTTTAAAAGGCATGATCTGCCTTTGACAAAGCCAAACTGGGTTGGATCCAAAGTCTGCAGATTCCCTATGTCTTTATTTATGAGGTCCATTATGATCCTCTCCATGGCTTTGCAGATAAGGCTTGTCAAGCTAATGGGCGGTAATTTCCAGGGTCGGTGGAGGCACCGCCTTTGTGAAGTGGGACCACAGTTGCAGTCGCCACTCCTGGAGTGCGTATCCAGAGGTAAGACTTTGATTAAACAGCTGTCCTAGCTGTGGGTTTAATTCCTCATTGAGTTCGTGGAGCACACAGCCGGGGACACCATCAGGTCCCATGGATGCTGTGTTTTTGCTTTGGAGAGAGCAGTTCTCACTTGGGCATTGGAGATGTTTGGGGGGCTGCAATCGTTTGGTATAGATATCTCTCCTTGTGGGGGGGGGGGAGTTTGCACTGAACCTGTCAGCCAGTATGTTGGCAATGTCTGTAGGATCAGTAATCTTCACATCATTTTGAACTAGTTCTGAGCATATCTGGGAGTTTCCTCCCAGGTTTCTAACATAGCTAAAGAAGGCCTTATGATTGTCTTTTGAGTCTTTAGCTATTTTTCTCTCGAAATTTGCTTTGGATGATTTTATGAGACCTCTTAGTTTTTTACTTATAGTGATCAAGGGTGTCTTACCTTTTAAGGATTTTGCTCTATCTTGTAGTAGCTTCCTCCTTTTGTTGTAGAGTTTGTTTATGGCTGGGGTCCACCAGACTGGACGCTTACCTTTGGTACAGAGAGTCTTTGTTTTGCTTGGGATTGCCTTATCCATGCAGTCCTGCAGGTGCTGGTAGAAGGCATTTGTAAGTGATTCAGCGGCTTGAGTACTGTTTTCCGCCGGCTCGGGGGCCTTAAAGGAGACCACACTAGTCTTTAGAAGTGTGAAGTCGGCTTTCGAGAAGTTCTTTACTGTGGTCTTTTTTATTTCAGGTGGGGGTGGAATGAGGACTTCCAGCGAGATTAGTTTGTGATCTGATCTCACCAGTGAGGGGTATACTTCTGGTGTTGAACATTGTGCTCCCATGTTCGTGATGATGAGATCAAGTATGTTGTCACCTCTTGTGGGGATGGTGACTAGTTGTTCCATGGCATTTGAGTTTATGAATTCCAGGAACTTTTGGGCTAGGGTGTTTGGGCTTGAGTAGTGTTCCCAGTCTATATTAGGGTAATTGAAGTCACCTAGTATGATGGTGTTTGGTGATACATTTATCCCCTCTAGTGTTTTCAGGAAGGCCATGTGAGGTTCCTGAGTTTGTGAGGGTGGCCTGTAACATGCTACAATTTGCAGAGCAGTCTTGCCTATGGTTAATTGCACCTGGATGGTCTCCGATGCATCATGCGTTGCCACCAGTCTTGAGGTGTGGGTGTCCTTGATGAATATGGATACCCCCTCCTTTCTTAGTATTGTCTGGATTTTGGGCCGGAACGCATGATATGAGGCAAAACCTGATAGTGCTGGGGTGCTCTCAGGAGCCTTGAACCAGGTTTCTGTCACAGCACAGACATCGATGTTCTCCATACTGAGAAGGGCTTGAGTCGTGCATTTTGAGATTTAGACTTCTGGCATTGAGCAGCATTACCCTTAGTTTTTTTCCTTTTTTGTGTTCTAGGGTGGTAGGTTTAGAATTTGAGCCTTGCCTAAAAAAGGCACTATGGGGGTGGCAAGAGCCTTTGCCAATATCTGGAATCCCAGGGGTGACAGGTGCAAGCCGTCCCTTGCGAAGCAGCGTGGCTTGTCCAGCATGCCATCCCAGGCAGACAGACACTGGATCCCCTTTGAATGACACCAGTACTTAAGCCAATTGTTAAAGCTGATCATCTTATCTCTGTATTGTGGCATCATTCTTGGTGAAGGTAGGATGCTGCTCAAGGTCAGGGTCATACCTGCCTGGGCTACATAATCAGAGAGCTCCTCAATGTCTCTTTTCATGTAGTCCAAGGAGGTACGTCTCAGGTCGTTTACACCAGCGTGGACAATGACTGAGTCGTATTTGTACCTGCTGTTGAGAGACCTGAGTGCTTGCGTTATGTGGCGGATTCTAGCGCCCGACAGGCAGCTTACTGTGACCTTCTCCTTACTCAGTCTGGTGAGCGGGACGTCAGTGTGTCTGACTATGGAGTCACCAATGACTAATGTGTCTGGCATTGTGTTTGGCCTTAAGGGCTGTGACTGTTTGACACTCTGACTGTGAGGTCTATGTGTTGCAGGTGTTGTGTTCTGAGGTGGTGGTTGTTTGGGTGTCTGCTTTGGTGGCCTCTGCTGTTTTAGTAGATTTTTGATCAGAGCCTCCGAGTATGTCTTTGTGTGTTTATGTGTATGATTTGAGGTTGTGGTGGTACTATGTGAGACTGGGTCTATAGTGTGTGTGGTAACCTTCTCCTCCTGACTGGTCTTGCCAGTCCTATGTTGAGAGAGCTCAGCCTCCAGTTTGGCCGTATAGTTGCATCTCTCGCATGTATTTGTGTTTTATATCAGTTTTGTAATTCCAGATGGTTTTAGAAGCAATCCGAGTTTTGCAGCAACAGGTGTCCAAGCCAGGAACAAAGAAGTGCTAAATAAATGACTTATACATACCAACTCCAAGATCACACTAAAGCAGGAAAGGGCACACTCCCACACCCAGCAAATGCTAGTTTAATATTTTGAATGTTTGACCAAACAGTGTTTGATATTCCAAATATTTGACCAAAGCAATGACTCTTTCTCTCTTTATCTCTCTCTCTCGATATATATATATATATATATATATATATATATATATATATATATATATATATATATATACACACACACACACACACACACACACACACACACACACAACTTTTAATTTAAGACTCTTTATCTAATCACAATGTATCAAAATATTTAATATAAGGCATATTTAATCTAAAACATCTTTAACTGAATCATAATTCATCTAAAATTTCATAAACAGGAAATACTCAACAAAAAATCTTTTGGGGCTCTGCCCCCCCCCCTTTTAAATATACTAATTCTACTGTCACATAACCATGGAGAAGTGAGAAAGCAACACGTATTTAATCATTGCTGGTGCACAAACACAAACTTGCGTTCACAGGTGTACAACATGTAGGTGGGTATCAGCAAAGTATAAATGGTGCCCTGATCTAATTTGACTTGCAATTCCTACTACTCTAACACCCTAAACCACACCAACAGTAATTCCCTGTAGCCTGCCATAGCTGTTTCTTTAAGTGCAATTAGATTAAATGTCTTTTAGATTACATATGCTTTAAATTAAATATTTTAATATTTTATAATTAGATAAAATTAGTCCTAGGTCAAACGTATCCCCTGCACCACTAACACTGATGCAAGTCACATTAATGCAGGCAATGTTAAAAACAACCCCCCACACCAAACAATAAGAAAACTAAACAATGAAAAATGGAAACACATAGTTTCCTTTTCCAGTCATTAAACCCAAATCCTAACTATACCCCCAGACCAAATTTGAATAGTGAGACTGTTAGTGAAAGTGTTTTTTTTTTTGTAATTTAATGTGTAGGGTTAGGGTTACTGGCAGTACTACATAGTTAGGGTTAGCACTCCTTAGTAAGTTGCCTTACCTTACAAATGCATGTCTGCCTCAGCCCTAGCTTTATGCCTAACCTGGCACATTAACTTACAAAATCCCTTTTCCCTAACAGGACCACTACAGAGGACACTTTGATACAAAAACATGCTCTGTCAAACGTGCACAACACACACACATTCAAACTATCTCATAACATAATACTTACTCTAACCCTGAAACACATAGACTCATACAAAAATGCACCCCACAAGAATGAACTTTCATTGCACTTGGCAATGAGTGCCTTCAATATTTCAAACTAGCTGATCACACTTTTGAACAAGTACCCGTGTGTGTGTGTGTGTGTGTGTGTGTGTGTGTGTGTGTGTGTGTGTGTGTGTGTGTGTGTGTGTGTGTCTCTATGTGTGTGTCTTTGTATAGAGGCAGACACACTAACACAGATGTGTGTGGGTGTGCATAAAAATGTGTCTAGTCATAAGAAAGAAAGACCACTTTACCAAAGATAAGAAGGCCGAGACAAGATCTCTGAAACTTCATTATAGTAGCCTAAACATTTCCAATGGTAAGTAACCAGTTGACCACCAAGGGGAAATTTGCCCTTTTCCTCACTGTGGTGCAATTCCAGAGTTGGTATATTTTGTTATGAGGAGGTGTGAGGGCTTAGCCCACTGTGAGGATGCCATCCCAGCTAACTAGAATTATGTAAATACTCATATGTCATTTGTAAATATTAACATGATCCATAGGCTTGTCTTACAAATGTAAGAAAACTATATAAGTGTGTTAAACTGTATGTTATGTGCTGAGCTTCAAAAATGTAACCACAGTGCACCCTGCTGGAGGAGGGCAGAAATGTATATGGACTATATACCTATACAAATGTATGTTTTCATGGTAGAAGTTGGAACATACAGAGTTAACTTGCAAACTCTGAGAAAATAAGTAAAGAGTTTACAATGTTCTATAAAGTTAGTTAATACAGCAAATAGACATAATGTCTGCAGCTAGAAATTCTTTCTATTGTCTGAAAATAGAAATAATTACAGGTTTCAGTGGTAAAACTATTTAACTAGTTTTATGACTTCCAGTTCCAGGCAACTTCTTAGAGATAAGTCTTTTGACACAGAGGTGACAAAGAATGATGTAATCTGAGATAACCCAGCAGAAATGTTTGATAGTAATTTAGGAACTATCTCAGATAGTGAGTCTGTGCATTTTGTATATTTCTTTGGAGCTGTAAACATCCATTCAGCACTTACATTTGCCTGGCTCTGTAAGTAAGTTATTTAGAACATAGTTTCTCTTAGAGATAGATAAGTATATAGTAATATCAGTTTAGATGTTTTCTATATTTATGTGAGACTGTCCTGCAATGTTGTTTTAAAATATTTCTTGTGATTCTGAACTCTGTTGTCACTGTGTTGAGTTATTGAGTATTTTGTTATGCTTTTATTATTTATTATTGAATATATTTAAACCTTTTAATTGTGGTTTGTTTGTTTAGAGATATTTAAGCTCTTAGAGTACTTGCATATGTATATGGTGACACTGTAGAGGCCACTCTTAAATAG
>NC_056745.1:1473174734-1473177234 GCF_019279795.1 Protopterus annectens | reverse complement strand
TATTTTTGAACATGTGAAGCTGTCAGCTCGTGAGTAAAGGGTTATCTGAAATGTTATCGTTCAGCTGGAATGTGCAATCAACAAGAAATAACACTACTACATTTGTATTGCTTAAATGCAAGGTTTCACATAAAGAAAACATTCAAATCTGCATTTTTCCTATATACAGTCATCAACATTAACACTCCACCTTACTAAGGAGGAAAGAAAAAAAAAAACTAGTGACAATTTCTCTGTTTTCCCTGCTTTTCCTTTTAAATGCAAGCATCACAAAAACATAGCTATATATCAGACCACACTAAAACATAAAATACATCATGTTATATCAGGTTGTAGAAATATGTGGCTTCAGGGAAATATGTAAAGATGTAATATTGGCAAACTAACTGTATATATAAAGTAATATAGCTAAAAGCTATGTTAGAATGTGTTAATAGTTGTTACAACAAGATATTATGTTTAAACAGAGACCAAATTGAGATGATAGAAAAATTATTGGGTGTTTATCTTTAAAAGTGACGTCAATATAATAAGATGTTGTCACTGATCTAGTTTGTTTAAAATATATATGTATGTTAGCACTAGAAAATACTAAAAACAAATGAGTAGCAAACACTGATGCAAAATCCAAACTAAAACCAATAATTCACCAGAAGGGCAAATGGAAAACACACCTTTATTTACAATTTGACAGGTTGAGTGCTTTCATAAAAAAAAATTCCCCAGGATTCATGAAGCTTGGCGCAAGAACGGCATTAGCCTTGTGCCGACCGTGCGGCATAGAGATGGCACAGCAGCACCATATGCATATTAATGAAGGCATGCTGCCACAATGTCCACGTGCATAGAAAACGTGCGCGAGTGCAGGGGGCATGTCTAAGCGCTGCACGGAGGCGTGAACATGTTGACTGCAGACGCACAACCTAAAATGCTGACTAGTACAGCCTGCCTCTAATAGTAATCACTCCTGTCAGTGTCCGTGGATACTGAAATGTATGCAAAGCATACAAGACAGTTTCACGAACACCAAAATAAAAAGTAAACACAAAGGCACGTAGCTGAATATTGAGCCCCTGTCCCTCGAACAAATGACATTTAAAACCCCGTGCCCGTATTCCATTGTAGTGTTGATTGTTAAACCAAGTGGAAGCAAAATGCAGCGTGTTTGCGCACCGCTGCCCTTTGCTAAGCCTAGCCCAATGGTAAGGGTTACCACCTGTTCCACTTTGTGAGGGACAGTCCCTCTCTGGGCAACATGGGCACAAGAAAGCATTCATAATGAATGCGAAGGAAAACAGCAGCGGAACACCCGCATTATCTAGTGCTTGACATATCAAGCTGGCCAGAGTTGAGCAAACCCCCTGTGTCTCTAACCACAGGTAGGATGCTAACAGTGGAACTAAGTCTGTCCACGTGGTAAGTCTGACTTTCAAATGGGTACAGGGCAGTCCCGGTCCCCAGTCGGAAAAGCCTAAAAAAAGATGACCATATGAACACCCTGACCATCATATGAAGGTATGTGCCAGGACTATAGGCTTGTGAAGTCGGAATATACTTGAAGTGAGTCAACATGTGGGATGGGCCCAGAACAGTAGGGAATGGCGCATGTGTAGTGGTGCAGTTTTCCTAACTGGAGAATGGATGCCTGCTGTGTTAGTGACATGTTGAGGTGTGTGTACGGATAACTATAAACTATGGGTATACATATAAATGAAGCAGCATACCAATAGTGTAGAGGTTAGAGCATCCACTTAATGAACAGGCATTCATGGTTCAAGTTTGACTATAGCACATATCATTTTCCATGTGGAATGAATGTCGTCCTGCTGTAAAACCAACATAATAATATGTAAAAGTGAACTTGAGTATCGCACGGGACTTTTAACCAGATCATTTCAATCAAAGGGGTACTGTCATAATGAATAAGGCACAAGTAAGCACAAATAAGTGGCAGTAAACATATATAAAAAACAGTAAGCATATGCAACTGCATTTCAGTGTGTGTAAGCAGAGCCCGGCATAGGAAATGTATATGAGTATGCGCAGATGTAATATATATATATATATATATATATATATATATATATATATATATATAAACACACACACACACACACACACACACACACACACACACAAACACACACACACATATCTATATATATATATCTATCTATATATATATATATATATATATATATATATATATATATATATACATACATACATATATATGACAAATGAACGTCGTAACAATAAAGCATAGACAAGGGTTGAGAAGGGAATCAACAGCAGCTATAGTATCATAGAGTGATGTCAGCGTATGCCATATCACGCTGGCCAGGAATGAGCAAAACACTGCTACACACACCACAGGCAGAATATCACCAGTGAGAGTAACATAGTTGAATTACTAAGTCAACTTTACACACAGACAGAGGGTAGTCCCTGCTGGGACTACCCAAAAATTATTTAGAGTGTTTAGCCCTCCTACCATTAC
>NC_056745.1:1473057234-1473169734 GCF_019279795.1 Protopterus annectens | reverse complement strand
CAACAGTACTTGTCCAGTCATTATGTGTGAACAGTACTCTTGCAAGGTGCTGTGTGTAACATCATCATCATGAGAAAGGTAAATGGGGTAACCATAGAGAGACCGGAAGTGTTGCGTGTACAGTGTGGCCATCCTCATTACGTGTACCTTGACCATTTAGGAGTGATGTGCATACCAGGATCGTGCGCCTGAAGGACAGGGGTGAGGATAACAGGAGTATGTTGAGATGCATATTACAAGGGTTACATGTGTCCAGTGGACACGTGTATGAAATGGACAGCTATGTATAGGGAAGATGTTGTCCTAGGAGCCGACTGGCCTTATGTTTCCATAGGGTGAGGGTCAGATGTGGGGGAAGGAGAGTAGGTATGGCTGTGGAGGATAGGTAGGGTAGGATCACAGACAAGACAGCATACAGGGTCAGTATATGACACATGTGGGGGGATACACCATGGACGGGGATGGGTGTTCAGCATTCACAAACCCATGGGAACAGTGGGACGGAGGTCCCCAGCCATGGGCAGCCGCCACTGCACCCAAACAGCTGCAAAGGAGGTAGTGCTAGGGGCTGGCCAGGAGGGGCAGCATCACCCTGCAAATGTGACACTCTGCCCTTGAGCTTGAATATCTGGCTTTGGAACCCCTTAGTGAGCCCCCAAACCAACACGTCTGGGACCGCACAACAGCAGACATGTTCCTGTCTGGTCCTGCTCCTGGGGGACATGCCCCATCCTCAGTGGTGGTACCACCAGAAGGTGGTGAAGAGCCAACAGAGGTTGAGGGCCAAGGCTGGGCCTCAGATGTGCTAGTGCCCAGTGCCATGGTCAGCTGAAGTGGAACAGGAGGTTCTGCCGGGACCTCCCAACCCATACAGCCTATGGTGTTGCAGTTTAAACCCCCATATGGCTTAGTGATAGACAACAGCATTCAGGATTATCTACAACAGTATGCATAGATATCACCATCAACCCAACACAACAGATGGAATACATTTGCAGAGGGAGCACAACACATGCATATATACTGCATGACATCTGTACAATGTGTAGTAGACATGTAACCACAGCTATGAACAGTTGCCCATTATTGGTTTGTCACTGGGAACCCCAGACAGTGTCTGTCATACCACTTTTTCATGTGACATATGTCCAGTCAGGGATGCAATGGCACTAACACATCCCTATCATCATGTACTGTCTGCAATCCTCACATTATGCTCCTGCTGTGCACAGATGTGTGTTCAGTGTGTATCACAGGACACAAATGGTTCCACACACTGTCCAGTTCACAGATGGCCCTACAGATGGGGGTCCCTCACAGAGTACTGTCATGTCTGTATTAAAACATGCTGAATAGCCATTACCACACACAACATGTTAAACAGGCAGTAGTCTCAATGCAGCATAGCTACACTTACATGCTGTAGTCATGTGTGGCACATCACCCTCCTGCCTTTAGGCTATTTCCCACAGTGCATGATGTTTGAGGTACATCCAGATATCATCTGTGATGCCGTTTCAGAACACCACATCCAGGTACCACTCACAGCGACTGTCATGACCAAATACCAGCATGATTTTCTTAGATAGTGTACTGTGTTTATCATACGAATGGCTATGGGAACACCAGCACAGCTGTTCCACATGCAATCAGCTAGAGGAGGACAGAAACATGTCCATCACTTACAATACACATGCTGCTGCTGAGCAGGTGTACACCTCCACATCCACCAGAGAGTGTGTGGGAGGAACAGACAAAGTACACCAGAGAAAGGCTTGGAGACTAAACCCTAAGCATCGTCTGCCACATGCCTAACAGTACAGGTGTCAAACCCCTGACTGACTAGTCATTACTATTACATGTGCATGAAGTTACTACATGTGCCACAAAGCCGTCATGTTGCTGTCCTGTAAGAACATATATGTGTGCAGGTGAGAGACATGTGCAACAGAGATATAGTAGACATACATTAGGTGTAGCACACATGGCTGTCCACGTGAATGGATGCCATTGTCACCACAACTGCACTCTCTAATGTACATGGATTGACACTCTTTGCCATGGCCACAAATACACAACCTAACTACTTAGTTTGCCACACTGCATTAATGCACAGGACTACATGCACCACAGGGGATATCTGGAGGTTCTATGGGCTAGGGCATGTGAAAGTGTTTGACAGCTGTTGGTATGCCAGTGATGGTTATACTGGGAGTGTCTGTGGTTGGGAGCATCATAACCCACATGCAGACCCAAGGTGCCAGTACTGACATGCATGTATGCATTGCTTCATGGGTGTGTAGTGGTTGGCTGTGCAAGATGGCTGTACAAGGCTGGATGAGGGGTAATCCTTGGCATCGCATCACCTGACAATGGTGTGCAGTGTGGTACAGGGGTGTAGTGTCTGAAATGTCCTACACAGATGGGTACTGCATGATCTGCCCTGACATCCTGGTTACCAATGTTTATGGCCATAGCTTTGCAATGCATGCCATGTCTGTGTTTGATAGTCCTTCACATGGACATTTCCTGGGGTGTGCATGTCCCAAAATACTGTACAGTGACATGTACAGGTGTACCTGGTTTGGCAGGCACATGTTGTGTACACAGACTGTTATCCCCCGATATGCCAATACTGGCCTCATGTGACAAAACCTGCTTATAGTAAGCAGGCTGACCCTGCACCTGCATTGATAGTATGATACAGGTATTCCCTGGTGTCAGTGGCATTGGTCCATGCACGGCATATGTGTACAGCATTGTATGGCCTCTGTGGATCACATTTGATGGCACCACATATGTTGCAGGCATCCAGTGAGGAACACACTAAAGGCTTATAGTGCCTGCATATTTCAACTGTTTCTTACTGAAATTGGTACACCTTGTTTGCTGTAGCATAGACTAGATCCAGGCCTGCTGAATCTAGCTCTGTTTGTATGCTTGTTGTTTGTTTGCTTGTTATTTCCCTGAAACGCTAATACCACCTAAAATGTGGCTTTTCAGCGCTTCTGTGGATCCCTAGTGATATCTGCATTGCTTACTGTACTCATTTCCTTGTTTCACTTAAAAGAAAGTGACTGTTTGTCATTTTTGCATTTAAGTTACCTTTAACACATTGCATTTAAGTTACCTGGCACTTGCTCACTAAAGCAATTATATAAGTCAGCACTAAAAAATTAAAAGCACTACACCCTCATAAACTCCCCTTGAGCACCTTGTTCCCCATTGGCCCTTTTCTTTCAATTATAAAGGAATTCCCAATTCTATTCTAGCATGTCCAAAGGTCAGTTGTCAATCTTCTCTCTGGTCCAGCTGGTGAATCTGGGAATCTTGAGGCAATGTTACAACTGCCTCATGTACACAGACAACCCTCTCCTCCTCCCAACAAATTCCAACACATGTGAGAGATGCATCCATATAGCCAAACTGGAGGCTAAGCTCTCTCAACTCAGTACTGGCGTAACCAGTCAGGAGGAGAAGGAAACCACACTCAATACAATTCCAGTCTCACATAGACCTACCACGACAGCAAACGAAACACATAAACACACAAAAACATACTCGGAGGCTCTAAATAAAAATCTGCCTAACCAGCAGAGACCTCCAAAGCAGACACCCAAGCAACCGCTACCCCAAAACAAAACACGTGCAACACATAGCTCACAGAGCCAATGTGCCGAACAGACACAGCCTTTAAGGCTAAACAACACACCTGATACACTTGTAATAGGTGACTCTATCGTCAGGCACACTGACGTCCCACTCACTAGGCTGAACAAGGAGAAGGTCATGGTGAGCTGCCTGTCAGGTGCTAGGATCCGCCACATAACACAAGCACTCAGGTAACTCCAAGGCAAGTACAAATATGACTCAGTCATTGTCCATGCTGGTGTGAATGACATGAGACGTACCTGCCTGGACTACATGAAAAGAGACATAGAGGAGCTCTCTGAGCATGTGTCCCAGGCTGGTATGACACTGACCTTGAGTAGCATCTTACCCTCACCAAGAATGATGCCACAATATGAAGACAAGATGATCAATTTCAACAATTGGCTTAAGTATTTGTGTCATTCAAAGGGGATCCAATGCCTGTCAGCCTGGGATGACATGTTTGACAAGCCACGATGCTTCGCTAGGGATGGCTTGCACCTGTCACCCCTGGGCTTTCAGATATTGGCAAAGGCTCTTGCTACCCCCATAGTGCCTTTTTTAGGCAAGGCTCAAAAGACAAACCCAGCTCCATAGGTATCACAAGGGATAAGAAACTAAGAGTAATGCTACTCAATGCCAGAAGTCTAAACCTCAAGATGCACGCACTCGAAACTATCCTTAGCATGGAGAACATCGATATCTGTGCAGTAACAGAAACCTGGTTCAAGGCTCCCGAGAGCACCACAGCACCACCAGGTTATACCTCATACCATGCTTTTTGGCCCCAAAACTTGGACCGACCCACAAAAGGAGGGGGGAGTATCAATATTCGTCAAAGATACCCACACCTCCAGGTTGGTGACACAGCACGAAGCATCAGAGACTATCCATGTGCAACTAACAGTGGGTAAAACTGCCTTCCAGTTTATAGCCTGCTACAGACCACCATCCCTAACCCAGGAACCCCACTCAGCCTTCCTGAGAACACTGGAATATATGAAGGTCTCTCCAAACACCATTATATTGGGCGACTTCAACTACCCAAACATAGACTGGGAGCATTACTCTAACTCCAACACCCCAGTCTAAAGGTTCCTAGAATTTATAAACTCAAATGCTATGGAACAACTTGTTACCACTCCCACAAGAGGGGAAAACATACCGGACCTGATCATCACCAACATGGGGACTCTATGCTCCAGACCAGAAGTGTATCCCTCACTGGTAAGATCAGACCATAAACTAATCTCACTGGATATTCACATCCCGACCCCACCCCCTGCCCAGAAAACCACAGTGAAAAACTTCTCGAAAGCAAATTTCACACTCCTCAAAACCGAGGTGGAATCCTTCAAAGCTCCCGGGCCTGTGGAAAATACGGCCCAGACCGCAGAATCCTTTATAAACGCATTCTATGAACACCTTCAGGAATGCATGGATCATGCGATCCCAAATAAAACCAAGACCCAATCCTCCAAAGGCAGACGTCCTGTCTGGTGGACCCCAGCCATAAACAAACTATACAATAAAAGGAGGAAGATACTAAATGATAGAGCAAAATTCCAAAAAGGGAAGGCATCTCTGATCAGTATTAGCAAAAAACTACGGGTACTCACAAAATCGTCTTAGTCCAGCTTCGAGAGAAAAATTGCACAGGACACTAAGGATAATCACAAGGCTTTCTTTAGTTATGTTAGGAACCTGAGTGCTAATTCCCAGATATGCTGAGAATTAGTCCAAAATGACAAAAAATACACCGAACCCACAGACATTGCCAACATCCTAGCTGACAGGTTCAGCGCAAACTCCCCCCCTCCCCACCAAAAGGGCAAATATCTATCCCAGCAGAGTGCTGGCCCCCTGACATCTCAGATGCTCAGGTAAGAGCCGCCCTCTCCAAAGCAAAAAACACAGCATCAATGGGACCAGACAGTGTCCCGGGCTGCATCCTACATGAACTCCAAGAAGAGCTAAACCCAAACATAAAACTACTGTTCAATCTCAGCCTTACTACAGGATATGTACCCAAAGAGTGGCGTACAGCAACTGTGGTCCCTCCCCACAAAGGTGGTGCCTCAACGGATCCTGGAAACTATTGCCCCATAAGCCTGACTGGCTTGGTCTGCAAAGCTATGGAAAGGATCATCATGGACCTCATAAATAAAGATATTGGGGACCTACAGACACTGGATCCTACCCAGTTCGGCTTTGTTAGGGGCAGATCCTGCCTCTTAAACCTGGTTGATTTCTTTGAAACAGTCACCAAGGCCATTGACGAGGGGAAGGTGGTCCACACAGCCTACCTGGACCTCACAAAAGCCTTCGATACAATACCCCACTCGGGCATTATAGATAAGCTCACCAGCTTAAATATAAACCCCTATGTCACTAGATGGGTTGCAAACTGGCTCAAGGACAGAACCCACATGGTTAGACTTGCTGGAGCCATGTCAGACTCCAAACCATTTACAAGTGGCGTCCCACAAGGCTCAGTCCTGGGACCTCTCTTGTTCGGTATATATTTCTCAGAGGTACAGGCCAACATGGAAGGACTGTGGCTGACCATGTTCGCAGATGACTGCAAACTGGGTGCCATAATCGACTCTCCAGCCGACACAAGCATTCTCCAAAAGGGCCTCATAGAAACAGACAACTGGTGCCAGAGCCATGGCCTCAAGCTAAACGCCAAAAAGTGTATAGTCATTCCCTTTGGCAAAAATAAAGTGCCCACAAATTACCACATAGGTGGTAATCCATTAAGTACCGAAGAAGTAATTAGGGACCTGGGGACCCAAGTTGATAGCAATCTCTCATTTGACAACCACGTGCCCAAAGTGGTTAGAAAAACATTTTATATAGCCCACCTAATCATGAAGGGATTCACATCTAGATCAGGGGAGGTCATCGTGCCTCTTTAGTCATCCCTCATCAGGCCCATAATTGAGTACAATGCCCCTTTTGGGATGTACCTTACCAGACACCTGCAGCAACTGGAAAGACCCCAAACATACCTCACCAAGAGGATCAAAGGGCTCAAACAGATGCCATATGCTGCCCGGTTAAAGAAACTCCAGCTCTACTCAGTGGCATACCGCCTGTTCAGAGGCGATCTGTGCCTGACATATAAAGCCATGTCCAACCCGGAATTAATGGACATGCTGCACCTCAGAAAATCCAAATCCCATCGAGCTACACGCTCGAGAGACTTGAACCTCAGCACTGAAATAAATAGGACATGCTGGAGGGACAGATTCATAACCCAGAGGCTCCCTTCACTCTGGAATAAACTCCCAGTCCAGGTTAGGCAGAGTCCCTCATTGACTCTCTTCAAGAGGAATCTTGATGAGTTGATGGGAGATCGTAGGTTTACCCTGGGTATCACTTATGTGTAACTGTTAGACAGAGGCACAGTATACTAACCTCAAAAAATGTCATAGCAAATTTAATTTAAAATTGGTGGCGAAAGCCAAACACATTCTGGCTAGGCTTATAAATGCCCTAGGGCAGATAGCCTAGTATGAACCTATGAACCTATGAACAGTTAAGGCACATTGTCTGCAAATATGTGCCTATTGTACTGCTGTACAGGGTGCCATGTCCTCTGCAGCCCATTGCATTCACACCATGTCTACTATCTGTCATCAATGTGCATGGTACTAGCAACATAGTGGGATACCCTAGGCAAGTGTGTTTGTGTATGGCACATGGGTGCAGGACATATAAAGGGTACTAGTAGGGTTGCATACTTTGTTCACCAGCCCTTTTGCCAGATGTAGGGGTATGGCTTGCCAGCACAGTCCCATGGCTGAATGACAGCTGTACTCCTTGTGAGGTGGCCAATGTGTCATAAGAGAGACACCATATAGGAAAACTACAAAATCCACTCCCCAACATGTCCAGTGTTTAGACACTCACAACCACCTCTGCACAGGCTCTGACAGCCAAGCACACACACTTGCCATGTCCTGTATTTGGGCCCTTACCTACCATATCACACTGCAGCAATACACTTTTAGGGCATGCGCTATGGTGAATACTGGGTTACAACACTCCTACAGGTGTATTCCTAGGTGGGTGACAACCGCAGGACTGACAAAGGAGGTCATGTGATTTGTACAGAGAGTGCATACTCTACAAAGCACTGCACTTGTCTCACGCAGACACACACACACACACACACACACACACACACACACACACACACACACACACACACACACACACACACACACACCAGTGGTGGGAACAGAACACCTGCCTATCTACAGATCACTATTACAATACTACATCGTTACGAGTCGCGCCACAGAGACTACACATTTCAAGGCTGTCATTATGACCTTCTAGGAATGTGGACATCAACAGGGATGCTGGCAGTTATGATGTACATACCTGTGAACCTGTGTGTTTAAAGTAGGAATCCATCCTGATCTGGAGTATACCCATCTGTGGAATAGACGACTACTATCACTATACAGGGTTACAATGGCCATGCCCATACACATAGAGGCACATAACCGACACAAGGTGTCACTGGGCATGCTCACACAGTAGCACAGGGCTGTTCAGAATGCACTATGTGTCCATCTACACAAGGTTATAATGGGCATGCTCATACACTTAGTAGCACAGGTCTGTTTGGGATGCACTCTGTTTCTAAACACGGAAGGCCACAGTGGCCATGCTATTACAGTTAGATATAAAGAACACATTGTAATGGACTCCAGTGTTAGTAGTTGTCATTGTTAGCAGGAACTCTGCACTACATATATCTGACACCGGTTTTATACACAACATCTGCTGCTGTCCTTAACTTTAGATGTACCATTGTATACCAAGCACAATACTACTACTCACAGTGATGTCTTGCTAGAAGTGACAACTGCTTGACCAACACACTGAGCCAATGTCCTGCTTTAATTATGAGGTTGTCCAGTGTTTGTCATTCTGGGATGACATGACTGAAAGTAGACAGGCATTTGTCACATATCACATGCATCCATGATTCAAGGGAGTGGGGATAATACCTAGGTCGCATTCACCCATATAGTGCCATTTCAAGGCAAATGTCCTAAACCCAGGATAACACCCTGACACCTAGAGGACAACTGCATTGTATGCTTGTGCTAACCAGTGCTAGATGTGTAGCATATGTAATCACAGCTGCTCACTGTAGATCCAATAATGGGGAATACTGACATCTGTGCAGTGAGGAACACCTGGCTGAAGGCTCTGTAGTGCACATTAGCACTACCACTATATACCTCAGAACCAGACATGTGGGCCATAACACAGGTATGGACCGCTCCAGGTTGTGGTGTCCCCACATACATAAAGGCCACTCACATGTACTGACCCGTACTCCCACAAAAGGCATCACAGATGAGTCAGGTGCAGGACACAGTGTCAAAAGCTGCATTCTAGGATGTGACCCTCAGACACCACCATGCCATCAGACCACCAACACACATCCATACATGTGGTAGGACATATAATAGTACACGACCATGTGACCCTTGACCAGTGGACTGTACCAAGCTCTACATCAACTGTGCAGAGTACCCATGTACTGACACAGTTGCATCATGTGTTATGCAATGCAATGATACCACTGTCTGTAACCAGGTCAGCTGTACACATACCAGGGGCCCTCGGTTATTTACAGCATTAACAGATGACTGTTGCTGTACACCAGTAAACACCCTCATGTCTGGATATGACATACATGTACCTGCCCTGGATATGTACATGCCACACACATACAACATATATGTAAATAGCATAGCTGTTGTTGTCCTTTGTGCAGACAGGTGGCTACAGCCATTACACACATGCACATGGAATGTAAGTTCATGGCTGCTGAATGCTAACAGAACATAAGGTGTGATAAGTTGACAGAGGTAACATTCCCTCTGTACTGGTCACCCATTACACCTATCATATCATACAACAGTTCATGTGTCATGTATCTCATTACATATGTCCACAAATTGCAATGTCTACAAACATGCCCAAATGACAGGATTGTAGGACCTACACACATGTGCATGTAGTGGTGTGCATTCAGATACCATGCGTGTGCAGTTGCTGATGTATGCAGGTGAAGTGTGTCTTAGTACATCATGCAGTTGCAATGCAGCCTCAACATTGCCAACTGTATATGGTGATATGCTGTAAGTAAGGAACGATGTATCTCAAGTATGGACAGATGTGTGGACATAACTAAGTGGTGGGGCATCTTTGCAGATGGATGTTTTCTGAGGACAGCTCACAGGTGTGTCACAAGCGGTCCTACAATAACCTGTGTAACCACTAAGCTATGGTTTTGTTAATTGAAGGGGAACACACACAACATAGACAGCGGTCAGGATGACACTGAAGGTAAATCACTTGACACCTGTAACAGTTAGTACCTCCCATGTACATATATCAGCACAGTTGCCAAAGGAAGCATCAGTACACTTTGTAATGTGTGCAATACTGCTGTAAGTCTGTCATATGTATCATGAGATAGGCAGGATTTTGATTCACAGTACTGGCATGTGTGGTTGCATGTGTGTGTGTCCAAATATGTCACGTATGGTGGGGAATACATCTCAATTGTTACTCTCCTGTACACTGTTGTAGACATCTGTACAGACTGCAATGTAGAAAGCAGGACACAGGCAGGGGTGTGCATCTCACACATTGAGGTATTTGTATGTGCGTGACATAGGTGTATTCAATAGTGAATGCCACAGTGTGTGTGTGTGTGTGTGTGTGTGTGTGTGTGTGCGCGTGTGTGTGTGTGTGTGTGTGTGTGTGTGTGTGTGTGTGTGTGTGTGTGTGTGTGTGTGTGTATGTATAGCTGTCTGGTCCCTGGAGTGAGGATACATGTTATCATAATGAACTGATAAGACCCCTCCCTCCATCCAGGCAATGCAATCAACTATCCATGTTGATGACCCCAATCTTAGGCCATACTGACTATCTGTACATATGTAATCTCTGTGGTGCATCATGTAGGTGCACAGTATTGTAATGATGATTTGCACATAGGCAGGGGTCCTTACCTCAACACTAGCAACTGTGTATGTGAGTGTGTGATACTGTGTCAATGAATCCGTGAGTGTGAGGGTGTGTTACTGTGTCTCTGAACACATGTGTGTGAATACCTGAGTGTGTGGGTGCAGTTGTGTGTTCGCATCCTGTCATGGGAATGTGCATTACTGCTTCCCAATGAGGCATCACACTTCCCACTGGCCTCTAACCTTATCATCAGCTAGACTGCTCTCTTACCTCACCACTCCATGTAACTGTACCTGTGATGTCACCCAGTATGGATGTTACGTCTGTAGCCACAGTAGCTTAATACACAGCTATCATGCTCTTGGATCAGTAGACATGTTTGGAATGTGGGACTTTCTAACTGTGTTGTGGAAGCTACAAGATACATGCTGGTATTTACATACATACCTGTGAGTAGTCCACATTTACATATGGGACACTAACTGCAAACACTGACATCCACCGACACATGCAATTAGACCTGAGGGAGGAAAGCAGAACATCATGACCAACATGCAGTTACTGTTGTTACACAAGACACATACTGTTAACAGTATGAAATGCATTGTAAACCTATACTACATGGTATGTCTTCTGCCTGTCAACAGTACACAACAATTATAATCTACACTTATCTTCCTAGTCTGTTCACCCTGTGCATCAGACCATATGAGCATGTCCCTGCACCGATGGTGTGGATGACAGGGATGCGGCACAGGCATCATCATATGCACAGGGTGATAATGTTTGCCAGAGGTCTAGGCTGCATCATTGGATGACATCATGTGTGTGAGTTAGGGCCTTTGATCTAATTGGGCATGTGTGGATGTTATGCATGTGTGTGTTGCGGTGCCCTACATATGTTTCCGGTGTGTACGTGTATGTATGCACACAGTTCTGGCATGTGTCTGGCCTACACAGGGGTATTATTGACAGCTGCAGACTGTACAGGCCAGGTTTTACAGTTCACGGTGTCCGGCCACGGCCACGTGACCTGTGCCTGCCAGGGGTTGCATGGGCATTACCAGGCAGAGGTGCAGATTGGGTACTGTCTGATGACACATGTCCACTGGAACCGTGTCCCTGTTGGGACCGTCCAGGGCCATGTGCACTTGGCCTGCTGTGTCATGGTGTGGACAGCACAGCACCAGCTGCACTACTTCTGCTACCCTCATTATGGGAGCGGGCATGTGAGGTAGCTCGTTCATGTAGACCTGAAACAGGTGATGTAGCAGGCCTATGTCCCTGTGCCCGATGCCTCACTCCTACCAGATGTTTGAACACAGACAGCTCACACTCACAGATCGTCATGCCATGGTCAAGGACTCCAACCATGTCACCCAATCATCTATACAAAGCTTCAGCAATCTGCTGTTGAGCATTTATCATTGCCTGGATGTTGTTGTTTAAAGAACAGACAGCAGCCCTCTGAAGTCCCTGATCTTCTGTGTTGTGCTGTTCAGCATGTGCCTGTGCCTCCGTTACAGCCTGAAACATGCTTCTGGTGACACCAGCTGCTGTGCTCTGTCTTGCAGGGGCATGTTGGCCAGAGGTCCTCCTACGAGCAGCACTGGCCACATGTCTGTGTGGGGCATCACCAGTCAGTTGGCTGACACCATGGTGTACAGGCACACCTTCCATAGCCTCCAAACTTTCCTGTTCCAAGCTACCACATGCCAACTGTCCTTCATCTATGGCCACTGGTGGTGGGGTATGTGTAGGCATGAAAACTGTGTGCGGGGATGAGGAGGATATAGTTGGAATGGTAACCAATGGCACAGATTCAGCCCCTGACAACCCTGCCTGTGCCTCAATCATATTTTCATTATCACTGCTAGAGTCTGTGGGGACACTAACATCAGATGGATCGCAGGAGGGGAACGCACCTACATCACCTGTGAGGAGCAGACAAGAACCGTACATTACAATTTATATAATAGACATACACACACACACACACACACACACACACACACACACACACAGACATACACACAGACATATACACAGACACCCTGCTACCCACCACATCCAAACAAACCATCCTACACTATGTATGAGCAGGTGAGCAAGCCCCCCTACACCCCCATGTGGGTGGCTGCACCCCCCACCCCCCCTACTTTAATATTCTACCTACAAGATCACACAAAGAGACACACAAAGCAAACCCACACCCACACATTACAGCCCCCCAGGAACACACATCACACTCAGAACACACACTTACACACACTACAGCCCTTAGAAACACATTTACACACAGTAACCTACCTAAACCGCAACACCAGAAGCACAAAATAAATGTTCCTTAACATCGGGATTTAAAAACTCTGGCTTCTGGTGTTTCATTACTGTGGTCTTTCGGTCTTTAACCCTCGTGATTATGCGTGTCAGTATGTCGAGCATTCGGTATTTGGTAGGTATCCTATTTATATGTACCTCCATGGTTGTGTAGATGTTGTTAACCTATCTGTATAATCTACATATATATGTATATCCCTATATATAGACATATAACCCTCTCTCTCCCTCTCTCTCTCTCTCTCTATATATATATACATATATATGTTGATTTATATATATATATATATATATATATAGCATACACCTTTCATTGCATACATGGCGGTTTGTTCTATTTCCACACATTCCTCCCTTTTGTGTTTTAACCTGTCAGAATACACAGCTGCCATTGGTACATCACAGGTAGCTTAGTGGTAGGTTATTGTGAAGATTGAGTACATAGTTGCGTGTTCTAATCATGGCAGTGGTCATTTTACCTCTTAGAACAGGCACTGGTAGTACAAGGATGATTAATGCACATTTCAGTGGTTGTTTGTTCCAAATGTTTATTGTCCTGTGGAATACTACCTATATATGCAAGCTGTGGTTAAGGTATACTATGTAACATGTAAATCATCTCTGATTTTATTGGGATTTGAACCAGGACTGCACAGATATTATGCAAATGCTGTAGCCATTATACTATTGACATTAACGTTCCTTCTGCCTATTTCCTATGTCCATAAATCCTATGTGTAAGCTTGGCTACACAACAGACGGAGCCACCCACACCTAGTGAGCTTTTCGAAATACCGACATGACACATGAATTGAGAGACTATACATTAACATCCAAACTACATTTGGCATAGCCCCTCACTGATACACTTCAGGGTAAACCTTGATTTGTGACTGGCCAACAGTATATACATCCCTGGGATCATGTGTCCCAGAAACATACAGCCAGGGTGTGGGGGAGTCACTCAAATTTTATAGCTGCAAGACCTGTTGGGGAAATTGAATGCTGTTGGATTGTAATGTTAACATGCCCTTTTGAGATCACTATGTGGCCCTATCACCCTACAGCACTCCAGTCTTTAACAGCTTCCAGCAACTCTGCCTGGAATCACTTCATTGGCTATGCTTGACAGAGGCTCAGTTACTTCATCAATGGTGCAGGTAAAGCCAACATACTGTAGCTATGCTTCTAAATGCCATTAGGTAGATAACCTACTACCTATCTGTGAACCTCTACAGTGCAGGCCATCTCCAACATCATATGTGATTATACAGAGTTTTCTGATCACAGTATACAGTGTAAAATCACCATGTAGTTAGACAACAGTTAAGTACAGCAATAGCATACAGACTACTGATACATAATCACTCCAAAAGCCTATCTTGGAAGCTAGTGGACTTGTATAGGTTTCAGGCTTTGTACTGCCTACCAGTAGGTGACCTACAGGAAAGATGGAACACAAGCACAGATGGGATACATGCCTGCAACAATGCCATACCAACTTGCATGTGTCAGCCTAAGGCTTTGGAATGCTGGCCAAGGCTTTTGGCACCCCCATGGTGCCATTTTTAGGCAGATCTCAGAGGTGAATCTCACTTCCATGAACTGCACAATAGTGGAATCAATGAGGGTTAGGCTACTCAACACCAGGGGTAGTACTCACAACATGCACGCATGCACAGCACCCCTAAGTATGGGCAACATCTACATCTGTTCTGTGACTGGGACCTGTATAAGGCTCCTGTGAGCACACCGGCACTACCAGACTACAACCCATAACACACATTTCAGCCACTGAACATGGACTGGCACAGACATGGAGGGGGTGTATCCATATTCATCGGGGATACCTACACCTCCAAGTTAGTGGGGCAGTATGATACCTCTGTGAGCATCCATGTGCAGCTAACATCAGCCACGACTGTAATGCAAACTGTGGGCTGCTACAGATAACCCTCCATGACCCAGGAGCACCACTGCAACTATCTGGAGACAGTGGTAAACATGACAGTCCTACCAGACACCCTGTTATTGGTCAATGTCGGCTACCCTACACTTAACTGGATAACCTACTCAAGTATTCACTTCCAGACCCAGCACTTCCTGGGATTTATCACCTCATATGGCCTGTATCAGTTGGTATATGGACTAACGAGAGGTGAAAACATACTAGAAGTGGTAATCACTGACATGTGCAACAGGTGCACTACAGCAGAGGTAAACCGGTCACTGTTTAGATCTGACCATATTCACTGATGATTTCCACTCCCAAGCATCTCCCCCACCCAAGGAACACACAGTGGATACCTTTCCTACAGCTAAATTCACAGTACTAATGACAGAGGTGGGAGGGTTCACAGCCCCCACACTCAAGGATGACACTGCTCAAGATACAGACAGAATTACAAATGCACTCCATAAGCACCTCCAAAGATGTATGGGTCAAGCCATCAATGGTAAACCAGAACTCGCTACTCCTACACAAAGACACCAGTCTGCTGAACCCCTGCATTATACAGGCTATACAAGAGAAGTTGGACAGTAGTCCAGAACCACAGCAAATCCCAAGACATGCAGACATCCATGACGTGTATTAGCAAGATACCTATGTTACTCATGTAATCATCCAAGGCTGACATCCACAGGTAAATAGTCATGGTTTCGGAATATGACCACAAAGGCTTCTTTGGCTATGTCAAGGATGTAAGCAGTAACACACAGATTTGTACTGTGCTGGTGCAATATTGCACTGAATATACTGACCCTAATAATATCACCAATACACTTGATGATACATTCGGAGCAAGCTTCACCCCCTACAGGGCCCACAACAATACCCAAAACATACAGTGCCCCAGGTATCTGAGACATACAGGTGGTAATGGCCCTTTCAAATACCATGACAAAGCATCAATGGAGGTAGATGGTGTCCCAGACTGCATCCTGCAGACACTATAAGACAAAGTGACCCCCTGCCTAATATAGCAATTCAACATCAGCCTCTACACAGGCTGCATGGCCATTCACTGGCACATGGCAACAGCTATTCCCTCCACCAAGGTGGTGACACAACTGACCATGGTAACTACCACCCCATAAGCCTGGGTAGCCTGAACTGCATGGCTATGGAGCGCATCCTCATGGCACTCATTAACATAGACAATGGTAACCTCCAGATACTTGACCCAATCCAGCTCAGCTTGATTGAGTGCAGATCATGCCTACTGAACCTGTTTGACATTCCTACAGTCACCTAGACTTTAGGTGTGGGGTGTGGTAGTTCACACATACTACCTGTCTTTCAGCCATTTGAACAGCAATGTATTGGGTAAAAAGTGGATTAATTTTCACATGTATGTTGTTCTTAAGGTTGAATTTTAGTATAAAAATTATTTTCAAAGAAGTATTATTTTAAAGAAAGTTTTTTAAAAAAAATTCTTTTCACTTTAAACAAGAACAGTTTTTAGTAAAATTAGCATTATTTATTAATTCATTCATTTATTCTTAAGAGGTTTGAAGTGATTGGTGTGTTTTTGACCTATCAGTTTAGGTTTATGCGTATTTAAGAAATTGGCTGCCTTAACCTATTGTTCTGATGGAGTCAATCTTTTTTGATGAAAGCGCTCAGCCTGTCAAATTATGAATAAAAGTATGTTTTCCATTTGCCCTGCTGGTGAATTTTTGGTTTTAATTAGCACCAGAAAATCACTAAATGAACAACTTATATTTATTATTAAAATGAAAAATTAATTAAACTAGAGGGATATGTATATAGTTAAAGAATATTTCATTTATATGAAAATAAAATGAGGAAACAAAACAATGAAAAATGTACTTAACATGTTAGCGTCCATATGTATAAACATGATAAGGAAATGAAATGTAACTTATTTCATTTGTTATTTAGTTTTTTAAGTTTCTCTGTAGTTTTCCAAGCAGATGTCAAAGCCAATCTTTTAAAGGAAGGGCTTGCCCATTCCATCTCTTCCATCTTTTCTAGGATCTTGTCCGGAAGGATATAGCCCACAAATGAAGCAATAATACGTCCTGTTTATTGATGAATAAATGCAACAGACAAAAAGAGCAAAAAAAACACTGATAGCAAACTAGTAAACGGATCAAGAGCTTTCATCCACCAGCATGTGGACTTCATCAGAATCAATTAATTAATTTAAAAGAACCTATTTAAACACTTTTTGGCACCATATCTGTGCTTCCATTTAAAGACATACCTCACTAGTAATGTTACAAAATACTGAAGTATATCCATTAATTAACATATAGCATAATAGGCTCATATCTTCAAACTCATCCAATGTTTAACTAAATACATAAAAATAAATATAGAAAATAAAAAATGAAAAATAAATATACTAACAACATGATGATCAGATGTATAAAGTTGCTGAATTGTAGTGCTAATAAATAATAGTACAATCTTCATGTTTAGCTGTCATGGGAATATCTAAACAACGTAAATCTAAGTACACCCAGTATATACTGCTTTCAGACCCAAGGAATACATGTCTAAAATAAAAAATAATAATAAGCAATATACATAGCATAGTAAATAACAATTGATATAATATTATTAAAGATGCTAAATCAAAAAAAATTGTGAAATGACTGTTAAAATGAAATAAATATGTATAAATATAGTAAAAATAGTTAAAAATAATAAATATGATGTCAATAGTATGTAATAGATATAATTAAAAAGGTATCTGTATCCTCATCACCATAAATGGACTACAAATAAGAGAGTGACGTCTATACCATGTTCACATACATATCTATCATAAAAAACATGCTAATATATGAATAATAAATTGAAAAACACATAGGTTAAAATGCATTTATATCTACAACATTTCTGGATCTTATTGAACTATTTGTAAAAAAGGCTTGATAGAAATGTAATTGTTTAATCCGGGCATTGTAGAAGCATCAGTTAGTATTTGCCATTTGGCCTCTTTCTCTCCTATGTATACACTCATATTGCCACCTCTAATATTCTCAGTAATATGTTCCAAAATGGCAAATTTAAAATGATGAGTGCTGTCTGTATTAAATATGTGTCGATATAATGCATTGGTACTATTTTTTTTCTTTATTGCGTATAGATGATCGTATATACGCTTCTTGAACATACGTTCAGTTTTTCCGTATATTTTGTACATTTAGCCATATATATGACATTTTTAGTATTACAATTACCCCTCCTAAAAGTGATTCTAATCCCATTAATATTGTCCAATACAACTCCTCCCTCTTCAAGTATAACCAGACAGTACCTACAGCAGCCACATTTACGTGTTCCTTTGTGTTGTGTATTCATGCTCACCACCCTATTGTTTCTCCAAAAATATGCTTTAGATTAATACCCATTTTATAAACAAATATGGGGACATTCCCAACAATCTTCCTCAATCTTTCGTCTAGGATCAAGATATTCCAATATTTTCTCAAAATTTATTTTGTATGTGCTACCTGTGGTGTATATTCCAAAATGCATGCTCTTTTATATTCTATATCTAAATCATGTGCAATATCCCTATTAATTAGTGGTTTCTCCGGAACGGGAGAATATTTATTCCCCCATTCTCCTATAACGTAAGTTCCTTCCTTCCCATAAAATAAAAATATCATCTAGGTATCGATTATAGTATCTAGTATTACAGGCAGACCCGTGGAGTTGCCATGGGGGCTGCCTGTGCTCCAATATTCGCTAATTTAGTCATGTTGGACTGGGAAAAGGAGAAAATATTTAAAAGTGATTATTACAGATATATAAGATACTATAATAGATACTTAGATGATAATTTTAATTTATGGGAAGGACAGGAAGAAAGTATTGAAGAATTTATTAGCTATTTAAATAGCTCTAGTCATTTCCTGAAATGTACTTATAATTGAAGTAAAGATGGTATAGCTTATTTAGATACTTATATATCTAGTTATGAAGACAGATTTCTTTCCCGAATATATAGGAAGAACACATTTTCGAACAATTACTTAGAGTTTACAAGCAACCATCCATACAAGACCAAAAAGAGTATTTTCAAAGGACAATGCATTTGAGTGGCTCGAATGACTTCCAATTACAATGAGATGATATAAGAGATTAATTACATTAGCAATTTGTTTAGTAATAGGGGATACCCTCCTCGATTAATTAATGAAATTAAAACTTACGTTATAGGAGAATGGGGGAATAAATATTTTCCCGTTCTGGGGAAACCACTAATTAATAGGGATATTACATATGATTTAGAAATATAATATAAAAGAGCATGCATTTTGGAATATACACTGCAGGTAGCACATATAAAAGAAATTTTGAGAAAATATTGGAATATGTTGATCTTAGACGATGGATTGAGGAAGATTGTTGGGAATGTCCCCATATTTGTTTATAAAATGGGTATCAATCTAAAGTATATTTTTGAGAGAAACAATAGGATGGTGAGCATGAATACACAACAACAAAGGAACACGTAAATGTGGATGCTGTAGGTACTGTCTGGTTATACTTGAAGAGGAAGGAGTTGTATTGGACAATATTAATGGGAATAGAATCACTTTTAGGAGAGGTAATTGTAATACAAAAAATGTCATATATATGACTAAATGTACAAAATGTACCTGTTACTATATAGGAAAAACTGAACGTATGTTCAAGAAGTCTGGGACTTGGGTCTGAAAGCAGTATATACTGGGTGTGCTTAGATTTACGTTGTTTAGATATTCCCATGACAGCTAAACATGAAGATTGTACTATTATTTATTAGCACTACAATTCAGCGACTTTATACATCTGATCATCATGTTGTTGGTATATTTATTTTTCATTTTTTATTTTCTATATTTATTTTTATGTATTTAGTTAAACATTGGATGCATTTGAAGATATGAGCCTATTATGCTATATGTTATTTAATGGATATACTTCAGTAGTTTGTAACATTACTAGTGAGGTATGTCTTTAAATGGAAGTGCAGAGATGGTGCCAAAAAGTGTTTAAATAGGTTCTTTTAAATTAATTAATTGATTCTGATGAAGTCCACATGCTGGTGGTTGAAAGCGCTTGATCCATTTTCTAGTTTGCTATCAGTGTTTTTTTTGCTCTTTTTGTCTGTTGTATTTATTCATCAATAAACAGGACGTATTATTGCTTCATTTGTGGGCTATATCCTTTCGGACAAGACTAGTGTTTATTTTTCGTTGTGGAAAGTACACTGTTCTTACATTTTGATTTTCTAGGATCTTGTGATTTTTTATAAAAGTGAGAGCAGAGTCCAGGTCTTCAAATAGTTTGGGTCCTTCCGAGGTTAAAATCTTCAGATTTGCCTGAAACAAAAGCTGGGTCTTCACTTGTGCCTTCTTCAGTTCTTTTATTAGAGGTAAGAACAGTTTTCTTTTTGCTATTACTAAAGATGAATAGTCATTATCAAAACAAATTATTGTATAATTAATTTTTATGGGAGATTTAGACCAGGCTGTCTTTAAAATAAGTTCTTTATCAGATGAAGAAATGAACTTAACAATGACGGATCTAGCTTGTTTTTTGCTGATGGTACTACTACTAGTCAGGGACCGGTGAGTTCTCTCTATCCCAAATGACATAGCTTCTGTAAGATCTAGTGTTTCTGGTAATCATGTAGTGAGAAAACCAGTCAAGTTGTTTTCCTCTATATTTTCAGGTAGTCCAAAAATCCTTAGATAATTTCTGCAAGATCTGTTCTCAAGGTCATCAGGCTTATTTTGTAACAAAGTGTTTTGTTTTAGTAAGACGTCCGCAGTATCTTCTCATTTTCTTTATTCTACCATCCATGTCATTCAAAGCATCCTCTATGCCAGAAATTTGGATTTGTTGTTGTTACAGGTCTTTGTGGAGAAGATCCATTTGTTTAGTACATTCTTCTTTAAAATTATCTATCTTGATATCAATCTTGTCGATTTTTGTACTTAGTACCTGGATATTTGATAACAGTGTTTGGAGTTCTTTTCTGAAAGTAGATTCCTGACTACCAGATTTTGTGGAACTCATGATGAACTGTTTCAGTTTATGAGTAGACATTTTCCAAGTGTAATTTTGAGTGGAACGGTTATCTTCTTCCTATTTTTTGTAGATATTCTTGTACATATGGTTATAAACTATAACTCTGTTAAAAACAAATTCCAATTTTTTGATTAGAAGGCAAAAATCCAGTGAAGATATAATTTTCTTAGTGGAGCTGCTGTATTCTGTTGCTACTCAGTGCCCATGCTGGCCACCCCCTCCAAAAAAAATATAATACATATTGAAGTATACTAGGGTCATAGATTACTTTCATGTGAATTGAATAAATGTAAATAAGTCTTCTGTAGTTAGAATGTTTATATGTTAGTACCCCTTTGCATATCTCAACATTTGTACTTTTTCGGTCTCGGTTTCTCTTATATAGTAATAACTGTCTAATTATCTTATAACAGTGGACTTTTTTGTACTGTTTCTGTACTGCTTAATATTAATTAGTATTAATAACTGTGTAACATTTTATGTCTGTGGAGTTTTTCTCCCCGGGCCTCCACTGAAAATAGGTTCCTGTTCCAGTGGACTTTCTCGGTCAACAAATGTCAATAAATAAAAATAAATAAATAAATATATAAACCCAAGACCAAAACTGGTTACACCCTCTATAGTTACAACCCTGCCATATCCTGGAACAAACTTCCTTTAGAAATTAGATCCCTTAAACACCCTAATCAATTCAGAACAGCCTCTACAGAATACCTAAAAACAATCTTGTCAAGCCACAGCACTCATCCTCCCTAAACTAGTTCCCCATCCATCAAAGACTCCTATTCACCTCCTCCCCTCCCACCTGTACTCTCGCCCTGTATAACTTCTTACCTCTCTTTTCTTTTTCCTGCATAATTTTACTAACCCTTTCCTTTGAACAACCTACAATCTATTCTTAGCCTTTCTACCTCCTTTTATTCATCTCTCTTCCACCTCACTCTGCCCCTATACTCTCTCCCATATTGAAACTTTACTAGATTATGTTTTACAAATTATTTTTTGCATGGGTATAGAACTATTTATGTATTTCTCTTGTATTGGATTAATGCTATACTCTTGGCAAATTCTCATAATCATCTACCACTGTAAAACTATACTCAGTTGTATGTAGTTGGTGAATACTTATTGACTTTGCATCTAATCTTATTCTCTTATGTCTTTAAGTTGAATCTCTTATGTTATTAAATTGTATCTTACTGTGGAGCTTTTCCCCAGGTTTCCACTGAAAATGAGCCACTAGGCTCAGACAGACTAACCCAGTCAGCAAATGTAAAATAAAACACTAAATAAATTGTGTATAACAGCATTCTGTCTGACCACTGCCTTTTTCTACTTATGTCAATATTTGGGTTAAAAGGGTCTGAAATGATAAAGAATATTCAGACTGTGGCAATAAGAAGATGAAAGGGATATGGCGTACAAAGAATGGAAAAAGGTCTGGTTTATTTATTTATTTATTTCAAATTTGATAACAGAGTAAGTGGACTAATGAAATGATTTCTTTCTGCCATGACCCAGGCGCCAGAGGAATAAATTACATGATACAATACAAAAACATAACAAAAGTGAAAACATGTCATATATTATACAATAACAAAAATGCATACCAAAAATAAATACACACAGAAAATGGGTATTAACAAAGAACAATATGCACAATAGTCCTGGGTTGGTCCTGCAAAGGGTCATTTGTATCTAGTGGGTTTACAGATCAGCAAATAAATAAATTAAGAAATATGGAGACTCAGCAGGTGTGAACACAGTCTTGTTTTAGTAATACTATGATCAGAAGTCTTACTCTCCCCTTCAAATTTAGATTAGGGTATGGTAAGGTTAAATGTTAGGGATTTTTTTTTCTTTTTTCTGTTTTTAGCCATGGTAGAGTTCTTAGTAACTAGTGACATATACAGACAGATTACATATGTTTATGCCACACCATAGTACTACTTCTGCCCTCCTCTCTTTCTCTAACGTCATTAACCACAACCACAGTAATAACAAACTATCCTCAGCACTCTTTCTAGATCTATCCAAGGCTTTTGACATGGTTGACCACAAAATGCTTATAAATACCTTGAAGGCCTTCCCCATAAGCAACCATGCACTCCAATGGTTTCAATCTTACCTGCAGGGTAAGCAACAGGCAGTCCTATGTCAGGACAAGCTATCATCTCACCTACCCAGCACATTAGAAGTCCCCCAGGGCTTGATACTAGGACCCCTTCTTTTCTCCATCTTTATCAACACTCTTCATTCAATCATCCCAGATGCTACCTTCATTCAATATGCGGATGATTCCACCTTGATTTGTTCTGACACCTCACCAGCTACTTTATTCACATTAACCCAAAATACCTTTAATACAGTGGAAAAATGGCAGTCCAATCAACATCTAATCCTAAACCCCAACAAAACTAAGCTGCTCCTCTTCTCCCTCACACACAGGACCCTCCCTGCCATCCTTCCACATAACCACTAACAATGGCACTATCATCTCTCCAGAGGCCCAAACTAAACTACTGGGTGTCATAGTTGATAACAACCTGAAGTTTGATGCGCATATCAATCATACTGTCAAAATCATTAATAAAAAACTTGGCTCTCTTTACAGAATCAAACCTTTCCTTACTCAACTTGCTAGAACTGTAATTGCCCGTTCCCATCTGTTATCAACTCTTCTCTACGCCTCACCTCTATTCTCCAACTTAAACAAAAAAGATCTTAATAAACTCTCATCCTGCTATAACCACATTGCCAGATTTACTACTGGCACAGCCTACCGGACACAGCAATGTCACAACCTAAATCGCCTAGAATAGCTTGAACTGCCAAACCTACTGTAGTTTAACCAGCCAATAGTGGCATATAAAGTCCTTTACCAACCAGAAAATATACCTGCACTAAAAAATATTATCAGCCCCTACATCAGCACCTGGCCACTGTAATCATCCACTAGACTCCTAGTTCAAATATACAAATCCAACTACTCAGCTGGGGACTCTCTGTTTGCCAACTCTGTTGGAAAAACATGGAACAGACTCCCAGCTGACTTGACCCTAGAACCCTCATTAACTCAATTCAAAAACAAACGTAATAAATACTTCAAAACTCATTGGTTATGTCCTTGCACTAACCCTGACTAGTGACATCTCTATTTCTTAGGTGCCTTACTTTCAACTACTTCTAACATTTTTCTACCACTCCATTTCACGAAGGGTCAGTTGTATAACTGATGTTCAATGTGTCTTAAACCTGAATGTAATGTTATGTATATATAAGTTTGAAAATAATGTTAAGTTTTGTAAAGTGTTTTATAATAAATTAGTACTATATGTGCTAAATGCTGGTATTGCTTATGACTGTAATCTGCTTGAAAGTAGCATTTACTTATTGTTCAATGTGTATTATTATCTTAGAGCTTTTCTCCCCGGGCCTTCACTGAAAATGGACATATATCCAATTGGAGTATCCCGGTCAATAAACGTAAAATAAAATAATAAATAAATAAATATACAGACAGATTACATATGCAGTAAACAGTGACACATAGAGACAGATGACATATGTAGGAACCATGATATCAATATGTTTAAAATTGTACTTGTTAAAAAATGTACTACTGGAGCTTTTGTCCTCCAGTCTCCACTGAAAATGGGCCACAAGCACAGCTGGACAAACCCGGTTAACAAATGTTAATAAATAAAATAAATAAATAAATATGTAGTAACCAGTGAGACATACAGACAGATTACATATGTAGTAACCAGTGACATATACAGACATATTATATATGTAGTAACCAGTGACATATACAGAAAGATTAATTATGCAGTCAGCAGTGACACATACAGATTATATATGTAGCAACCAGTGACACATACAGACAGATTACATATGTAGTGACCAGTGACACATACAGACAGATTGCATATGTAGTAACCAGTGACACATACAAACAGATTACATATGTAGTGACCAGTGACACATACACAAAGTTTACATATGTAGTGACCAGTGACGCATAGAGACAGATTATATATGTAATAACCAGTGACATATGCAGACCGATTACATATGTAGAAACCAGTGACATATACAGACAAGTTACATAAGTAGTAACCAGTGACATATACAGAAAAATTACATATGTAATAACCAGTGACATATACAGAGAGAGTACATATGCACTAACCAGTGACACACACAGATTACATATGTAGTAACCAGTGACACATACAGACAGATTACATATGTAGTGACCAGTAACACATACAGACAGTTTACATATGTAGCAACCAGTGACACATACAGACCGATTACATATATAGTAACCAGTGACATATACAGACAGATTACATATGAAGTAACCAGTGACACATGCAGCCAGATTACATATGTAGTGACCAGTGACACATACAGACAGATTACATATGTAGTGACCAGTGACACATACAGACAGATTACATATGTAGTAACCAGTGACATATACAGATTACATATGTAGTGACCAGTGACACATAGAGACAGATTACATATGTAGTGACCAGTGACACATACAGACAGTTTACATATGTAGTAACCAGTAACACTACAGACAGATTACATATGTAGTAACCAGTGACATATACAGACAGATTACATATGTAGTAACCAGTGACTCTACAGACAGATTACATATGTAGTAACCAATGACATATAGAGACAGATTACATATGTAGTGACCAGTGACATATACAGACAGATTACATATGTAGTAACCAGTGACACATACAGACAGATTACATATGTAGTAACCAGTGACACATACAGACATATTACATATGTAGTGACCAGTGACACATACGGACAGATTACATATGTAGTGACCAGTGACATATACAGACAGATTACATATTGTAGTAATCAGTGACATATACAGACAGATTACATATGTAGTAACCAGTGACACATACAGATTACATATGTAGTGACCAGTGACACATACAGATTACATATGTAGTGACCAGTAACATATACAGACCGATTACATATGTAATAACCAGTGACACATACAGACAGACTGCATATGTAGTAACCAGTGACATATGCAGACAGATTATATATGTAGTAACTAGTGACATATACAGACAGATTACATATGTAGTGACCTGTGACACATACAGAGTACATATGTAGTAACCAGTGACATATACAGACCGATTACATATGTAGTGACCAGTGACACATACAGACAGATTACATATGTAGTTACCAGTGACACATATAGACAGATTACATATGTAGTGACCAGTGACACATATAGACAGATTACATATTGTAGTAATCAGTGACATATACAGACAGATTACATATGTATTAACCAGTGACATATACAGACCGATTACATATGTAGTGACCAGTGACATATACAGACCGATTACATATGTAGTGACCACTGACACATACAGACAGATTACATATGTAGTAACCAGTAACACATACAGACAGATTACATATGTAGTGACCAGTGACATATACAGACCGATTACATATGTAGTAACCAGTGACATATACAGACCGATTAAATATGTAGTGACCAGTGACACATACAGACAGATTACATATGTAGTAACCAGTGACATATACAGACCGATTACATATGTAGTGACCAGTGACATATACAGACAGATTACATATGTAGTAATCAGTGACACATACAGACAGATTACATATGTAGTAACCAGTGACACATACAGACAGATTAAATATATAGTAACCAGTGACACATACAGACAGATTACATATATAGAGACCAGTGACACATACAGACCGATTACATATGTAGTAACCAGTGACACATACAGACATATTACATATGTAGTGACCAGTGACATATACAGACAGATTACATATGTAGTGACCAGTGACACTTACAGATATATTACATATGTATTAACCAGTGACATATACAGACCGATTACATATGTAGTGACCAGTAACACATACAGACAGATTACATATGTAGTAACCATTGACACATACAGACAGATTAAATATGTAGTGACCAGTGACACATACAGACAGATTACATATGTAGTGACCAGTGCCACATACAGACAGATTACATATGTAGTAACCAGTGACACATACAGACAGATTGCATACTTAGTAACCAGTGACACATACAGGCAGATTAAATATGTAGTAACCAGTGACACATACAGACAGATTACATATGTAGTAACCAGTGACACATACAGACAGATTACATATGTAGTAACCAGTGACACATACAGACAGATTACATATGTAGTGACCAGTGACATATACAGACAGATTACATATGTAGTAATCAGTGACACATACAGACAGATTACACATGTAGTGACCAGTGGCATATACAGTTAGATTGCATATGTAGTAACCAGTGACACATACAGACAGATTACATATGTAGTGACCAGTGACATATACAGACAAATTACATATGTAGTGACCAGTGACACATACAGACATATTACATATGTAGTAACCAGTGACATATACAGACAGATTACATATGTAGTGACCAGTGACACACACAGATTACATATGTAGTGACCAGTGACATATACAGACATATTACTTATGTAGTGACCAGTGACATATACAGATTGCATATGTAGTGACCAGTGACACATGCAGACAGATTACATATGTAGTAACCAGTGACATATACAGACAGATTACATATGTAGTGACCAGTGACACACACAGATTACATATGTAGTGGCCAATGACATATACAGACCGATTACATATGTAGTGACCAGTGACACATACAGACAGATAACATATGTAGTGACCAGTGACACATATAGACAGATTACATATGTAGTGACCAGTGACACATATAGACAGATTACATATTGTAGTAATCAGTGACATATACAGACAGATTACATATGTAGTAACCAGTGACATATACAGACAGATTACATATGTAGTAACCAGTGACACATACAGACAGATTGCATATGTAGTAACCAGTGACATATACAGACCAATTACATATGTAGTGACCAGTGACATATACAGACTGATTACATATGTAGTAACCAGTGACATATACAGATTACATATGTAGTAACCAGTGACATATACAGACCAATTACATACGTAGTGACCAGTGACATATACAGACCGATTACATATGTAGTGACCAGTGGCATATACAAACCGATTACATATGTAGTAACCAGTGACATATACAGACAGATTACATATGTAGTAACCAGTGACACATACAGACAGATTACACATGTAGTGACCAGTGACATATACAGTTAGATTGCATATGTAGTAACCAGTGACACATACAGACAGATTACATATGTAGTGACCAGTGACATATACAGACAAATTACATATGTTGTGACCAGTGACACATACAGACATATTACATATGTAGTAACCAGTGACATATACAGACAGATTACATATGTAGTGACCAGTGACACACACAGATTACATATGTAGTGACCAGTGACATATACAGATAGATTACATATGTAGTGACCAGTGACATATACAGATTACATATGTAGTGACCAGTGACACACACAGATTACATATGTAGTGACCAGTGACATATACAGATAGATGACATATGTAGTGACCAGTGACATATACAGATTACATATGTAGTGACCAGTGACACATGCAGACAGATTACATATGTAGTAACCAGTGACATATACAGACAGATTACATATGTAGTGACCAGTGACACACACAGATTACATATGTAGTGGCCAATGACATATACAGACCAATTACATATGTAGTGACCAGTGACACATACAGACAGATAACATATGTAGTGACCAGTGACACATATAGACAGATTACATATGTAGTGACCAGTGACACATATAGACAGATTACATATTGTAGTAATCAGTGACATATACAGACAGATTACATATGTAGTAACCAGTGACATATACAGACAGATTACATATGTAGTAACCAGTGACACATACAGACAGATTGCATATGTAGTAACCAGTGACATATACAGACCAATTACATATGTAGTGACCAGTGACATATACAGACTGATTGCATATGTAGTAACCAGTGACATATACAGATTACATACGTAGTAACCAGTGACATATACAGACCAATTACATACGTAGTGACCAGTGACATATACAGACCGATTACATATGTAGTGACCAGTGGCATATACAAACCGATTACATATGTAGTAACCAGTGACATATACAGACAGATTACATATGTAGTAACCAGTGACACATACAGACAGATTACACATGTAGTGACCAGTGACATATACAGTTAGATTGCATATGTAGTAACCAGTGACACATACAGACAGATTACATATGTAGTGACCAGTAACATATACAGACAAATTACATATGTTGTGACCAGTGACACATACAGACATATTACATATGTAGTAACCAGTGACATATACAGACAGATTACATATGTAGTGACCAGTGACACACACAGATTACATATGTAGTGACCAGTGACATATACAGATAGATTACATATGTAGTGACCAGTGACATATACAGATTACATATGTAGTGACCAATGACACACACAGATTACATATGTAGTGACCAGTGACATATACAGACAGATTACATATGTAGTGACCAGTGACATATACAGATTACATATGTAGTGACCAGTGACACATACAGACAGATAACATATGTAGTGACCAGTGACACATATAGGCAGATTACATATGTAGTGACCAGTGACACATATAGTCAGATTAGATATAGTAGTAATCAGTGACATATACAGACAGATTGCATATGTAGTAACCAGTGACATATACAGACAGATTACATATGTAGTAACCAGTGACACATACAGACAGATTACATATGTAGTAACCAGTGACATATACAGACCAATTACATACGTAGTGACCAGTGACATATACAGACCGATTACATATGTAGTGACCAGTGGCATATACAAACCGATTACATATGTAGTAACCAGTGACATATACAGACCGATTACATATGTAGTGACCAGTGACATATACAGACCGATTACATATGTAGTGACCAGTGACACATACAGACAGATTACATATGTAGTAACCAGTGACATATACAGACAGATTACATATGTAGTGACCAGTGACACATACAGACCGATTACATACGTAGTGACCAGTGACATATACAGACCGATTGCACAGGTATAAGTACAATACCAAAAAAGTCTGCTTATCGACAGAATATTTCAGTTTCGTAATTTATTTATTTTATGTAAAATGTTTTACTTATTTTAGGAGTCTTGTGCTCTAAATTGATCAGATAAACTCAGAAGCATATCTAATGCAGCCCTAAACCAATTCCTAACCAGCTCTAACCCAGAAACCCACAGCTAGATCAATTGTATGTGCAAATCATCTCTATATGGTATAGAATAAGAAGGAATGGTTGGAAAACATACAGAAAAAAGAACAATGTGTAATTTAATTTAGCCCTGAATTAATCATAACAGGTTAACTCTATGAAAATTCATGATTATAGCAAATGTATATCACATTAATTACATAAATAAAAATATATTAAAGATCATTGTAATATCACCCACCCCATCCAACCACTACCTTTCTTTCCACTCCACTAACTACCTTGATTATAGCAAGCTCAGATGCTCATAAGCCTAGTACTTATTATACAGCAGGAACTTCTCATTGTAACATTTGTTAATGTCTGTTATGTACTTCACAGATAAAGATTCTAGTTGTCTACTGATGTACTATGTTCTTCAGCTGTAAATATGTTGTAAGTAATTGCTATATTAAATTGTTAATCGCTATGTAATCCAATGTAACTACTGTCTGTTTATTTTAACTGTGGAGCTTTTCTCCCTGGGCCTCTGCTGAAAATGGATCTACGTCCAGTCGGACACTCCCGGTCAACAAATTTAAATAAATAAATAAATAATAAATAAATAAATCATGCCTGTATGTTCTGACCTCTGTCTGGAGATAGCAGAAAGCTGCTGTATGGTTATGCCATCTCTTTAGCTTGAGATTGTTGAGATTTATAAATTGCTTTGTAACTTTTTGTTGGGAGTTACATAATCCAATTGCCTTCTCTTGGCTAAAGAGGAAGTATGTCTGGACAGAATGTGAAATCATGTTTCTTCAAAATACAGGAATTTATGATATTATGCAACATTATGGAAATTAGGTGACATATCTTGTTATGAAGTGACTACACATGCTTGCTAAAAGTGAACAAAATGAGCACAAGCAATAGTTATTATGGTAGGATACTACAGTTAATGATAATCATACGACATTTACAAAACAAGAAAATTGTTTCATTTTGTCAATAAACAAATTTCAGGTGAGAATTATTTAGTGTTTTGTCAAGTGTAAATATACTTCTCAACCTCTCAGCACAAGAAATCTGGACAAAGCCAGAAAACAAGGGGGGACACAGGCCCCAAAATAGGGACACATTTTAAATATTGCTCCTATAAGCTTAGAACATTGCTAGAATGACAGATTTTACTTTATAATATATTTTCTGAAAGATATAAAATCTGAAACTCAAATGTCTGTCCTTATTTAATATTATTTAGTAACTTCAGTCCTCAGTGATTTGCCAGAAAACCACACATTCTATGAACATCAGGCCTGCTTTTCACCATACTAACCCATAACTGTACTCCCAAGCACAGCTCAAACCATATCATCAAATTTGCAGATGATACATCAGTTGTGGGCCTCATCAGGAATGATGACGTGACAGTCTAGAGAGAGGAGGTGAATTAGTTCATAAGTTAGTGTTATAGCAATAATTGTGCACTAAATGTCAACAAGACCAAAGAAATAATTGCAGAGTCTCTACTCATGATCAATGAAGAAACAGTTGCCAGAGTAAAAAACATTTCTGGGGGTGCACATTGCAGAAGATTTGATGTGGTCAGCCAACATAAATGCTATCATTAAGAAGCCGCACCAATGGCTTCACTTCTTGTGAAGGCTGAGGAGAGCAAACCTACCATCAACAGCTCTCACAACCTTCTACAGGGGCACCATTGAAAGTATACTGACAAACAGCTTTACAGTAGGTATGGAAGCTGCTGTGCTTCAGACCAGTCTCTCCAGAGGGCAGTGAAAGTGGTTGTGAGAATTATCAAGAACTCCCTCCCATCCATAAAAGACCTGTACATGTCCAGATGTCTCAGCACGGCAAGGAAAATAACCAGGGATAGGACTCATCCTGCATACAAGCTGTTCTCACATTTACCATCACGAAGGTGCTTTCGATGCATATGCGGCAAAACCACGAGATTCAGAAGCAGCTTCTTTCTACTAGCCATCACGTTACTGAACTCTTGGAATAGTACCCTTCATACTGGACATTAAGGCAGTAATCCAACAATACTGAAAAGTCTGCATAGTGCAATATGTAACAAGGTCTTACCCACATCCAGACAGCAAAGTCAGCAATAATCAGACTGAACTGTCTTACTGTGCAATATAAATGCAGGCCTTAAATCAACCATGTAAGTGCATTTTTTCCAGTGAAAATATGCTAATAACTTAGTAATCAGTGACAATTTCTTAAATCAGTGCAATAATGCAAGCATTTATTATTGTTGTGTTTGTCATCTGTGTCTATAGAATTTTGTGTATTGTCATGTTAAATGTATTCTATATATTGTATGCACATTGAGTTGATGAAATGCAGTTTCGCTTGGTTTGCACTTGTGAGAATCAAAGTGATAATAAAGTTGACTTCGACTTTGACAAAAATAAGAGGCAATAATCTGGACAGTCTGTGAAAACCTGGACAGTTGAGAGGACTATGTAAATAATGTTAAGGGTGGGATTTAGTGTGTTGCTAAACTGCTGCATTTATTCTTTCATTTAAGGTCTAATGCAAAGTTAAATTACATTGGATGGATTGCAGAGGTAATGAAAGACTGTACACTAAGTGAAAATGTGAGAAAAAACAGTAACTCTGATTTAAATTACAATAGAAACTTTCTCTCTCTCTTTTCTCTCTGTTTGTAAATATTTTTAACCCTCAGAATATGGAGCATTTATGTTAAGATAATATAGTGACGTTTGATTCTGCTGTTGTTTATGATCTTCAGTCATTTTGGAAGAAAAATAAGTGCTTGTAGCTTGTGTGCTTGTAGCTTGTGTGCTTGTAGCGTGTGTGCTTGTTTGTGCTTGTAGCTTGTGTGCTTGTAGCTTTTGTGCTTGTTTGTGCTTGTAGATTCTGTGCTTGTTTGTGCTTGTAGCTTGTGTGCTTGTTTGTGCTTGTAGCTTCTGTGCTTGCTTGTGCTTGTAGCTTGTGCGCCTTGTAGCTTGTGTGCTTGTTTGTTCTTGTAGCTTCTGTGCTTGTTTGTGCTTGTAGCTTGTGTGCTTGTAGCTTTAAAAGTCTGGAAAACCAAAAGAATGAATCCCAAAAGACTGAAAATTCAAAATACTGGACACATTTTTACTGCATGGGGCAAGCTCCCCTGTACGCCTCATGTGGGGGGGATTGACCCCCCCTGCTAACTATATATACCAACTCCAAGATCGCATAACAGTGAAGAAGGGGCAAATTCTTTCTTTCAGTATTTTGAATTTTCAGTCTTTTGTTTTTTCAGTCTTCTGAGGTAGACCTCTCTCATCACACATTTACTACTTTTGTTATCAGAAATCACAATATATCAAGAGCAACACTATAATCAGATACATAACCTACCCTCCTTCAACAAAGACAACTTCATTTTAGTCTTAAAATCCATTATACATTTCCATTAGATGGTGCAGTGTCAAAAGATTTTTAACACTCAACATATACTGGAAGAATCACGCAGATTAAGTAAGCAAAAAAGGTTTATTTTACATGCATGGAGACCTGCCACAAAGTACTTGGTATGTCAGCAGTCTAATTTCTGTACACTTTACATGGGTTTTTATACCCTCTTCTACACATACACAGCAGCTGGTTACTAGACAAGGAATTTCAGTCAAGGCTATAAATTCACTCACTGGAGCCTTAGATGGTCAAAAGTCAGACACAAGATAAGTTGGTGCCTACATCAAGGTAACATCTATGCACTCCTCCTTGGTCATAGGTCAGTCCCAAGATAGGCCTGTGCCTGGACCAAGGTAGCATCTGTGCATTCCTTTCTGGTCAGCAAATTCCTTACAAGAAAAACAACTCATTTAAGCTTATTTCTTTGCACGCAATGCAGTTTCACATATTAACCCTTCCTATACAGGATACAAAGATGTTGAACACAAAGATTCTTACTACATTTCCCCCCTAACAACACTTTGTATCACCAATAATACATTTTATTTGTACAGTTTTTCACATGATTCATTTTCTGTATATTCAGAATAATAAGCTTTAGTTGCATTGGCAGACAATACACTTGATATTATCATTTGGATGCAAGGAATGCAACAACAACCCAACAGTAGGAATATAATGGCACCAACACATACAGCAATTAAGACATTCATAAGTACTGTTCCCCAATTCCCAAACCAATTTTGGAAAAAGTCAGTCAATGGATTCTGTCCTGGTTTTGTAAGTTCAGAAACTTGTTGCACAGTGCCCATCTATTGTACAGTTATGAATTATGGTTACATTACATTGACTCCATCCAACCTTAATTTTTCCAAATCTTTGGAAACATACAGTTCCATTCTGGCGACCCATGAGGGGTAGTGCTATTTTGTCCTTTAAGGCTACATTTGAAGTTTCAAACAGTAAATTAGTCCATGTATCATTTGCCCCCAAAGGGACTGTACCTAACATCAGACCACCATGTACAGTAGGGATAGCTGTGCATATCCAACAGTTTGAAACATTAAAAGACAAAGCATATGCATATTTAATAGCTTGGTACGTATTAAAGGGTGGATGCCAAGCTATATTTTCGTCTCTCTTCACTTGGCTAGTTTCATTTGAAAATAAAAACGGCCAAAACAGAAAAACAACACTCACACTTACTAGTAACAAAATGATTTTGCAATGCCTTTGTGGGAAGGGCTGCTCCCTTCCGGTATTTTTCTGCATTGCTACAATAGTCAAAAAATTCATACAGACAGAACTACTACTCAGTGTTCCTCAGGGGAACTCAGGTTTTTTTCTAGCTCAAACTGTTTAATAATTTTGCAATGTGTCAGGTGGATCCACGATGGTCGCTCCTTTATTCGGACCGCTGTGGGCGTTGCGATCAAAAGCCCTTCCCACTTAGGTGAGGCCCAGGTTTTCCTCTTGACAATCTTAATCCAAACCCACTCGCCAGGCTTCACTTCCAGGATTCTGTTGTTCTTCTGATCTGAAAAGCAATCATTCATTAGAGAAGTGTCTATTTCTGGTGCCCAAGAACGTGGGGCCACCTCTTCATGGTACGAATCGCATAAGAGGGACTGAAAAACCTGTACAGGAAGGGGAGAATGAATCTCGGGCTCCCTTGAATAGAAAGACCTCTGACAAAGAAGTCATAAGTAGAGGCCAGTCACTCTTAGATTCGATCCGTGGGACGGTGATGAACGGGGTGGAAGATCCGCAGTAAGGTAAGCTTTTACAGTTATAAAAGTAATTTTTTTTAAGGGACTAGTCATAAAGGAATTTCTTTTGTTTAAAATTTTACAAAAGACCGGTAGAGATCTCAGGAAAAGGAAACAGTTTTTCTTTTAAATAAGAAAAATGGGAATAGGAAGCAGTTGTTGTGTTAGTAAGGGCTGCTTAAATAAAAGGACTGAGGATGAGGAATATATGTTTAAATTACATCCGAAAAACTTGAAATATATGAAAAAATGGAAGAAAAATTATGGGTTTAGTGGTACCTTAAATAGATCAGAATGTCAGAATCTAGTGAGAGACCTGCGCAGGGACACGGGAGGTAAGGTTAAGAAACAAAAACAGGTAGGATTTCCTCAAGCACAGAAATGGTTAGAAGAAGCTAATAAGAGATATAAGGAACAATTTTCAAATAAGGGAAGTAGTGGCTCGAGTGCAAAAGGGGCATTTTTTGTCCACAAAGAAGATGACGAAACATCTATGGTCTGTCGTAAACCAACAGCCCCACCCTTGTATCCTGATGTCACTAAAGACAGGGTTAGTCCACTCCAGTATCAGGAAGATGACACAGAGAATCAGGATAAAACTGTACCCCCGTAGTACTGACAAAACAAGTAGGTGAAACCCTGGAACTCCGGAGCCGTAATATAGATAAATCAGAATGGACACATAAGGAAGCCGAAATACAAGAAGCTAAATTAAATACAGTATCTACAGACTCATATCCTCTTATAGAAGTAGCAAACCCACAGGCAGGAACACCCGGTCAAGGTCCAACTATTTTAGTTTACCGACCTTGGACACAGGAAGACATCCGAAAAGCTGTGGAGGGCATACCACACCCAAAATTAGACATGATTAAATTTTGCGATGACATTGCAGGTATGATGGAAAGTTACAAATTAAATTCTGTTGAATTGGAACAGGTAATACACCAAATCTTAGGACCAGATTGGCACTTAATTTGTGGGAATTGGGATCCCTTGACTAGGGCAGATAGTAAACCAAGTGCTTTTGGTTCTGAAATATATAAGACACAAACACAGGACTTGCTAAAGCATATTATGAAACAGTGGAAGCCTAGGGCAGACTGGACTTGTATTAATCAGTGTGTACAAGCTGAAGATGAAAAAGTAGATCATTATTTGCAAAGACTTAACCAGTGCTTTGACAACCATAGTGGAATAGAAAAACCACATAATCAAAAAGAGGATTCACCTTATGAACAGCAACTAAAAAATGCCTTTTTAAAAGGGTGCAAAACTGCAATTAGTAACTTCATTCAAAAGCACATGATAGACCATAGGACGGCACGTCTGCAACCTCTACTGGAGTATGCAAGACATGCGGAAAAATATCTCGAGAAAAGGAAAAGGAAACGGGCTCAAACCTTTGCAGTGAGTGCGGATGGGACACTTATGTATAGACCATAGGACGGCACGTCTGCAACCTCTACTGGAGTATGCAAGACATGCAGAAAAATATCTCGAGGAAAGGAAAAGGAAACGGGCTCAAACCTTTGCAGTGAGTGCGGATGGGACACTTATGTATAGACCATAGGACGGCATGTCTGCAACCTCTACTGGAGTATGCAAGACATGCGGAAAAATATCTCGAGGAAAGGAAAAGGAAACGGGCTCAAACCTTTGCAGTGAGTGCGGATGGGACACTTATGTATAGACCATAGGACGGCACGTCTGCAACCTCTACTGGAGTATGCAAGACATGCGGAAAAATATCTCGAGAAAAGGAAAAGGAAACGGGCTCAAACCTTCGCAGTGAGTGCGGATGGGACACTTATGTATAGACCATAGGACGGCACGTCTGCAACCTCTACTGGAGTATGCAAGACATGCGGAAAAATATCTCGAGGAAAGGAAAAGGAAACAGGCTCAAACCTTTGCAGTGAGTGCGGATGGGACACTTATGTATAGACCATAGGACGGCACGTCTACAACCTCTACTGGAGTATGCAAGACATGCAGAAAAATATCTCGAGGAAAGGAAAAGGAAACGGGCTCAAACCTTTGCAGTGAGTGCGGATGGGACACTTATGTATAGACCATAGGACGGCACGTCTGCAACCTCTACTGGAGTATGCAAGACATGCAGAAAAATATCTCGAGGAAAGGAAAAGGAAACGGGCTCAAACCTTTGCAGTGAGTGCGGATGGGACACTTATGTATAGACCATAGGACGGCACGTCTGCAACCTCTACTGGAGTATGCAAGACATGCAGAAAAATATCTCGAGGAAAGGAAAAGGAAACAGGCTCAAACCTTTGCAGTGAGTGCGGATGGGACACTTATGTTAGTACACAATCCGGCCAACAGAGGTAGAGGAAGGGGACGAGGTAGAGGCAGAGGGACGGGGAATGTAGGACATTCTGAAGATTATGAAGGCAGACAAAAAAGAGGGGAATGTTTTAAGTGCGGTAAGAAAGGGCATTTTGCAAGGGATTGCCGGAATCTCGGAAAACCCGCTGCTGCTCCAGAGCATAGTTCAGCATGACTATATGATGGCAGCACGGATGAACCGGACCCAGGCGCTGAGGTCGACTGGCAAGAGCCAGTAATGCAAAATGAGGATGATTTTGAGGATACGAATGAAGAAGGTAAAGGGGAATGTGCAGGATGGGAACATGAGATGACTGACTTTTCAGAAAAAGGTGAATATCAGGTTGTTAGTCTGACAGCTCTAGCTACGACTATGCAGTTAGAAGTACAACCAGTAATTATATTACAGGTTGAAGGGAAAGACATAGAATTTCTGTGTGATTCAGGGGCTTCCAAAACCTTACTAAAACATACTGCATTGCCATCCAATGTGGCTACTGATGACTATGTACTAGTCAAAGCGGCCGATGGCCTCATTTATAAGGAACCTTTGTCTAAACCTTTATGGTTTACGGACCCTGAAACTAATCAAACTATTAGATTTCGAGTGATTATCTCCCGGATTTGCCCCGTTAACTTATTAGGAAGAGATTTGATGCATGTTTTTGGAATAGCAGCGGTACCAACTGCATCAGGAATCTTGGCTAAGCGTATGGCAATCCAGGATGAAATGTTGCAGGTAGGGCAAGGGGATTTGCATTACTGGTATAGTAATGATCTTATTGAAACAGGACCACAAAGCGTGGCCAAAGAGTTAACGAATCTAGCTTTGAGCAAACACGGTACGGTTATCCAGTTACCAGAGGCTGCCAAACAACTACACTGTACAATGTATTACAGAAAAAATGTGGGACCCGATCCCAAGTATGAAGAACAATTTTTAAACATAAGGTAACTAGGATTCTATTACAAAATCTTTATTGGGACAGAGCAGGGAACTCCACAGTTACTTGTAGTCTCACAAGAGACATGCAACAGCTTTTTCGGAATACCTCAATCCCACATGTATCTGTGACTAGGGAAGAACAAGTGGCATGGTATATAGTTGGGAAAAAGGTTACCGAGTGGTCAAAACTGACACTGGAACAACTGGCAGGTAAGGGAGTTCAGGTACAGAAGTTGAATTGGGTAACCCAAGCCAGACCAACAGTACATCTTTGAGAAGATCGGTTAATACCGACAGGAGGCATGCCATCCTGACTATGCTTTCTGGCCTCACGTTGGGCGCCAGAAATGTCAAAAGATTTTTAACACTCTTAACATATACTGGAAGAATCATGCAGATTAAGTAAGCAAAAAAGGTTTATTTTACATGCATGGAGACCTGCCACAAAGTACTTGGTATGTCAGCAGTCTAATTTCTGTACACTTTACATGGGTTTTTATACCCTCTTCTACACATACACAGCAGCTGGTTACTAGACAAGGAATTTCAGTCAAGGCTATAAATTCACTCACTGGAGCCTTAGATGGTCAAAAGTCAAACACAAGATAAGTTGCTGCCTACATCAAGGTAACATCTATGCACTCCTCCTTGGTCAGAGGTCAGTCCCAAGATAGGCCTATGCCTGGACCAAGGTAGCATCTGTGCATTCCTTTCTGGTCATCAAATTCCTTACAAGAAAAACAACTCATTTTAGCTTATTTCTTTGCACGCAATGTAGTTTCACATTTTAACCCTTCCTATACAGGATACAAAGATGTTGAACACAAAGATTCTTACTACATGCAGTAACATTCTTTAATTCAGCGTTTCTAGATATCCAACTACATCTAACAGTTAAACCCAGTACTTTAGTTATCCAGAACAACTAAACAATTCATGAAACAGATGGACAGAGCATGGAAGGTGTGGAAAATGTAAGCACTGAACTGAACTTTCAAACGTTTAAGTAGTTATAAAATTTAACAAAAAAAAAAAAATTGACAATTGAACCTACCTTCCACACCATAAGAACTCTTTTAATAAAATCCCCAAAGTGTTTTGGTCCTCGATTAATAAATTCGTACACCCAGGTCATGTCTCCCACACATTCCCTTCCGTTAATTCTTGTACTAACAGCAGTGCATCATAATTTAACAATTGTGTCATACAAACTATCTCCACTGTCTTGAATACCTGTCACTCTACCTAAGCCAATAAAAATAAAAACTTATACTAAACTTTACAACTCTACCTCCAGATAACGTACCTGCAGAATATCTTAACATGGCAGCAGATGTCTGGAATACCCAGTCTCTGTTCTCATAAATCCTTCTTTCAGAGAACACTCTGTTATTTATCAGTGATCCAGGCTATAGAAATTGTATTCTTACCTCAATTAAACAAAGTAAGATCATTGTTAGCCACACTGTTGTATGCAACTGTTCAATTGAAAATTATTTAATTATTTAATATTGGCTTGTTCGGCTTGTGCCCATCAGAAAAACAAGATAGAAGAAATTTACTTTGTCTGACTTCCCAATGCAATGCATCTTGTGTCTTCTTAGACCACATATGAAACAAATTACATTTCAGTACATTTAAAATTGACCTGATTCTTCTCCTCAGAATATACAATGGACTGATAATATCTATGGGAAGGCAGAGTGAGCAGAAATGGACTGATTAAAAAAAACATCTACCACTTCCTTTACCCCCCCCCCACATGAACCTACTTTACCCACTATATCCACTGCTAATAATTTCCACTTAGGACCTGCCTCCACATCAGTGATGAAAAGCATCTGCTTAAACTCAAAGCTTGATCCACCACAGCTGATAATCTCCTACCTGAATGCCTAAAGGCAGCTGCCAATGCCATAGCATGCCCAGTCTATATCCTTAGACAATAGATTGAATCCCATGCACCCTCAATATGAAAACAATTCCATATCATCCCACTTCATGAAGGTGGCATCTCTCTTGACATCTCTGCTGCTGCTTCATCCCTGGGACTGTTGTTTTTCCTAGTTGATGTGTCTTTCCTGTGGATGGCTGGCCTGAACGAGGACCCACTTTTGGAGATGTCTGTTCATCCTACACCTGGTACGTCTGATTTTCAAGATACCAACCTGCTTTCCATGTTGGTGTGCACTATGAAAGACATGCAAAGACTCTTGAAACTTTGATGGCAAGTAATTATAGAATGACTGCTTTAAGTAAAGTATCTTCACTTAGTTCAGAAGATGAAAGTGTGGAGACTGTAGTTGATAAGATGCTTCAGTATTTCATTCTAAGAACCACAATATTGTGTTTAGTGACATTACTGCAGTCTTAAACTGTGATTCAGACCCATTTGATGCCTACAATTTAGCTTTAACTTCTACTGTGTTTAATAGCAGGGATGTAGAGGTGGAAAAAGAGGCTAAAAGACTTTTATCTTTGTGGGAAAAACTACTAATAAAGTACAGATATTTGGTTGTTGAGCCCAAGTACTTATAAATGCATAAAATTAGGAGGAGTACCTAAGGGTCTGCATTTTTTCAAATGCCCTAATGGTGTACTTCCAACTGAGTCCTTCTTTTCTGAATTGGTGTCATTTTTTTCTAAAACAGGGCTTGACTTCTTAAAATTGCTTGCTGGTCGCAATAAGAAATGAATTGATGAGATATGCAATGATATTATTAAGACAGAAGTTTCTTTGGAGAAGCTTATAAGAAATATACCCTATTTAAACAAAGACTACTCTGCTTTGCCTTTTTCTATGGAAGAATTTGAGCAGGGTTTAATACAGAGAAAGTTAAAGAAACTCCAACGGGACATTGATGCATATTCCAACAATACTGCTTTTTCCCCATTTCTCTGATGTTAAAAAGGCTATTGGCCCCTTTAAGACACACAGACCCAATTTAGGGGTCGCTATAGAAACCAACGAGTTTCTGGCCTTCTTCCTACTTCCTCTAGTGAAGTTATTAAGACAGGTGGTGATGTCACTTCCGGTTTGACTGTTCCATAAGTGAATCGGCTGGTGGTGTTCCTGCTGAGAAAGTATTAGATATGAATGATACATCTGGTGATGGGCAGGATGAAATTAATGGTTCTGGTCAGATTCCAGTTAATGCAGGGTGAGTCCCTATAGAGAAGAGACCTGTTTTATGTCAGAACGAGACAGACGACATGTCAACAAGAAAGACTTCCACAAGGAACAAGAAAAAGTGACTGCTTTTACTGAACATTCTAATATTGACTTTTTGAATGAAAAAAAATTACAATCTGTCTTGTTATTCATTTACTTCTGATCAGTTTTTTGTTTTAGGGCTTGGTTTTAACTTTCTACCTAGCAAAAGGATGAATTTAGGACACACATTGTTGGATTTAAAAATGTTTTGTCATAAACTAAATTTAAGTTATGTTTTTTCTAGTATGGAATTTACTAAAATGTCTGTTTGCCAATCCAAGTACCATTACTCCCTGTTAACTAACACCTTAAGTGTTTTTGAAAATTGTTGCACTGAAGACATCAGACAACTTGTTCATACAAAGGTAGATTATAAGTTTTATAATCTTACTAGAGCCAAAAGAACAGCCCTAAAAGAACTGAGGTCTTTAAGCCACCTTCAGTTAATGAAAGCCGACAAGGGAGGACAATGTATTTTTATTATGGTTGGGGGGGGGGGGATTCATTACAGAGATTTATTTTTTATCTTGAATCCACAACTAATTTCCTTAGATTTACATTGAAGTTCTCTTACTATGAGATTGATTTTCTGGATGTTTTACTTAAGAGAGAACCAAACAGTGACATATCTACTACCTTACATCATAAGGAATGCTGGAGGAATAGGTTACTATCATATGACAGCATGCATCCGAGGCATATCTTTCCCAATATTGCTAAGAGTCAGTTTACTAGGCTATCCAGATTATGTACAAGAGAGGATGATCTAGTCAAACAATTGAATACTCTCTCTGAGTTATTCCTGGAAAGGGGCTAGAATGAATCTTTTTGTGGAAAAGACTAAAGGAGAGGTGTTAGCAATGAGGTAAGTTTTACCTCGTGCCAAAACTAATAAGGCCAGAACTACAGACACACTCTCAGGTGCCCCTAGTTGTGGCAGGGTGACCTTTATTACAAAATACACTAATAATGTAAATGTGATACAGGATATTAAACAGACCAATTGGCGGCTTTTAAGCACAGATGAACAGACAGTTGATATAGTTGGGGATACACATAGATTTATCTTTAGAAATAGTAAGAACTTGAAAAAGTTACTCTGCAATCATAAGCACCATCTGACACCTAAGAGGAATAGAGTAGGTACATTTCCCTGCAGGAGGTGTAGGCTCTGTTCAGTTATATCTAAACAACAGGTGTTTCATCATCCTAATGTGAGGTTTATTTTTACGCCTACGCATTATGCAGATTTCATTATTTATTAATATTTTTATTTATTTACATTTGTTGACCGGGAAAATCCGACGGGACACAGGTCCTTTTTCAGCAGAGGCCCGGGGAGAAAAGCTCCACAATAAAAACAACAATTAAAAACAATAATTAATTACAAGTTACAAGAAGTATAGGTAGGTTTTAACAATAGTAGTAAACAGTTATAGTTCAAAATGAAATTATTTAGTTAAATGGTACAACACGTATATCATTGGTGCCATAAAGACTAACAAGTATTTTAATAGCTGAACTAGCAGCTGTTACCCATGAATAACAGTGGCTAAGATTACAGCTGAGATATAGGTTTACAAGCAATGTACTTGGCTGCAATCCGAGGTAGTTAGAGGGGTGAAAGAAAGGGATTAGAGAGGTTGGGGTAGAGATGTTAGAGAGGTTTGTTACAGGGGGTTATCCACTGCTCTTTTAGATGAGATTTTAGAGCAGCTTTGAAGTTAGTGTGTGATGACACAGACGTTATAGTGTGAGGAAGGGTATTCCATCATTTTGCTATGGAGTAGGAGAAGAGAGCTTCTCCAGCAGAGTTCCTGGTTCTAGTTACCTGCAATTTATTTTTGTTGCTGAAGCGTAGTGGTCTGGTGGTATGATAGGGTTGGAATAGATTTTGGAGGGTCACAATGAAGAAATGATGGTGGCAAGAGGGCTTTGAGAAAACACATGGCCTTTGATGACCACATGTATCCTTAACACATCTATTGACATGGTATGCTATTATAAGTCTTGTTCTAGTAAGGGAGTGTTTTATTTATTGTAGGCAAAAAAGGTAATGGAAAAGTATCTCTAAGTGAAGGGGGGGGTTCACAAATGATGTAGGGGGCTTTGCCCCATTCATCTCTTTATTTACAAGAACATTCTCAGAGGATCCATAATCTTTTTCAACAAACCAGCCTCTCATTAGTGCTTAGTTAGCTTCTGCATATCTTCATATGTTTATATGTACTATTGTAGGCACAAAAGCAAAGGGAGACCTAGGATCACAGAGGGAGACCAAGGATCCCAGAGAGAGACCTAGGATCACAGAGGGAGACCTAGGATCACAGACAGAGATGTAGGATCACAAAGGGAGACCTAGGATCACAGACAGAGATGTAGGATCACAGAGGGAGACCAAGGATCCCAGAGAGAGACGTAGGATCACAGAGGGAGACCAAGGATCCCAGAGAGAGACCTAGGATCACAGAGGGAGACCTAGGATCACAGACAGAGATGTAGGATCACAAAGGGAGACCTAGGATCACAGACAGAGACGTAGGATCACAGAGGGAGACCAAGGATCCCAGAGAGAGACGTAGGATCACAGAGGGAGACCAAGGATCCCAGAGAGAGACCTAGGATCACAGAGGGAGACCTAGGATCACAGACAGAGATGTGGGATCACAAAGGGAGACCTAGGATCACAGACAGAGACGTAGGATCACAGAGGGAGACCAAGGATCCCAGAGAGAGATGTAGGATCACAGAGGGAGACCTAGGATCACAGACAGAGATGTAGGATCACAGAGGGAGACCTAGGATCACAGACAGAGATGTAGGATCACAGAGGGAGACCTAGGATCACAGTGGTAGACCTAGGATCGCAGAGGGAGACCTAGGATTGCAGATGGAGACCTAGGATCACAGAGGAAGACCTAGGATCACAGACAGAGATGTAGGATCACAGAGGGAGACCTAGGATCACAGACAGAGATGTAGGATCACAGAGGGAGACCTAGGATCGCAGAGGTAGACCTAGGATCACAGAGGGAGACCTAGGATCACAGAGGGAGACCTAGGATCACAGACAGAGACGTAGGATCACTGAGGGAGACCTAGGATCACAGACAGAGATGTAGGATCACAGAGGGAGACCTAGGATCACAGAGGGAGACCTAGGATCACAGAGGGAGACCTAGGATTCCAGCAGCAAGATGTTTTGTAGTTCACATGGAATGGTCAGAGGAAATTCAGCTGTAAACCATATACACCAAACACAAATAAGGGACATATATATATATATATATATATATATATATATATATATATATATATATATATATATATATACACACACACACACACACACACACATATAAATATATATATATATATATATATATATATATATATATATATATATATATATATATATGGATTTCTATTACAAGAACGACACAACCACAGACAGAGACCTAGGATTGCAGAGGGAGGCCTAGGATCGCAGACCTAGAGCTGTTGGACATGCTCCACTTAAAGAAATCCCAATCCCTCCGAGATACACGCTCTAGGGACCTAAACCTTGTCACCACATTAAATAGAACATGCTGGAGGGATAGATTCCTGTCCCAGAGACTTCCCATACTCTGGAATAAACTACCTGTCTATATCAAACAAAGCTCCTCATTAGCACTCTTCAAGAAAAATCTTGATGATTGGATGGGAAATAAGAAATTCACCCCGGGGATCACCTCTGTGGCTCTGCTCGACAGTGACACAGGAAAATAATTTTCTTGGGTGGCAAAGGCCAGGGTACCTTTTTGGCTGGGCTTGTATAGGCCCCAGGGCCGATAGCCTAGTACCTACCTATGAACCTATGAACCTATGAAAGTTCACTACCTCTAACTTGTAATAGGAAGGCTCACTTCTGTGAAAGTTCACTTTAACGAAAGTGAACTTTTGCATAAGTGCACTTCACCGAAAACATCGCAGCACAGTGGAGGGCATAAAAAACAAGCTATGTCCTCCACTATGGTGCGATAGTCACGGACCTTAGGGTTAGGGCACGGGTTAGGTAAAGCTATCCTGTTGCACTAACCCATGTGTCAGCACATGGAAAAAGAGAGACCAGACCAACAAAACTCAATAAAACTTGGGAGGAGGTGACCAAAATAATTACTAAAAGGGAAGGGGATGATATTGTATTGTATGCTTGTAGATGCCAAAAATCTTTCAAATGGGACAGGAGGATACTGTGAGATATCAGTGACAGGGTTTATAATAATATTCCCAGAGTGTTACTTGTATTAGCACCCAGTACACACAGGAGACGGGATTGGAGGTAATATTCTCAGAGTGTTATTGTGTTAGCAACAAATACACACAGGAGACAGGGCTGGATTGAATATTGTCAGAGTGTTACTTATATTAACTCCAGTACTCACAGGAGGTGGGGGTGGATTTAATATTTTCAGAGTGCTCATAGGTTCATAGGTTGGTACTGGGCTATTGGCCCTAGGGCCTATACAAGCCTAGCCATAACAATTCCCTGGATATTTCATCCCACAGCATTTACTTCCCTACTTGTTTTAGCAGCCACTACACACAGGAAACAAAGTTGGAGATAATATTCTGAGAGTGTTACTAGTATTAGCACCCAGTGCACATACGAGGAAACCAATTAGGAAATTTATTGATTAGCTGTGGCAAGACTGGTAGCACAATGGAAGGAGGCCTGGCAAAGAGACCAGCTCTGAAAAGGGACAGGCCCACGCTTAGCCCATAAGGGACAGTAGGTCTAGGTGCTGGGTAGGAAAGGCACATCTCAATGACTGTACATTTAAATTAGGGTACTAGGGGATGAAGACTGATGAACTCCAATGGAGCAGGTGCTTAGGCAATAGACAGAAGATCAAAGGAAATGCAGGGCACAACAGAGAAACAAGCAAGGGTAAGACAGGGCATTACTCAGAAGTTTTACTCTGCAGTGCAAGAAGGCTGGGAAGGAAGATGGCAGAGCTGCACGTAGTGATGCATGAGGGGTGGATAGACATTGCCTGTGTCACAAACAAGGAGCCAAAATGCTAGGAGTGGAACACAGAACTTCCCAGGTACAGGCCATTCAGAAATGACAGAGACTGGGGTGGACCATCACTCTACCTAAAGAAAGATATCAGATGTTAGGTCAGAGAGAAGAAAGAACACCAAGAGGTTAATGTTAAGAGCCCTGGCAGTTCTGATGGACTGATACTGAGTATTATCCCCCCGAGGCAACAAGTGAGAGGATGAGAAAATGGAGGAGAACATAAAAGGATGAGGTAGGAGAAACAGGATAGTATCACAAAGTATCGGATAGTATTCACAAAGTATCGGATAGTATTCACAAAGTATCTGAATTTGTTAGGTGCACCTTGGAAGATTCCAAGCTCTGGAACAGAGATGGAGTGAGAGTTTGATGAGGTCTTGGACCATGAAGGGTCCAGCCAACAGATGCAAGACTGTACTAGAAAAGGTAAGATGTTGGATAATACCCTAACCAGTGCAGAAAATGTCATGCATGTCCTGGCTAAGGCATTGCTAGCCAACAGTGCCTATGCCATTGTGTGATTTAGAACTGATAGAAAGATAAGAGTGAAATGACAAAGATGATGGTCAGGAATTTCAGAAAAGTAAATTATGGTGTGTTCGGGGAAGGTCAAGGATGGGACAGGAAATAGACAACAAATTAATGGAGTAAGCATGCTATGGGAATGTGCCAGGGATGTAATACAGGATGTAATACTCAGGGCTGTGGGAATGAGTCAGGCATGTAATACTCAGGGCTGTAGGAATGGGTCAGAGATGTAATAGGGGTGTAGGAATAGGTCAGGGATGTAATACTTAGGGCTTTAGGAATGGGTCAGAGATGTAATGCTCAGGGCTGTGAGAATGAGTCAGACATGTAATACTCAGGGCTGTAGGAATGGGTCAGGGATATAATACTCAGGACTATGTAAATGGGTCAGGGATGTAATAGGGGTGTGGGAATAGGTCAGGGATGTACTACTAATGACACTGTAAATGGGATAGGGATCAAGTAGGAAACAAGTTATGTTTTTAAGTATGCAATGTAGTGATGGTAAAAGTTGAAAAAGAGCTTGTAGAAGGAGTTAAGAAAGTAGAAACGGCTTTTTTGTGTATATGACAGAAAGAAGTAGAGGAGTGACAGAATGGGCAGCTGAGGAAAAATGGAAAGGAGGTCTGAGAAAGCCAGGATAAAAATAATAAATAATAAATGATGAACGAATACTTTGCATCTGTCTTCACAAAGGAAAGTGGAGTTGGGGGTGCCATGCTGGAGGTATACTTGTATACTTTCAGCTTCTTTACTCAACAACCAAGAACAAAGTAAAATAGTAAGGAACAAAGGCCCAAACTCAGGGACAAATCTAATATCTTACTCCGTTTCACTTAAAGGAAACAGAAAAGCAGGTTTTATATGAACATGCTTTTACTGCAGAAAAGTATCAGGCAAAATCAGCAACATTCAGCAAAATCCTGGACAATTAAGAGCTGTAGTTATAGGGAAGACGGGAAAGAACAGGAGAATAGCGGACAAAGTCCGGCATAATGTATTACACAATGCAAAGAAAATGGGCTGCTATTACATTCCAAGGACCACATGGGCTTCCTGCCAAAGTCCTCTAAAACATGGCCAGTGTGTTGACAATCCATCCCACCACTTCCAAAGTGAAGATCTTCAACAGATCATGGGCTAACACAAAAGTGTCAGAGGAGTAAACGAGGCAGGAAAATTCCAATTAACTACATATGTTAGCACAAAACATGATTGTAAACGTGATGGATAGACTGCTCTGGAGTCAGCTGATAGCACAATAATATCCAGAATGACAACCAGCATGAATTTATAAACAGAATAAGTAAATGGCTTCCACGGAGGAGTGGAATTATGTCAATTCAGCTTAAACTGGTACAATAAATAGGCTTACTGTCTCCATTTGAGATCATGCAAATGCTATTTTATGTAATGCATCCAGAATGTTTTTTTTTTTCTTTTTCTGTGAAGTAAGAAGAAACAGAATACCTGGAGAAAACCCACACAGACAGAGCAAGAACATACAAAAGTCCAAACAGCCAGAGGTCAGGCTGAAACAGGTCTGAGATAAAAATGGAATTAGTACACATGCCTTTTGAATGGAAAATGCCAGTATGAAAAATGTTTCCATTTACTAAATGAAGACATGAATGAACAGCTGGAGGACATTTGCTTTGTTTTAAAGTTACGTATAACTAAAAAAGTCACTGGTGCTTTAGAGAAAATCATATGATGAAGTCATACCGGAGTTGCTGTAACTATCATACCCACTATAATCTAACATATCAGTAAACATTTCAAAACAAGCATTGTAAGGGGAAACATGACTGTATTAAATCTGCAAGACAACAGAGAGGATTGCATGGTTTTGAGAAATGATGAGTAGAGTGCTCATAAATAACACTGGCAAAGCAGGAAGACAGTCAGTATGCAGATAAGGAAATATGAATGCACTCTTTCTTAACTAGTAACATGAGGAGAATTGTGCTTGCATTACTTCAGAAATTGCAAAATCTAGAGAGGGTTCAAAACTTGAAACAAATGATGTGAGGATATAGAAGTCGGAATATTTTCATGTAGCTGAAAGCCTGCAGTCTGGGTGTGTGCAGGGTGCATTGTTTCTTTTTGGTTTCATAAGGGAACAAATGGGAACTAGACTGCCAAACAGTAAAAACAAGAACTTGATTATGTTTTCATTAAGCAACAGTGGACGGGCAATATAAAGGGAAATTTAAACAGCTAAATGACAGTCAAAAAGGGAAGGGTGCTTGAGGGACAAATTTCATTGCAAAAGGAAAACAGGAAATGAATCCAAGATGTGACGCAGCGGGTTACGTAAAAAGTATTCAAGGTAACAGGAAATACAGTATAAGTACTTCCTGTGAAGCATTGTAAAAACAAAGGAGGCCACACAAATGTACACAAAGAAAGTCCTCACAGGGAATAGGGATGAAGTAATTAATGTGAGCATATTAATAATAATAATCATAATAAATGCATGCTACTGAAGATTTCCAGTCTAAAGTAGCTACTGCCGAAAAAAAGGAGTCTGCACTTAGAAAGGGGTTCTGACAGAGCTTACAGGAGTGATCAGAGAGTATACATAAGGCATGCATGTGGTGGGTGGGCACAGGTGAAAAGCACAAACACGGAGCCTGTTTTAGAATTAAAGAGGTAAGAAATACAATGGAAAAGAAGCCATGGCTAAGAGGGATTACTTAACAACCCCGAGATATGTGCTCCCAATGTTTATTATTACCCTCTTAAAATACAAGAACGTTTCTGCAGTCTGATAACTGTAGATACAATAATGCTTCTGCACTTATCAGACTTGATAGCAACTGAAGAAGATTCAGAAATCTAGCCCATTGCTTTGATTGTCTAAAATTTGTTACAGAAACATTCACTTACAGAAACGTGGTGGTTCTAGTTTTAACAGGATTGTAAATACTTTTCCTTCAAAGAGTTCCAAAATGGCATTATTACTCTAATATCCATCTAAACAAATATATTAAGTTACACATGAATAATTCATCTTCTATATCTCTGACTTTAAAAGTATTTTTGTCCAGTACTGCTTGGAAGTAAAGCTGCTGTGTTAATATAATTCTTTTGGTTACGGAGTCATTTACTAATGGATTTAGATGTGAATTAGTAGTTTGGAAAGAAAGATACCATCAAGAAGAATGCTCTCAAAAGCCATAGTTAATTATTTTATTTTTTTTATTTATTCAACATTTGATTACTGGGAAATTCTGAATGGGATGGAAAAGCATGTCCATTTTCAGTGGAGGTCCAGGGGAGAAAAGTAGGTAGAACAGCATTGTTTTGTTACAGGTTCAGTATAAAGATACAGTTGGTGTAAAGCTAGTTGTGCTAGATAGGTAAGTCCATAGGTCCACAGTAGCAGATATCAAATACATAAACTATGCTTATTTTAATAGGTAGCAGCAAGAAACTCTACGTAGGGACAGGAGATGAAGTGATAGTATGGACAAAATAAACTATGATGAATGAAATATAGGACAGATGAATTGATGAGGAGGAATGGAAGGTAATAGGTAGGTAAAAGTTTGCCATCTAAGAGGGTTGAAATAATATGGAGAAGAAACTACTGTATAGATAATAGAAAATAAATTGTAGTAAAGGGAAAGACATATCATGGAATTTAGAGGTAATCAGATGGGTCTCCTTCATTTCACTGAAACTCATTTAATTGAAAACTCATTTCACTGAAACTCATTTAATTGAAAACTCATTTCACTGAAACTTAGCTGCATAAGCACAATTCACTGGAAGCTCACTTCACTGAAAAATCATTTGACTGAAACTCATTTTGCTGAAAGGTATATGCCCTGTTCCCTACTGTAGTGTGATCCTGGAGTTAGTATATATAGTAAGGGGGGGTTGGGGGTGGGGGCATAATCCCCACCTATTTTAAACATTGTAAACCATAGACATGGATACTTAATGGTCAAATTAATAACTCTTTCCAGAAGACAATATAGACCCAAACTATGTGGGGCGCTATGCCCCCTACAGTTCCCAATGTGGGGGGCTGAGCCCCCCACCACCCTTACTATATATACTAATTCCAGGATTGCACTATAGTGGGGAATAGGGCATATACCTTTCAGCAAAATGAATTTCAGTCAAATGAGTTTTCAGTGAAGTGAGCTTTCAGTGAATTGTGCTCAGGCAGCTATTTTTCAGTGAAATGAGATTTCAAAAAAATGAGTTTCAGTGAACTGTGTTTTCAATGAAATGAGATTCAGTGAAGTGTGTTTTCAATGAAATGAAGTAGACCCAATCAGATATATGGCAGGAACATAACTAAGATTTGAAGAGATGCTCTTTAATCATAATGTTGAAGTTATGGAGAGAGGGTATGAGTCTTAGGGGGACATGGATGGTATTCCAGATTTTAGAAACATAGTTTTTATAAAGTCAATCAGTTGCACAGTCCTTGGATCTGGTTGTTTTAAGGAGCAATTGGCTAACTGATCTTAATGTTCTTGTGGGGGGAGTGGTAGTTGTCAGTATTTTTAAGGTCAGGACAATTTTCAGGTTGATAGAAAAGAATATGTGTGGGGAATAATTGTGAGAAATAAGGTGGTTTGAAAAGTCTAATCATTTTATTTATTTTAAGGCAGGTTATGATAGGAGTTAGAAAGTAGATGTGGGACAAATTTTGCTGTTTTATTACACTGTAAGTTTAGTTTGGCTTGTAAGTTAGTGTTTAAGTTATTAAAGTAGTTGCTAAGGTTTTTGATATGATTATTGGGGTAATGTTTACATCTGTATAAGGTCCCTAGGTTTTGATTTTTTATTACATTAGTTACATGCTGGTCAAATTTCAAGCTGTGATCAATAATGACTCCAAGTAATTTGGTTTGGGATACTAGTTCGGTTTGGGTGGTGTTGTATGAGGAGATGTTAAAGGATTGTTTTCACTCTGTTATATATTTGGTGGTTGAAAGTATAACTTTGGTTTTGATAGGATTAACAATTAAGTTGGGGGTTTGATAGCCAGGATTCAATAGAAGTGAAGGAGTCCTGAGTAATTTTTGAAGTAAAGGGAAGCTAGAGGCTGAGCAGATAAGGGTAGAGTCATGTGCAAATTAAATGATAATGGCATCTATGACAGCAGTACAAAGTGAGTTAGTATACAGGTTGAAGAGTAGTGGACCAAGAATAGACCCTTGTGGTACACCTTTAGAGACAAGGATAAATAAAGAATAGGTTTGTTGCCATTTAACTGCCAGAAGTTTACCTGAGAGATAGTTGCAGAACCATGCTAATGCAGACTGAAATAGTTTTAATGAGGCAAGTTCATGTAGATGCTTTTGATATAAACAGTGTTAAATGCTTTAGAAAGATGAAGAAGAACAGAGGAGACACGGTGGCCTTCAATCCTTTCACTGTTCTTCTTGTCTGGAAGCTGTAAAGAGAAGTTGTGGTAATATGTACCAAGCTGGGTGTTTGTGATTAGATTATTAGCAATAACGTTGGTCACAAGTTGTGAATGAATGCACTTCTCCAGGATTTTAGACAGTGGAGAGAATATTGCAATGAGCTGACTGGAAATTCTGTGAATGAGACACCTTTAAGTAAGGAATGATATATGGCCTTTTCCAAAGAGAGGGCAGTTTTGCAATAGAACAATTGATCAGTAAGACTATAGGATATAATAATTATTCTGTTGCAGTGTTAAGATATTCTGTGGGGAGATTGTACACAGCTAAGGCTGAGGGTCTCAGATGGTTTAATTTCTCCAAATAGTTTGGGTTTCTAATATCATGACAGGAATGAACCCCATTCCCAAGTCAAAGTATGATTAAAGCTCATGAAATAAGTATTCGATATTTGATGTTGGCCAAAGGTGTTCTTCACAGCACACACAGTATGCCCAGAAATGAGTCCTTCTGTGATTCATATGGAGTAACATGTAAACATATTTAAATATGAGTGTAGCTTCTTTTTATATTAGACCCATTGCTCCTTCCTACAAGTATTGGAGATGTCTGGATATCGCCTTTCCACTTCACTTTTGTTTCTGCCTGCAAATCATGACAATTTATGACTTTGTGTCTCTATGTACATGAGACACCATAATCACTAGGTGTAGCAATTTCAATGATCAATGCTACTATGTCTTTTTTTCATGGACTACTATATTTGGTTTTCTTGACTCTATTGGTAATGCGTGATCCCATGTGATTTACACTTCATCTATAATGCTTTGTGGTTCATGTTTACTGTGCTTCTCAGATACTTTTACATTTTAGCGTTTGCACAATCCTCTGTGCAACAGTCTTGCCACATTATTGTACATTTCAGTATACAGGCCCTCTTCATAGAATATATCACATCCAGCAACAAGGTGTGGGAATGCTCCCAGTCTTTTTCACAGAACCTACATTTGTCAGTTTTTCCCACATGTTCAATGGAGTTTGTAAATCATGTATGTAGTCCACTGTCCTGCGCTGCCAATATTAACCTTTCATCCGTTGGTTTCAACTCACCTCTCCTTAACTATCCCTGCATCAAATCCTGATCAACATGAGGTTGGTCTAGGAGATACTTTTCCACATTGCTTCCCTTCTCATCTGATCCTTCTCTTTGTATTCTATCTTGCTTTTTTGGCACATTTCAGTTGCTGACTGATTTTTGTCAGTTCTGGTGTGATTTCCATTCCCATTTGACATCTGAATGTTTCATCTAAACTACGCAGAGAGGTCATCTTATGCTTCCTCCCCTCATGATTTAAAACTTTCACCATGTTTGGATCTGATGAAGTCAGTATATATTTCTACAGTCCCATGACTGCAGAGCTATACCTGTAATCAATTTTGAGGAAGCCCACATCTCCTTCAGAGTGTGGAATATAGCAATAACCCACGCCTGGGTGTGGGTAATGCGGGATTTACCCACGGTTGGCGTGGTTTGGTCCCGAAGGCGAAGCCCGAGGGACCAAACAAAGACAACCGTGGGTAAATCCCACATTGCCCACACCCAGAAGTGGGTTATTGCTATTATTGCTATTATACTATGACATTATTTAAGAAAATAAATAATTACTTTTTCTTAAATAATGGCATTGTATAATGCCTCTTTGCTGCCCTTCCGCAGCTGTCTGGTATCCGCGGCAGTTCTGATGTACTGCGCATGCCTACGCAGTACATCAGAGCTGTGGCCAAAAGCAACAGAGAAAGCAACATCTCCATTGCTTTTTACTGTTTCGCTATGTTAAATGGGTTTAACATAACAAGACAGCTTTAAAATAAGCAACGATCTCCGTTGCTTATTTTAAAGCTGTCTCGCTATGTTAAACCCACTTAACATAGCGAGACAGGTTTAAAAAAAAAGCAATGGAGAAAGCAAGATCTCCGTTGCTTTTTACACACTGTGTCGCTATGTTAAAGGAGTTTAACATAGCGAGACAGCTTTAAAAAAAGCAACGGAGATCTCCGTTGCTTTTTTTAAACCTGTGTCGCTATGTTAAACTCTTTTAACATAGCGAGACAGTGTTTTAAAAGAGACTTATAGTAATGGAAAAAGTCCGGGTGACCGGACCTTTTTCCATTAGTATAAGTCGATTTACAACGTGCATGCTGGCCAATCAGTGTGCACGTTTTGGAATATTAATGGGGGGTCATGGTATAATATATAATTTTGGTATGCACTGATATAGGTTCATAGGTTCATACTAGGCTATCTGCCCTAGGGCATTTATAAGCCTAGTCAGAGTGTGTTTGGCTTTCGCCACCCATTTTAAATTAATTTTGCTTTGCTCTTTTTCGAGGTTAGTATACTGTGCCTCTGTCTAACAGTGACACAAAAGTGATACCCAGGGTAAACCTACAATCTCCCATCCACTCATCAAGATTCCTCTTGAAGAGACTCAATGAGGGACTCTGCCTAACCTGGACTGGGATTTTATTCCAGAGTGAAGGGAGCCTCTGGGTTATGAATCTGTCCCTCCAGCATGTCCTATTTATTTCAGTGCTGAGGTTCAAGTCTCTCGAGCGTGTAGCTCGATGGGATTTGGATTTTCTGAGGTGCAGCATGTCCATTAATTCCGGGTTGGACATGGCTTTATACGTCAGACACAGATCACCTCTGAGCAGGTGGTATGCCACTGAGTAGAGCTGAAGTTTCTTTAACCGGGCAGTCATCTGTTTGAGCCCTTTGATCCTCTTGGTGAGGTACTTTTGGGGTCTTTCCAGTTGCTGCAGGTGTCTGGTAAGGTACATCCCAAAAGGGGCATTGTACTCAATTATGGGCCTGATGAGGGATGAGTAAAGAGGCACAATGACCTCCCCTGATCTAGATGTGAATCCCTTCATGATTAGGTGGGATATATAAAATGTTCTTCTAACCACTTTGGCCACGTGGTTGTCAAATGAGAGATTGCTATCAACTTGGGTCACCAGGTCCCTAATTACTTCTTCTGTACTTAATGGATTACCACCTATGTGGTAATTTGTGGGCACTTTGTTTTTGCCAAAGGGGATGACTATACACTTTTTGGTGTTTAGCTTGAGGCCATGGCTCTGGCACCAGTTGTCTGTTTCTATGAGGCCCTTTTGGAGGATGCTTGTGTCGGCTAGAGAGTCGATTATGGAGCCCAGTTTGCAGTCATCTGCGAACTTGGTCAGCCACAGTCCTTTTGTGTTGGCATGTACCTCCGAAAAATACATACCGAACAAGAGAGTTCCCAGGACTGAACCCTGTGGGACGCCACTTGTAACTGGTTTGGAGTCTGACATGGCTCCAGCAATTCTAACCATGTGGGTTCTGTCCTCGAGCCAGTTTGCAACCCATCTAGTGACATAAGGGTTTATATTTAAGCTGGTGAGCTTATCTATAATGCCCGAGTGGGGTATTGTATCGAAGGCTTTTCCAAGGTCCAGGTAGGCTGTGTGGACCACCTTCCCCTCGTCAATGGCCTTGGCGACTGTTTCAAAGAAATTGACCAGGTTTAAGAGGCAGGATCTGCCCTTAACAAAGCCAAACTGGGTAGGATCCAGTGTCTGTAGGTCCTCAATATCTTTATTTATGAGGTCCATGATGATCCTTTCCATAGTTTTGCAGACCAAGCTAGTCAGACTTATGGGGCGATAGTTTCCAGGATCCATTGAGGCACCACCTTTGTGGAGAGGGACCACTGTTGCTGTACACCATTCTTTGGGTACATATCCTGTAGTAAGGCTGAGATTGAACAGTAGTTTTATGTTTGGGTTTAGCTCTTCTTGGAGTTCATGTAGGACGCAGCCCGGGACACCGTCTGGTCCCATTGATGCTGTGTTTTTTGCTTTGGAGAGGGCAGCTCTTACCTGAGCATTTGAGATGTCAGGGGGGCAGCACTCTGCTGGGATAGATATTTGCCCTTTTGGCGGGGGGGGGAGAAGTTTGCGCTGAACCTGTCAGCTAGGATGTTGGCAATGTCTGTGGGTTCGGTGTATTTTTTGTCATTTTGTACTAATTCTGAGCATATCTGGGAATTCCCACCCACGTTCCTAACATAACTAAAGAAAGTCTTGTGATTATCCTTAGTGTCCTGTGCAATTTTTCTCTCAAAGTTGGCCTTAGAAGATTTTATGAGTGCCCGTAGTTTTTTGCTAATACTGATCAGAGATGCCTTCCCTTTTTGGGATTTTGCTTTATCATGTAGTAGCTTCCTCCTTCTATTGTATAGTTTGTTTATGGCTGGGGTCCACCAGACAGGACGTCTGCCTTTGGAGGATTGGGTCTTGGTTTTATTTGGGATTGCATGATCCATGCATTCCTGAAGGTGCTCATAGAATGCATTCATAAAGGATTCTGCAGTCTGGGCCATATTTTCCACAGGCCCAGGGGCTTTGAAGGATTCCACTTCAGTTTTGAGGAGTGTGAAATGTGCTTTAGAGAAGTTTTTCACTGTGGTTTTCTGGACAGGGGGTGGGGTCGGGATGTGAATATCCAGTGAGATTAGTTTATGGTCTGATCTTACCATTGAGGGATACACTTCTGGTCTGGAGCATAGAGTCCCCATGTTGGTGATGATCAGGTCCGGTATATTTTCCCCTCTTGTGGGAGTGGTAACAAGTTGTTCCATAGCATTTGAGTTTATAAATTCTAGGAACCTTTGGGCTAGGGTGTTGGAGCTGGAGTAATGTTCCCAGTCTATGTTTGGGTAGTTGAAGTCGCCCAATATAATGGTGTTTGGAGAGACCTTCATATTTTCCAGTGTTCTCAGGAAGGCCGAGTGGGGTTCCTGGGTTTGGGAGCATGGTCTGTAGCAGGCTATAAACTGGAAGGCAGTTTTACCCACTGTTAGTTGCACATGGATAGTCTCTGATGCTTCGTGTTGTGCCACCAACCTGGAGGTGTGGGTATCTTTGACGAATATTGATACCCCCCCTCCTTTTGTGGTTCGGTCCAAGTTTTGGGGCCAAAAAGCATGGTATGAGGTATAACCTGGTAGTGCTGGGGTGCTCTCGGGAGCCTTGAACCAGGTTTCTGTTACTGCACAGATATCGATGTTCTCCATGCTAAGGAGAGTTTCGAGTGCGTGCATCTTGAGGTTTAGACTTTTGGCGTTGAGTAGCATTACTCTTAGTTTCTTATCCCTTGTGATACCTATAGAGGTGGGTTTGTCTTTTGAGCCTTGCCTAAAAGAGGCACTATGGGGGTAGCAAGAGCCTTTGCCAATATCCGAAAGCCCAGGGGTGACAGATGCAAGCCATCCCTAGTGAAGCATCGTGGCTTGTTGAGCATGTCATCCCAGGCTGACAGGCATTGGATCCCCTTTGAATGACACCAATACTTAGGCCAATTGTTGAAATTGATCATCTTGTCTTCATATTGTGGCATCATTCTTGGTGAGGGTAAGATGCTACTCAAGGTCAGGGTCATACCGGCCTGGGCTACATGCTCAGAGAGCTCCACTATGTCTCTTTTCATGTAGTCCAGGGAGGTACGTCTCAGGTCATTCACACCAGCATGGACAATGACTGAGTCATATTTGTACTTGCCTTGGAGTGACCTGAGTGCTTGTGTTATATGGTGGATCCTAGCGCCCGACAGGCAGCTCACAGTGACCTTCTCCTTGTTCAGCCTGGTGAGCAGGACGTCAGTGTGCCTGATGATAGGGTCACCTATTACAAGTGTATCAGGTGTGTTGTTTAGCCTTAAGGGCTGTGACTGTTTGGCACACTGGCTTTGTGAGCTATGTGTTGCACATATTTTGTTTTGGGGTAGCGGTTGCTTGGGTGTCTGCTTTGGAGGTCTCTGCTGCTTAGGCAGATTTTTATTTAGAGCCTCCGAGTGTGTTTTTGTGTGTTTATGTGTTTCGTTTGCTGTCGTGGTAGGTCTATGTGAGACTGGAATTGTAGTGAGTGTGGTTTCCTTCTCCTCCTGACTGCTTATGCCAGTACTGAGTTGAGAGTACTTTTAAGATGATGCAAAAGCAAAATAAAGTAGGAAGAAATACAGTAAAAGCAGATACATTTTTTTTTTTTTTTTTAAGTGGAAAGAGAGAAAGGAGTAGCAGAAACTAAGCTGCTTGGCCTTCTCAAATGCTCTCCCTGTACTGGGTAAAATGAGGTAATGACACTAGACTGGGATGAGGGTCCCAGATCAAATTTACACTAGGGGCGGGCAACTGCAAAGCCACCAACTATAAAAACATTATGCCAACAGGGAAGGAGGGTGGGAAACAAACTGCAGAAATGTTTCTCACACCTGAAAAGCAGCAGTGAGCCTTTAAATGAAAGTTTTAAACAGCTAAAGGAGCCTCTAGAAAAAAGAGTTTAACTGCAACAAGTTGTCAGAAACAAACAACCCAACAGATGCTTAATAAAAGTGGACAATTTCCAGTTAATACCTCACACACAGTGAAACTAGCTAGAAAAATACACAGTACACAAAGTGCTATAAATAACAAAGAAATAAAGAACAAAATAAACAAAAAACAGGATACTTAATGTTATATATTATAACTCCGAGTTTCTTCAGTGTCCTTCCTTCGATCAGCTCAGTGTGAAATGGCAGAACACTTATGAAGCCAGTCAGTCTCATCAAAACTATAAGTTAAAATACAAACAGCATGTTGGTTTATAGCTTGGACTTCATTCCTAGATGTCAGGAATATTTTGAATATTAGTTTTAGTCCTCTGAAGTATTCCTTACTGAGTTTTATTTACATTTGTTCATATTTTATTGCCAGTCCATCTTTAATTCCCAAATAATTATAAACTCCTGCCTGTTCAGGTTCCTTTCTAGCACATTCCTGTCCCAGATTGATGTTTTCTTGGTGCTGCACCATCCCTGCTTTAAATGTTGCTTTTCTACATTTATCAACACCAAATGTTATTCTTGTATAACCTGAGAAAGTTTTAAGCACTTACAGTTGTGTTTTCAACACCTCATCTGATGAACTATACAGTTTTAAGTTATCCACAAAAGTAGAAGAGAATTCTTTAAGCAAGGATCCTTTCTGGGACCAGCATTTTAACCAAGACCTAATGTGTTAAGTAAATAACTTAATAGGTTAAGGCAAGACCAGACAAAAGCAGTGACAATGAATCACCCAGGAATACCCTTCATCAATTTTTATCCCTGGGGTAATAATTTGCTCTTTGTCATGGCTTAATTGCAAAGTGATTTACCACTGTTTCATGGTCACTGTAATGTAATTGTTCCATGTAGGATATATGTTATAGATCTGTAAGCACTCCTTTATCAGTCAATGTGAGATGCTGTCAAATGCTTTTTTGTAAACTATCCATGTCATACTTAGATTCCTCCCCTTTTTACAATTCTCCATTATGGCTTTATTTAGCAACAAATGATCCTTTATTCAATATGAGTTTCATTTGTTACCATTTTGTTCTGTTGTCATAAGTGAATTATCTTTTAAATGACTATAAACTCTGTCTGCATCAATTCCAGTATATAGTTTGTACATTGTCAGAAGGCACATTATGGTCTATAGTCTTTAAGATGGCTTACGGGTTCACTTTTAAGGAGGACTACTGTTTTCCTGTTGTTTACTAAGTTGATATCTGTTCAGTATCTGCATATAAATAATTCTTACTCAGGGCTAAATCCTTATGTAAAGATGTTAATAGTTGTATCCAGAAGCAAGTACTGCACCTGAGCCTAAGATTTTCCAGTCAGCAGATTTCCTTAATTTTGTTTCAGTTTATCTGACCATTACTTAATCCCATTTCATATCCTGTACATTTGAACTCCTTACTGTTTCTTTTAATTGTTCTACACATTCAGCATCTTTGTTATGTTCCGCAGGGTATATAAATATGTCTTCAAAATGTACCTGTTTCTTCTTTTCTGATGGTGTTTCCATTCCTTTTGCTTTCTTTGCCAGTTCTCTATAAAACTTGTTTGGATCATCAATAAATTGTTTACTTTGTGCTTTTCTCTTTTATTAATCTGCATATCTGCTAAGTTTTACTGTCTGTGCTGATATCCTTAGTTTAATTTTTAGTACAGTATGACAGATCCTGGTCTGTTCTAAGATTGTATGTTGCTTTTACCACATCTATTTTTCTAAGATTTTTATTGATCTGTTCCCTATCGTATATTCTTCTAACAGTGGCCCTTCTTGTCTTAATTGCTTTACAGTTTTCTTCCATTCCTTCCCCTTACTGCTCTGTGTTTTTGTGGTAAAACTTTATTATTAATTTAGCTGCACAGTAATATATCCTATTTACTTCTGTTATATCTCATGAATTTCTGTTAATAGTGTTGATTACTATTTTCCTCTGTTTTATGAAGGTTTTAACATTTTGGGTCTTTACTTTCTGTAATCTATTTCTTTCATTGCTCTTAATATGTCTGTATCCATCTCTAATAAATCAAGCACCTTTTCCCTTAGATTATGTTCTTCTAAACATTCTACAGAACTTTCCAGAACATCTTCCTGTGACATGTCCTCTTTAGCTGCATCCTGCATCATCTGCTGCTTCTTCATATGGGAACTCATTGTCCATCACTCCACATCATTGTCTGTGTCAGAGTAGCCCTTGTTTCCTGCTGCTTTCCTCTTTGCAACCCAACCAAATTTTTGTACTAATTTCCTATTGAAAATACCAAAGCATCCTCATGTGGCAAGTCATCAGAGGCTTCGCATTCCACCAGTTTCTTCTTAGTTTGTAGATTCATTATTCCATCACACTGTGACATTACCTGAGTTAGGTTTTCTATACTAAATCCTTCAATTTACAGGTAATCCATAATGTTGGTTTCTATTTCTTTAACTTCTCCATTAGCAATCTTTTCAACATCCCCTTTGTTTGCTTATTTTTATATAGTGAATCTGTTTTATATCTGGGTGTCTTTGCCTGTATTTCTCTTCAAATATCTTTGGACCTGCTTTTTTCTTGATTAGTTTAGTTTGGCCTTCTCCATTGCATAAATATTGCATCATATCAGATGTCTTTTTCTTTCCCGTGCCTATGTTTCTTTTTACCTTCAAAAAACTTTTGAGTTTGTTCTTTATAGTTTTGCATTTCCTATTTTGCTTTTTTCCCTGACATCTCAAAGTTTGTCTATGTAATGTTTTTCATGGATCTGTTGTATTAATTTATTTGAAGCTTTTGAAGGGTTTTCTTGTACAAGTATTTTTATTTTATCTAATTTCTCTCCGTATGTCTTATATCTGTAAATTGTGCACTTTTTGCATAATAATAACAATATATAATTTCTTCGTTATCCTCAGTAGTCCACTCTGTCATTTTTATGTCTCTGTTTTGGCCTTTCAGTTTTGTGTTTTTGTGGATTAGTACTTTTTTCTACAATGGGGGGTCATCCTTCTCCTGAGCTTGGCCTAACCCCATTATAGGAATATACAAAGCAGCATTTGTAAAGAGCACTAGTAGAAACCCATAATCCAAAGAAATAGTGCCAATTGGCAAAATAACACCATAAGGTCCATACAGTTCTTCCACGTTACAAAATCTTTGTTCCTAAAAATGTTATCCTTTAAAAAAGTTAAGCACTTTCATCCCATGTATAACCCTCTGAGACTTCTTCAGAACTAATTATAACAATAAAGTCACCTCCTTTGTATACATTAAATAAAATTAATCAGCAATTAAATATTTAAATATTAAAGGGACATCAAGAAAACTAAATAAAATCCTTTAACAAACTCAGAAGCACATGAAAAATCATTCTTAGAAAAAGCCACAGTACAGACATTAAAATTCCTATGATTAAATGCATGAAAAAATATAAAACACAGTATCCTAAAACCTTAAAAGAACATCATTGATTGTGTATTTAGAACATTAAGAAATTATAGGAAAGTTTGTGTGTCTTTCCAGTCCTGGCACCAGTGTGCACACCAGGATCGGGCACTTTTTCATCATGGGGCTTGTGTACTCAATTGTCTTTTCTTTCTTTGAACCTGTCACCCTCTATGATATATGCAAAGCAAAATAAGTCTATATATCAGTGCTGTCTTGATGAGATTTTACAACAACATGGTTTACCAAGTGAAGGTACTCACCAAGACTTGAGGATGAATTCAGTTCCCACAATGCTACTCTCCTTTTCTTGCAGATTTCATCTCCTATTCAGATACAAGCTTTGAGAGGTGTTTTCTTATGGTAGAAGCTAAGACGGTTTGAAAGGCAAAGGGGTTAAAAATGTTTTCAGGAATGGAACAGAGAGAGAGAGAGAGAGAGAGAGGGATTGTACTTAAGTAAGTTTAGGACAGATTGGGTAAAGTGAGATTTAAATTGGTTAGGTACTGGGTCTGAGGTATTATTAGTATTAGGCATTTGCGTGGTACTCAGACCTGGTTTAAGTAACTTGCTAATAGATTTCAAAAAGAGTTTGGATTTATTTTGGGGTCTTTGCTGGAGGTTAAAAAGTAGGTGTTTTTCCCTTTTTTTATCTGGGTCTTGGTGAGATTTCTCAGTTGCCTACATTTGTCATAAGCTGACTGTGCTTTATTTAGTAAGCATATCTTCTGTGCCCTTTCCCTTTGCATCATAAGCTGTTTTGTTTCATTGTTTCATTTTGTAGTCATGGCTGTTTTTTATTCTTTTCTTATAAGTCTAATATATTTAGAACAGTTGAATAGAAAAAAGTGACTGCATCTGAATGGAAGAGTTTTTAGTGGTGTCCAGTCACACTTTTTTAGTGATTGATTAAATATATTCTTACAGAATGATTTAAGATTGCAAACTCAGTCTTAAATAGTTACTTTGCTGAGCTCATTATAATGTCTGAAGATCAAACCAGGCAAATGGTCACTTAGGCTATCAGTGAGACTACTAGACTTACTTATATTATTCAGGTCTGTTTGTTAGTATCCTGTCTAGGATTGATTTTCTACCATTTTTCAACTATTGTAGTAAGTGTGTTAATAATTTGGGAGAGGCCGAAGAGGTTTATAGGGGTATAGATGCTACTCAGGAGTTACAAGCGTACTAGTCAATATTAAGATTTCCTAGGATAATCATTTCTTGGGACACGTTAGTGTTAAACCAGCTTGGAATATCTTCAACCTCTATGGTATTGGTGCCTGGTAAACTATATGGAGCTGTAAACTTTCTGTTTATTAATCCTAAGTTGTGCTAGTAGTAATTCTACATGCTGAAAGAAGAGAATCCTTTTTGGGTAATGAAGTAAGGGCAATGTATTTTTGAATAATATGACACCATCACCTGCTCTTTTTTTAGGTCTATCAAATCTAAGAATATTGTAGTCAGGGTGAATGATTTGTTCATCAGTCACTTCATTTTTTACCAGGTTTCTGTGAATTGAATGTTAACAGGTAACCATCTTGCTTGTTCAAAAGTCAGGCAATGGTTCAGTTAACCTTATTCTGCAAGGACTGAGTTCTGTGCAGATTACTGTAAGAAGTAACACCTATTATGGGTCATGAATGCTCAGGTGTAGACATTAATACTTCTTTTCCTGTTAAGTGGTCAGTATATTGTAGGTACTGTAACATGCATTAAGTACTACAGACTGCTTTCCTCTTTGATTCTTCACACGGCTAGAAAAGGCAAGGAAGGGGTCGAGCCAAACATCCAGTTATTATTAGGTAGAGATAATTTGTAAAAGCTGTTTATCTGGTTCCAAGATGAGCCAGTCATAGTTAACCATGCTGGGGTATGTCTAAGTACCAAACATCATGGTCATGCTCAGAAAAACTGGAAGTTTTGGCTGCTGCAGTACCAGGGAAACCTGCCATCTCTTTCAATTAAACTTTTGAGAACCAGATGATGATGTCATCAGCATATTGGAGAACATTTTTATTTGAGGCATAGTGAGATATTCGGCAAAACCATTATCTTCACTTCAAAACCTGGGATGTTAGAAAAAAAGTAAGCATATGGCAAACCTTTCTGACATACTTGCTATGGTAAAAGCAGTGGAGAAGAACATTACTAGAAGTTTAATATTCAGGAAAGGTCGTGCAGAATGATTAAAATATTAGTCTGGAGCATAATATGAGTACCTCAAAATAATCTGTAAAGTGAGTTTATGTTTTATGTAATGACTCTGTATATAAGAAACAGAAAAAAACGCCCTTCCACTAATTCACAAAAAGGTTGGCAAAAGTTGTTTGATTTTAATTCGTTTTTACAGGTCCACTGTCCAGAAACATTTAATCTAAAATACAGTTTTGCCAAGCAAGTGAGTGTATGTGAACATGTGTGTGTGTGTGTGTGTGTGTGTGTGTGTGTGTGTGTGTGTGTGTGTGTGTGTGTGTGTGTGTGTGTGTGTGTGTGTGTGTGTGTGTGTACACAAGTCTGTACAATGTAGCTCCTTGATTTCACATGTATTTAAGAAAAAATGCTACAGCTCTATCAGTCTGTCATTGACGATGTTCTTCTAATGAGTTTGTTATCCAGGATTGCAGAAGACAAACCAATGAGGTCATGTACACCTGAAATTTTCAAATAAACACAATACATATTTTTCAAGAAAAAAAAATAGATTCATGTGGATGATGGAATATTAGCTTTTTGGCAGCTAGATAGATAAAGCACACTGTTGGGATCTGTAAAGTTAATTGTGGTGATACATTGGTCTGGATATCAGTATTGAGATATTTTTGAAGAATGCTATAGAAACAGTGACACGTGACCCCTTCTGATTCTGGTCAGGTAATGAACAAAACCACTAAGAGCTGATTCAGTAAACATAATTAATAGAAATGACACTTTATTAAAGGACAAAAAAGAAACACTTTCTTTCATTACAAATTCCTCCATGCAGCTATATAGGATTGTTATTCTGCATGCCTTTTTGTAGCATAATAATTGCTAACAAGATGTTCATTTTTACTGTCTGCCTTCACTAAATCCATTCAGATGTAAAAGTTATTTAAGGCAAAACATTTATTTATTTATTAGAATAAATTGACAACATAAAATAAAGACTAACATAAGCTCATATAATCTAGTCTAACATGGCAGAGTCACAGACTCTAGGTATGTGAAAACAGGATATTTCTAGAAATTCCTTCAAATCATAATTCACATCCTTTAACAGTAGAAATATGCAATCATTAGTCAGAGAGTACTGATGACTTTCATTTCATCACATACTCATACATAGTATTTCGTTACCATGATTTCATTCATGCAGGACACAAACAACACTGTATTCCTTTTGGAATATGTAATAAAACAAGGTCAAACTTTCTGCTTCTCTCTGGCAAGCAATGTTCCATAATTTTCTTCCGATTCATAACAAGTCAGTATTATGAGCTTTATTCAACGTGACAACATTTACTTGCTCTATCTTTAACCTTCAGAATACAAACACGTTTCTGATCCGAAATGCCAAAATCCGTTCTGACACTTGTAATGTCTGAAATCAGTCTGCTCTTTTCTGACTCCCATATTTTAAGTATTTTCCTACTAACAATAATATCTGATCTTACAGAAAAAATTATTCTTCCCATGCAGTGAGTTCACAAAAAAATTGTTATCACCAAACCATATTCGGTGAGCAGTCTTTGGTTCAGCTATAGCTTGATGAGTAAAAACACTGTCTCTTCCATGGATAAAAAACTAGGGGATATCTGGTTGGCAAGTAAAGGAAAGAAACAAAGCAGTCACAAATGTAGATAGACAGAAACTGTTAGCTTGCATTTTATAAAGATGTCTGTGTCATTGATCTATAAATTTGTATTCTCCACCCTCCAGCTGAGATTCTGAAATGGTTTGTAGAAATGATGTAGAAAGCAGCTTTATCATCTGTCTTTGGTTGTAGCATACCTCTCAACCTCTTAGTACAAGAAACCTGAACAAAGCCAAAAGTAAACAGGGGCAAAGGGCCAAAGATTTTAAATATCGCTCTTATAAACTTAGAAAGTTGCTAGAATAAAATGATTTGTGTTAGCATGCATTTTCTAAAGGACATGAAGTCCAAAACTCAAATTTATGTCACAATTTAGTGACTTAAGTCCTAGGATCATAGAATCATAAAGCTACTATGTTAATAGCCCTAGGGCCCTTACAAGCCTAACCAAGTTCTACCCTTATTTGGGCCAAGGTCTACCCTTATTTTCCAATGTTTTGCCAGAAAAACACATTTTTTTTGAGGAATGGACCAAAAAATGGGTCAAAAATCTGGACATTCTGTGAAAATCTGGACAGTTGAGATGTATGGGTCGCAGCATCCCTTGATCAGAATTGAAGACTTATTTTTATTAGGTACTTTCAGTCAAAAATGTTTTCCTTCAAACATATTTTTTTCTTATTTCTACTCAACTGACATTTGTGTTTTCTCCCTCTGTCTTTTTGGAATTTCCTTTCTAACCTTATTATACTATTGCCTGGCTGTGATCCAACTGCAGTTCCCTACAGCTTGATATATTCCTTTTTTTCTAACCATTATTACCTGTTTAAGTATCTTCTTTCTTACCTCATCTGTTTCTCCTATCCTATCATTACCCAAAAAGTATACAACTATCATCTCCATCTATTTTGACATAATGTATTTATTTGTTTATTTATTGACTTTGTTGACCGGGAAAGTCCACTGGGTCAGAAACCCATTTTTAGTGGAGGCCTGGGAAGAAAGGCTCCACAAAGTATTACAAGTAAAACAAGTTTAATATAAGTATAATCAAATATTACAGGTATAAAAGGAAAAAAATGTGCAATACAATACAGCACAGAGTTTACATTATTAAGCTTTAGGAGTCACTAAGTACGGATAGGAAAAGTTACATGTGTAGAACAGTATAAACGTTTAAACTGTACCATCTGTAGTGTGAGTAAAGGAAAAATATTGCATAGCTAGGCATAAAACCTGAAGTTATAGACCTGGCTATTATATATTGCACAATACAAAAATAAGTTAAAGTACTGTCTTAAGTTGTTTGTATGGCAGGAGCAGTAAGAATTATTTAGGTAGTATGATTTTAGTGCTAACTTAAAGGTTGTTATACAGTCAATTTGAGTTATTTGGGAGGGTAAGTTGTTCCATAGTTTGGCGATGCAATGGGAGTACAGAGATTGTCCAGTTCTTTTGTTGGGTTTTGTTACAGTTAGGAGCTGTTTGCATGAGGGTCTTAGTGTTCGAGTAGTAATACTAAAGGGTGTAGGAAAGCAATTTGCATAATGCCATTTAGCAGTCTTTTTTATCTCATATTATTTACCTTAACTTTAGTTTTTTCTTGCTATTCTCTCTCTACTAGTCAGTCCATGTCCAAATTGTCTTACTTAGTAAATATCTCCTATCCTGGTATTTCTCTCTGAGCTTATTCATTCTTTATATTAAAAAGTAAATCCCCTGGGGGCCATGGCGTGGATGCTGAAGATTTAGAAACAGAATTTTTCAGCTCTGCTGTTCTTGACGTATTCCTGACAGGAAATGTTATTCTTATGTTATTATTTTTTATCTTCTTCATAAAAAGTTAATAATTTAATTTATTCTCTTTGATCACATATACATTTTAATTAGAAATAGTTATATTTTCCTGTCAAAAAGCTACCTGAAATAATCTACCTCATTCAAGCAAAATGAGTCACAATAAATTAACTCTCATGAGACTGCATCAAAGAAGGAGCTTCAAATATGTACTTTTAACCAATATACAGGAGTATCACTGAAAATGGATAAAATGGATAGTAAGTTAGAAAAATACATGAACAGAAGCACCAGACACATGGAATTACTTCAAATTACTGGAATGGAAGAATCCTTAAAAGATATGGAAAAAAGACTATCAGAAGATAAACACAACACGGAATTTTTATTAAAACAAAATGCACTCCTGTTGGCCAAACTAGATGATCTGGAGAACAGATCACAAAGAAATAATATAAGGATCTTTGGACTTTCAGAGAAAATTGAAGGGAATAACATGTTAAACTTCTTGACATCCTGGCTCCCTAATATACTTGATTTGAGTGAAGCAATGTCATATGGAATTGAGAGAGGGCACAGATCTCTCACAGTGTCTGCTGATAAAAGTTCAACACCGAGACCTGTAATAGTAAGATTTTTTTCATCTCTTGACAAAGAACTGATCCTTAAAACGGCATGGGCAAAATATACCATCAAGCTAGATGGGAAAATAATTAGGTTTGATAATGGCTACTCACCTATAGTTATTTCCAAAAGAAAAGAATGTTTGCCCATTATCAAAGAACTTTAGAAAAAGCAGATCAAAGTCCACTTGTTTTTTTCCAGCTAGACTAAAAATATTTCTACATGATGAAACAAAAAAATTTGAAGACATAGACACTGCACTTTCCTTCTTAAAAGCAAAAAAGGTACTGGAACAACCAGAAGAAATGAATTGGAGCATCAGTGCACTGAAAACACTGGCTGAAAGAAATGGCTGGAAAACAGGAAGAGAAGAAAAAGGTATAGGAAAAGTGACGTCTTAATTGTCTAAATTTCCACTATAAATCTGCAAGCAACATTCATATAATGTTTAAATAGCCTCTCCTCTTTTTATGTCATTTTCTTTCAGTTCAGCTGAAAATAATTATATTACAGCTACAATGAGGTAAATATATAATCTTTGTTTTATCTATTTTACTTAATTATGTCACTTTTAAATGCTTTCTGCATATTACAGCTTTAAATGATAGTTAGCAAAGGTTTCTGAGTCTTCTTTACTAGAGTAATTGCTACGTTATACTGTTAATGGCTACATTAACTGTCATAGTGGGGTTTTTGGATGTGTTTCATTGGTAATGTTTCAACATGATTTACCACAGTTATTAAAAACCTAACACAGAGCTTCTAATTAATTGGTAGAACTATTATAATGTCTTTGCTCTATTACAGTACTCTCATGGTATTTGGATAAGGGTTGGGAGGGTGGCCTTATGGTTAAGGTGTTTGCCGTACAAACACAAGGTGCAGGGTTTGAGTCTCACAACGGATAATTGGCTAGGCTTAAAGTGGCTTGCAAGGGCAGTTAGCTTAGTATGAACCTATGAACCTGTATAGCAGTGGTTTTGACTTCACTGTGCATTGTGGGCTCCTATGCGGTGTTGATATGGCACATTTTAATGTTGGTAGTCTAGTTTCATTCCCAGTATTGCTGCATCAGTGGTTATTGTGGTGCCTGTGGTAATCTGAGAATGACAGATCTATGCCATGAATACTTAGATTGGTGTTTGACACTTAAGGAGTTCATTGTTCGAGTGATGCAGCTGTCCAGCTTCTCCGCAACATGTATCCAGATAAGGTAGGTTCTTATTTTGTAAATGTTTCTTTCTATGTGCTTAAAGGCTAGTTGTTTTGACTTTTCTGCTTAAATGGAAGAGAGGTTAGACAGTGAATGGCTGATGCGCCTTTGTCTGTTGAGTTGATATGAACTTGTTTGGATGTAGTTTGATGGACCATGGGCATTGTAGATGACAGACGTATCTGTTCCTTGTTTGGTGGTGATTTTATTGGGAAAGTGATCAGGTAGCTTTTCTGTGTGCTACATGGTTCTTTCTTCTGGTGCTGGGGTGTGATCTGGCTTTGAGTTGTAATTGAAATTTAAGAGTTTGCTGTGATCTATGGCTGGCTTGTTTTGTTACCTTGGCAGGTAATTACATAACGGGTTGAGCAGATGTGAGATTTCTCTGTCAGCTTGAGCTGTTGCAACTATTTTCTTCCTTTGTCCCCCCTTTGGGGGAAACTCTTGGAGAGTTTCAGTTAATGTGAATATTTCCTTGGTTATGTTCGACAAGGGACATGACCAGGGGACAGGAAATATTATGGACTGCTTTTCTCCCCATTGATTGAGAGTTTCCGAACTATATTGGCAAACAAATAACTGATGTTTTCTTATAATTCAGTTTTACATTCCTTAATCACCAATGTCTATTGTCAGATCTGTGAGTCTGTGATAAACCAAAATGCTGCCAGCCCAGCTAGCTGGAATTTTGTAAATAATCATATGTCATTTGTGAATATTAAAATGATCCATAGGCTTGTCTTACAAATGTAATAGAACTATGTTATGTATATATTAAACTACTAGTGCAGAAGTGTGTGTTGAACTGTATGTTTTGTACTGAGCTTCAAGAATGTAACCACATTGTACCCTACTGGAAAAGAACAGAAATGTATATAAGCTATATTAATGGTAGAAGTTGGAACATACAGAGTTAAGTTGCAAACCTTCAAGAAAATAAGTTGAAATTGTTTACAACTGTGCTATAACAGTTAGTTAATGCAAAGAGACAGGATGTCTAGAGCTAGAGGGTTTTCTATTGTCTTGAAACAGAAATAATTACTAGGTTTAAAATGTAAAAGTGTTTAACTGTTTTACAACTTCCAGTTCTATGCAAATGTCTGAGAGATAAGTATTTTTCACAGAGAATGTTAAATTCTGTTGGTATCTGTTCAGCCTGGGAACTGGAGGCAGGTGACAAATAGTGATGTCATCCAGCTGATCCAGCAGTAATGTTTTGATATTAATTTGGAAACTCTCTCAGAGATTGGGCATTTTGTATTTGTCTTTGGACTTAGAAATGTCCATCCAGCACTTCTCATCTGTATTTGCCTTGATCTGTAAGTAAGTTATTTAGGTATAGTATTTCTTTTAGAGATAGTTAGGAGTATAGTAAATATTAGTTTAGATGTTTTCTGTATTTATTTGAGACTGTCCTGCAATATTGTTGTAAAATATTTTCTGTGATTCTGAACTCTGTAGTCACTGTGTTGGGTTACTGAATATTATCTTGTTCTTTTATTATTTATTATTAAATATATATAAACCTTTTCATTGTGTCTGGTTTGTTTAGAGATATATAAGCTCTTAGAGTACTTGCATATGTATTTGGTGACACTATATAGCCCACTCCTCAATAGTCTTAGTCTTGGTTACACTTACCATTTGGATAATAGTAACATCACATAGTAGGATTGGTCCCCCTTTGGGAAGGGCCTTATAATAGCTGATAAAGAGCTGGTTGGTGGCAGTGATAACTACCTATTAGTCTGGACAAAAGGGGGCATAGCTAGTAAACATGTGCCAGCCTTTCCCTGGAGTATGTGTTTGTATATCAATCAAATCTCAAAGTGTGCATGTGTGTGTGTGTGTGTGTGTGTGTGTGTGTGTGTGTGTGTGTGTGTGTGTGTGTGTGTGTGTGTGTGTGTGTGTGTGTATGTGTGTGTCAGCTACTTGGGCAGGGACACAAAGCACTGGTTGGACAGAGAGGGTGCTGGAGGTCTTAGCTTGGCCACTCGGCTGAGATCTTAACCCTATAACTATGCCAGTGGGGAGTCTTATTGGGGATCTGGAGAAAGAGGCAGAAACCAGCCCCAGACTGACTGTGATCTCTGTGTGCTCTTAAGGGAAATTGTACTTTACTGTGTATGTACTTGTCATCCTCCCAATATGGACGTTCCTTACGGGTGCTAGTGGTGAGGATTGATGCACCTTGATTACTGGGCCAGTGCAGGGGTGTCACATATTAATTGTTTGGCAGTGGTGAGGATTGAGGCTCCTTGATTACTGGGCCAGTGCAGGGACATGACAAAGTCATCAAATATATTGAATTCTTAGTCTTCTTTTATAAAGCTCGTTTTTGTGTTACAGTATTACAAAACAGTTTGATTTTAAACATGAAACAATGAAACAACTGTTCTTTAAAATGCAAACACTTATAAATGTGTACTTTCAGTATTTCCATGCTAATCGTTGCAGGTAGATGATGTGGTACTTTGAAACCTTGTTTGCAAATCTACCTTTATGATTTCATCATTCGCCAACAGTTGCCCAAGTAGACAAAGAAATTCCTTAAGCTATACACAATGTCAGTGTTTGCTCTTATTTTATTTAATTCCGATACCTGTTCTTATGCAATTTAAAAGGATATTATTTGCAAAACATTTATAGATCTGGCAGCAGTTCTAAAAGTAGTGGCTTATGCTAATTAGATATTGAATTAAATAGTAAAAATGTGATACTTGCAAGTATCATCTATTAGTAAAACTGTTTATCTTTGTCATGGCAAAGAGATTGCTGAGATATGAATGGATATAAACAAATAACTAAATAATTATCAGAAAAATGTTCTTTAACAATCACAGAGTTTCCATCTATAATATATTATCTAGTGTCATAAAGCATTTTTAAAACATCTAAGGTCCAAACCATGTTCTTCATTGTCAGCTATAATTGGGATCATAAGTGTTTTATTATAACTATAATAAAATGATCGCTTTATCTTTGCCTATGCAGTTAGTACAATGTATACAGCCTTAAATTAAAATTAACACACAAATTGTTTGAGCTTCAAGTTAGCAGACTAATAAGAATGAATATTAAGACTTTGACAGTTTTTGCTATTATGAAAAGCTAGTTGCATTTTTAACTGTAACCATTGTTCAATTTAATTTTCTTTGTCTACTGTGGAGCTTTTCTTCCCAGGCCTCTGCTGAAAATGGGCTCATACCCAGTCGGACTTTCCTAGTAAACAAATGTCAAATAAATAAAATGTACGTCAAGTTCCTCTTACACAAGATGATGCCACATGAGAATGCATAACACAGTTGTCATATAATAGGCTTGGCTGGTTGACCTTATCACAACATATATGCTACATAGTAAATAAATACTAAAGTTACCCTTTCTTAATGCAATAGTACATTTTTCCATTAATTCATTTCTATACCTGGTCTAAAGTATATCCTTGATTACTGAGTTCATCATTTTAAAGATATCAAGACTAGGAGTGTCCCTGTTGGATGATCTCTTTATACTGACTAATAATATGAGAGATGTAAAATCAACTTGTGTTATGATTAAAATTAAACATGGACAATTGTGACATTAAAGCTGACAGAAACCAATCTTCTATTGAAAACGTGTTATATGCCATCCTACTCAAACTAAACTTAAAATGTAGTAAAGTTCATTATGCATATCTCTGCAATGCATTATACTGAATCCTGTCTTTACTCTGGCACAGAATTTACCAGGAAGAAATCCATATGTGTAAAATGTTTAGTAGAATACTTATAATTTCATATACAGTACTGCTATTACTTTTTGGTACAGAAGAAAGGTGACATTGTTATTGGAAAAAATGTATAAAGTTCAGTTGTGTACACTTACCATAAATGTAGATGTTCGAGTGTATTCACTGTTGCAGTCATCACATTTGGGTTATCTGCTTGTAGTAGCCCTCAGTCTAACTGATTTTCAAAGTCTTGGGTCCTACGTCGGTTGCTATCTCATCTTCCATGACGTTAGGTAGTCAGGGGTATAAAGCATGCAGCCAACGCCATTACATTTTTCTTGCCCCAGATGTCAGGTGCCCCCCAATGGGAAGCAATTAAATATATATATACAAGGTTACACCTCCAACAAAAAAGCAAATACACCAAAAAAGCTTTAAGCATAGTAAAAAGGAATAGAGGTATAGCCAAAAGTCAGGAGGCTGGAGGGAGGGTAACCAGGACTGCAACAGTGAATACACTCAAACATCTGCATTTATGGTAAGTGCACACAACTGTACTATGTTCTTCATGTTTCACTGTTGCAGTCATCACATTTGGGCAGATTCCCAAAGCTAAGGATGGGAGGAGGAAATTAGATAGCATTAGGACCAGCTATAAGGCCCTGCAAGACTGCAGTGGCAAAGCCCGCTCTGGATTTAGAGAAAATTGGCAAATGGTAATGCTTGGTGAAAGTATGTACAGAACTCCAGGTAGCAGCTTCTAGGATGTCCCTGGTAGGGACACCTCTGAGAAAGGCTGTAGATGTAGGTGCAGCCCTGGTTGAATGTGGTCTTATCCCCTGTGGGATAGGTTTTCCATGGTGCTTATAACAGAAATGAATGCAATGGCCTATCCATTTAGAAATGGTTTGCTTTGAAACGGCCTTCCCCTATGCCCCTGCAGCAAATGCCATCAGCAGCTGTTCAGATTTCCTGAGAGGTTTAGTCCTGTCCAAGTAAAATATAAGTTGTCTGTGCACATCTAAGGAGTGCAGTATACGTTCCCCTTTATTCTGTGGATTAGAAAAGAAGGTTGGCAAATGAATGGACTGATTAAGGGCCACACTGGATACTACCTTGGGCATGAAGGAGGGATTGGTTCTGAGGGACAACCTGTCTGCATGAAAGTTGATGAAAAGCTCCACTGCCATAAGGGCCTGTAATTCAGACACCCTTCTTGCTGAAGTGATGGCTAAAATGAAGCCTGTTTTCTAAGAAAGGAATTTCAACTCTGCACTTGCAGCTGGCTCAGAAGGAAGTAGAGTGAGTTTTTCCAATGCAAAGTTAAGGTTCCAGGCTGGAGTTGGGGCTCTCCTGGGTGGTCTTAAGTTTTTGGACCCTCTGAGGAACTGCTTCAGCAGTGGGTGAGAGAAGAGGGGTGGTTCTGTGTTGTAATGTGCTGAAATGGCTGAGACATGAATTTTGATGGAGGAAAAAGAAAGGCCCTTGTGAAGCATCTCAGTTAAGTATTGAAGAATCTGAGGTAAATTGGACGCTGCTGTGCCCATCTCCTGAGTTTGGTTCCAGGAACAGAATCTTTTCCATTTTTCAACATAAGGCTTCCTTGCTTGCTCCAGAATGACATCCAACACTAGTTTACTGAGTGATGGTAACAGAGAGATCAGGTAATTAGCCAGGCTGCCAGGTTCAGGGTTTGAAGCTGAGGGTGCAGAATCTGGCCCTCCTGCTGGGACAGCAGAGTAGGGGTCTAAGGCAGGGGTCTGAGGCAGGGGTCTGAGGCAGGTGCCATGGTGCCAGGGGTCTGAGGCAGGTGCCATGGTGCCATCAGTGACACACTGTGCAAGAGGGGGTACCAGTGTTGGTGTGGCCAGTCTGGTGTGATCAGTATTTTCCTTGGTTTGTCCTGTTTGATCTTTAGTGGTACCTTGAAGAGGAGAGGCAGAGGAGGAAAGGCATAAACTGATAGATTTTTCTAGGTGAAGGATAGGGCATCCACTTTCCAAGCTTGTTTGTGGGGAGTCCTTGTGCAGAATTTTTCAATTGATAGTTCTGGGGGGAGGCAAACAGGTCTATCTCTGGGTTCCCCCATTTGTTTATCAACATGTTGAATGTCTTTGGTTCCAGTTTCCACTCATGTGGGTCCATAAGATTTCTGCTTAGTTCATCTGCCAGTGTATTTAGGTTTCCTGTCAGGAATTGAGCCCGTAGGTGAACTTGGTAGCTCAAGGCTGTGTTCCACAGAGCCATGGCTAGTATGCAGATAGGGTATGAGTGGGTTCCCCCCTGCTTGTTTATGTACTACATAACAGTGGTGTTGTCTGTCTTTACCATTAATTGTCCTGGAAGAATGTGGTCCTTGAAGGCTGTTGGAGCATTCTATACAGCTAACATTTCTTTTTGATTGATATGCAGGTGCATTTGACTTGGGTTCCATTTGCCCTGAATGCACTTCCCTGCCAAGTGAGCCCCCCATGCATAGTCTGATGTGTCTGTTGCTAGGGTTTGGGTGGCATGGGGTAGAATGAATGGCAGTCTCTTGTTTTGGTAGCAGGCCTCTGCCCACCAAAGGAACTCTAACTGCAGACAAGGTATGATAGGAATCATTGCTTCTAGATCCTGAGAATGTTGACACCATAGGCTTTTTAGATCCCTTTGTAGTTTCCTCATATGCAGTCTTGCATATGGAATTAGGAGAATGCAGGAGGCCATGAACCCCAAGGCTTGCAGTATTTGTCTTGCAGATAGCAGGGTCTTTGTGACCATTAGTTTGAAGTAAGTTGTCAAATGAACTTGTTTCTCTGGCGTGAGGAAAGCCATCTGGGAAGTTGTGTTCAAGCTTGCTTCCAGGAATACAATTTGTTGGCAGGGTACAACATGTGATTTTTTTTTGTTTATGGTGTACCCCAGACAAGTTAGCACCTTTTGTACAAATGCCCGATGATTCAAAAGTATGTCCTGGCTTTCTGCCTGAATTAGACAATCGTCCAGGTATGGATATATTTGAATATTTCTTTGCCTGCAAAATGCAATGACTGGAGCTAGGCACTTTGTGAATACCCTGGGTGCAGTAGATAAGCCAAAGGGCAGTGCAGAGAACTGATAGTGCATGAAGCCTGCTCTAAAGCATAGGAAATTTCAGAATCCTGATCAGAAGAATCATAAGCAAATTCAATCCTAGGTCTCTTAGAGGGGGAAGGTTGGCTTCCCCTGATTAAAGTAATAAGGCCTTCAGCCATTCTTATCATCTGTTTTTTAGGCATAGAGGCCTGACCATGCAGTCTTGGCATCGGTTTTCTAGGCATGGATTGAGTTTTAGACCTTGAAGAAGAAGATGGTGTCAGTTTAATATGCAAGTCAGTAGGCCTGAATAAATGCTCAGAAGCCAGTGCCTACACAGTAGCTCCAGACCCATCCAAGGTAGAGACATCCACAGGTTCCACAGCTGAAGCATCTCGTGGCATACCGGACTCCAAATGGGTCTCAGTAGAGGCCTGCGAATCTGAAGTAGTGGGTATCAGGAGCTGCGAAAGCACCTCACTGAGTACCGGCAAACTGGCAACTAGCTTAGGAGAAGCATCATCTTCAGCTTTGGACATAGGAAGCCTATCTCTGTCTTTATCTTTGCGTTTTTTCAGAATGTTGGTAGTCAGGTGGCTTACCGAAGCCATATCTGGTTAATTGAACTGAGTACCAAAATATTTAGAAGCGTAAATATACCAACGATGAATAGTTCTTTGTTTAAATAAGGAACAAAACCAACCGCGAGGTGCATCATGGTCAGGGTCTAGGCAAGGAATACAGTACAAATTAAAATCTTTATAAGGTATTTGCTTTCCACAAGAAATACAATTATTGACTTTTACTGACATTAGTTTAGAGCAAGAAAAAGTTTCCCCAATGGGAAATTAGTTGAAGACTTTGGTTCTGAAACTCAAAAACAAAAATTTCAGGAGTCGGCTGACCAGCACTTGCGAACTGTTTCTGCTTCGGGCACCGCATGGCAAGAAAGATGGATGTAATGGCATCAGCTGCATGCTTTATACCCCTGACTACCTGATGTCATGGAAGATGAGACAGCAACCGATGCAGGACCCAAGACTTTGATAATCAGGCTGACTGAGGGCTACTGCAAGCAGATAACCCAAATGTGATGACTGCAACAGTGAAACACAAAGAACATCTCTATAAATCTGAACTATGTAGTATTTTATTTACTACTTCAAGACACAGTTTTACTTGAAATGGATATTATAAAGACAATTTCATTAGATCTTGTTAGTAACAGATCAGGACGTTGTAACAATGTGTGTGCAGTTCACTTAGCAGTATTAAGTGAAATGCTGCCTCAAATAATAATATATAGCAATATTGCTTCTGCAACTTTTCTTAACAGCTTTGTCAATAATATAACTGAAATCAAAATGTGCAATCTAACACAAGTGCTGTGTTGCAATGTATGGTACTCTAAACGTTACAAGACATAAATTGACATTTTAGCATTTACTGGATATGGAATATAAAATATGAACCTGGGAAATCTAATGTCATCGAATCTTTCTATAATCTTATCTTAATTGCTTATCAATAGAAGTAAAGAAGAGTACGAGATTGCATAAATGTTTGACAAAATATAAACTGTCTAATGATATGAAATACCCTATTAATGCTGTCAGATAGCAATGTGGTGGATATATACAATGCTGAAACAGAGTTTACATGGACAAATAATTTAATGAATAATTAAAAGGATCTAGTTTCTATGAGAAATGTTTCATTTATATAGCCTACTTTATCCTAAAGCCAATATAACAGTAAGAAAATGTCTTCAAGTTACCTTATAAAAATACATAATTGAACACTTTTTACATATATTTGATCTTATATATGATGTATAAAAGTTAATAATTTTTATGTTTAATGTATTTTGTTTGTTTTAGATATGAGGTATTTCAAAGTTAATTTATTTATCTGTTATATATTGCTGTAATTATTATTAAAATAATCATTATAGACAATAATTTAAGATTAGCAATTGGTTTAATTTAAACATTTGCTGTAGTTTGATATAACAGCCTTAATATACAATACTGGAGGGACATTTACTAGAGAGTTAATTAATCATAATCAAATTATTTTTAAACATTATTTCTAGTGAAACATTTATACTAAACATAGGCTTTGAATGGTAAGGATGAACCCATTCTGTTTCTTAGATAGATAGCATGACTTAGATGGATTTACTGTCTAAGTCTGGAGTTGTATATTCCATGAGGGGTAGGAGGGTTAAAATATTAATTTCTTATATAGTTCTTGATTTAAGTGTTCTTACTTTGGTGTCCACAAATAAATCTCTTTTACCTATCATTAACTCTAAAAAACTTACCTTTTCATTAATAACTTAAATGTTTTTCTCTATTGGTCTTTCTAGGATTACTTATCATTCATATCAAAAATAAAACAAAATTTACATAAATCAATAGTTAGATTTTAATAAATGGTAAGCTTAAAGTGTTTATCAATTAATATAAATGGGCTGAATAATAATGGTCGCAAAAGAGCTAGCTTTTATACATTTCTAAACCTATTCTCACCTCAGGTCGTATTTGTTCAGAAAACACATCTTTTAACAAAATATTTAGATAGGATTAATAATAAACAATGTACAATGATAGCTGTCTCTCAATTTAACCAAAAAAGAAGAGGGGTATTTATTCTGTGGACAGATTAACTATCTATACCACATATTTTAAGTACTTATAATGATGACAAAGGTATGTTTTGTTTAGTTAATATTTTAATTAATAAGAAAATATATTCATTAGTGAATATAAACTGGATCCCTGCTTTAGGTGTAAAAATATCGGCAGCTTCTAAAGCATTAAAAAGCTTTATAAATATACTTAATATTAAAGACTCTAAAGAATATCTAGTTAAAGATTCTCTTCACTATGCCCAGTTCTGAAATAGATTTGGTACACAAACACTAGTTGATAGAGTTCTTATCTCAAATTATCTAGTTACATATTTTGATAAAGTTAAAATAACTTCATACCCAATTTCAGACCATAACACCATATTATTTGATCTTTTATGGCATATAATAATAATCCACATTTTAAAAGAATCCTGGCATATATTATGAATATGAAGGATTTCAAAGAGTTTTTTGATAAAGAGATACAAATATACTTAGAATTTAATAACACAAAGGACATATCAGTAGCATATATTTGGGGTGCTCTCAAATCATATCTTTATGGGAGGATCATAAATTGCTACTCACTAAAAAGGAGTCAGTGGGACAAGAGTTAAATGGCTTGCAAGAGAAAATTGATAAATTAAAACTTGAACATCAAAATAATAACATTTCATTACAAAGAATAAATGATTTGCAAGATAAATATTTAGAAATTCTAAATCATAAAATCAAAATAAACATGGAGAAGATAAAATTAACTTATTATTCCATAAACCCAAAACTCAAGTAGAATAGCTTCTAGAACTAAAATGATAATAAAATCAAATCATATCAAGGAAATGTATAGTGAGAACAAAACAAGTTACTGCAATAGAAGATATACTAATGAGTTTAGAATATATTATATAAAATTAACCCATTTAATTAAACAATGGACTCACAAGAAGCAATAAAAAATGTATTAAAAAATACACTAAATACAGAGGGACAGAACAGCATCTGGAAGTAATTAATAAACCCAAATACATAAATTAAAAACCAATAAAGCCCGCTGTAGTGATGGGATAATATCAGAATTATATAAATTGATGCCTAAAATGTTTTAAAACTTTTATTACATACATTTCAATAAGTAAAATACTTAATGGTGATTTCTCCTTTGAGGAAGTATACACTTGTTTCCTCAGTTCTAAAATCTGTCAAAGACCCAACAGAATGAATATCTTATAGACCCATATCATTATTAAAAGTTGATTATAAAGTTGATTATTAAAGTTGAAATTATTCATGTCCATCATAGCAAATAGACTGCAACAATTTCTACCACATTTAATTGATCAAGATCAAGATCAAGCTGGTTTTGTTAAAAATAAAAATACTATTGATAATATCAAATTAATCTTAATGATAATTGATTATACTCTCAAAATAAAAGAACACGTAACATTAGTAAGCTTAGACATTAATAGTGTGTTTGATACTGTCAGTTGGGACTACCTCTCATTAGTATTCCAGGAATGCAATTTTCCAATAGGATTACAACTTATATAATAAATGATTTATATGAGAATTCTTTGGCCTACATAAAAATAGGTTCTTATATCTCACAATCAATATAAATTACTAGGGGGTAAAAACAAGGCTGTTCCCTCTCCCCATTACTATTCACCTTAGTTATGGAACCTTTTGCAAATTACATAACAGTAAATTCAGAAATTAAAGGGGTACAACTTTGGCATAACCTAAACTCAAAAATACTTTTATTTGCAGATGATATTTTATTACCTGTTACAGATAGCAATAACATCCTTAATTTCCTATTTAAGGCTATTAAAAAGTTTCAGTCTAAATTGGGTCTTACTTTCAATGAAGATAAAACAAAAATCGTATGTGTCAATTCTAATCCTGTCTACGTACCACAACAATATTCTCAATATCTAGTTATGGACAACAAAATAAAATACCAAGAAATAGTTTTAACTAAAGCATTAAAGATATAATAAATATAAATTATAGTAAAACTTTGGAAAACATTAAAAAATGTATTAATAATTGGAATTTTTTTTACAATAGAAGAATAATTTACAATCATTAAAATGGTAATATTGCCTCAAATATTATACATAGTTCAATCTGTAGCTGCCCCCACTCCAAAACAGTATGTAAGAGAATTTAATACTTTGATGTTTAAATTCCTTTGGTATCCTAACAGACCTAGATTAGCACTTAAACACCATCAACATAGTTGGCCCAATGGAGGAATATGTGTACCAGATATAGAATCATATTCCAGTACAGGTATTATAAAAACAAAATAATATTAATACATTCAACACATCTTCAATTGATAAATTTAAAGAAAAAAAAAACAATAATATTTTGGTTTCATCTAATGGAAAAAGAAAGCATTTGTTCGCTGATTATATATTAAGTAAATTCAACTTAAATAAAGAAATATAGATAGACTTACAAAATTGTAGATTTGCTGTAGAAAGATTATCCTTGATGCAAGTTTCAATTAAAAATGAGATCCCAAAACTTATAGTTTATTTGATACTATAAAACTTAATTAAAATCCTCCTGAGAAAGATTGTTTATCTAGAATTTACAAAATTATTAAAATTAAAACAGATTTTTGCAAAGATAATTATTGGGATTATTTTATAACTATAAATTACTATTTCCAAAGTGAAAATGGAAAAACATGATCCTTACATCCTCTTTTCAAACCACGGGGTCACTAAGCTGGATGTTATTCTCATGGAAATGTATGCATAAAGCCTTCATTATGCCATACAAAATAGAACTGATATCTGGGGAAAAAGTTGGCTGTTGGAGATGTGTTCTAGATATTATAGCATATGGTTTGTGAATGTAATGTAATTAAACCTTTCTGGAATAATGTCAATTCTTTCTTATAGGCTCTTTTTAATAATAACTTTCACTTAAATAAATCAGTAATTTTGTTTAATACTCCAATTCCTTTATGTGTTAATAAAGTTGATTACCCTGTTCTTTGGTCTCTTTTAACAATTGCAAGTAAAGTAATAACAAGAAATTGGAAGAATTTTATAACATTGCAATTGAAACTTGTCATATGAAAATTTTAACAATCAAAGAAAGAACCACTAGACAAAATTCTTCATTAAATTTGTGGATGAAACTCAAGATACTACTGAACAAAAGGCAACAAACTAAATTTATATATAAAGTTGTTGTATAACTGTTCTGTTTTTATATTTAATTGATAGACACCTGTAAATAGTAGTTTTGGCAGTTCTCTGTTTGGAATTGTTTATAACTCTTTATCTGCATATGTAATTTTCATTTATGCAATTTTTATGTTACTTACATATAATCTTAGTAAAAATATTTAGAAAAAAAAGTATATCCCCATCTGAATTTTATGAATTTATTGCTGTAGTGCTTTCTCTTATTGCTATTTTTACAATGTAATTCTTGTTTTATTGTATTGTATATTTTTCTTTCAAGTTGATTGTTGGAGTTTTGGTACTGGGATTCCCCTGAAAAGCGTTTGATATAGCCCAGTCAAACTGTTCCAATAAACAAATGTAAACTAAATAAATAAATAAAACTGATACATAGGGTGTATACGTAACTCATTTTTGGTTAGCATATTTCATTCCTAACCTTCATAACTGGGAGGCTGCAGAACTATTATTCTTAAACAACTAATGGAATCATTGCTACAGAAATATACATTTTTACTTAGAGACAGAAGAAAAATAGAGCTATCCACACAAATATGGTGAATGTGATATGTTCCAGTGGCAATGAACTTGTGAGCGAGTTACTGAGAAACACTTTTTATTTTATTTATTTATTTATTTAACATTTGTTTACTGGGAAAGTCAGACTTGGAATGAGTCAGTTTTCAGCGGAGGCTTTGGAAGAAACACTCCAGATGCATGTCTTTGTAACATGGGGGAAAATGGGAGCACACCTACAAGACCACTGGGAGGAAACTGGAGCACACCCACATGGACACAGAGAGGATATGCAGAGTCCACACAGAAGGCACCCCAGTCGAGAATCAAGCCAGACAGCTTCTTGCTGTGAGGCAACAACACAAACTGCTGCACCTCTGCACCATCCATATTTCTCTGAGAGGTAACACTATTTCATTCAATTTTAAAAAGTACTAAAATCCTTCACTGTTAATTAGTTAGGTACAGTGGCTTAAATATGGGCTCAGAAGATACACAGTAACACAAAAGTGTTTCCCTCGATGTATGGCAAATGAAATTGGTTCAGTTGAACTTTTTTTTTAAATGCAGGTGCTGAGAAGAAAAAAATAATAATGGATGATGTTTTTTCTTTTCTCTAAGATAAAGACAAGTTGCAACATGTTTCATTTTAGACTGTTAGCACTGCATCCTGAAAACCTGATGGGTGAGAATAAAATGTTTTCTATGTGAAAACAATAACCACGTGTCCAAGATGCACCAAGTAGCTGGTTGTCTTACTTTGCTTTTATAAATCTACATCTATGTATGTAGCTACTACACACACAAACACACACATACACATGGTTCCCCTTCAAAACATCTAAATCTCATAACATCAAATCTCAAAACACTGAGACCATAACATCGAAAACCCAAAACATCTAAAACTCATAACATCGAAAATTCATAACACTGAAACTTTGCATCACAACATTGAAAACTACAAAGCACATGTAAATGACATCCCTTCCACCTATAACAACACCAAACTAACAATAGCACTTTTTATTACATTTCTGCAGGGGCAAAGCCCCCTGTACTCCAGAGCCCCCCCCCCCCAGTAAATTAAATATACCAACTCCAAGGTCGCACTACAGTGGGAAAAAGTTAATTTCCTAACCCTACTGTATCGCCATCACCATAAAGAATGTACACATAATGTCTAACTCACTTACATGTATGGCCTAAAAACACGTATAGAGTGTCAAAATAAACACTATATAAATAGTATAAATTCCTAGAGTATATAAATAATAACTATATAAATAAAAACTACATCTTATTTTGATACCACACAAGATTAACAGATTAAACTATAACATTTACATATCTGATGATACACTACTTGATGTTATACAGTTTCAGTGTTATGAAATTTGATGTTATGAGTTTTAGATATTTTGGGTTTTCGATGTTATGGTCTCAGTGTTTTGAGATTTGATGTTATGAGATTTAGATGTTTTGAAACACAGATACATACACACACACACACACACACACACACACACACACACACACACACACACACACACACACACTCGCTCACAGATGCACACTCTGTTATGTTGGTGATTGTTTATATTAAGACACACCGGGATGTGCAGTAACAACCACCATCCCCGGTGTGATGTTATTTGACCTTATACTGTCAGAACTCCTATTTTTAAGAAATGAATGTCTCTGTGAATCATGTTGTTCTTAAAAAATGAGATGAAAATAAATGATAGGGTAACATCCTTTGGGAGGATTACACCTCCCACACCCTACAAAAAGGACTGCAAGGCACTTAAAACTGTGTAGAGCAGGGTGTGCAGGGGGTGGCAGCCTCCTTGCAAGGTGTATGTGGCCATCTGTCACTACATCATGTCAGTAGTGCCAAACATTGCAGTTTCATTTTTTTAAACCTTAAAAAAAAAAAACTTAAACACTTAACTGATAGCTCCATTAGAATGTCATTCAAATCAGATACAGGATAATGTCGGAAAAGGTGGTCACCAAGAAGACTTCAATCACATTAAAAAGCATTTATTGAGTGCTTTCGTTCTATGATAGGACTTCATCCATGTCAATCAAGTCGTAACTGCCCTCACCCTCAGAAAATGTCAGATGGTCTGTCCTAAAATAAACAGTAGCCACTATATCTGTCTGCATGTATGTATTTACACACACACACACACACACACACACACACACACGCACGCACGTGCGCGCACACACACACACACACACACACACACACACACACACACACACACACACATGCACACATCTGCATGTTATGCAAAATTAGGAACCTTTAATACTAATGAGATGGCTGCAGTGATTAGCATGTCACGTGAAACACCCTTTTGCTTCTATTGAATCTAATTGGAGTATAGAGCTGATAGAAGTTACTCCATAACTCCTGCATCTCTCCCTCTTTTATTAAGCCTACTTGAATTGACATGGTATTAGAGACTGAAAAAATATTGTCCAGAACTGAAGAAATATACCTACAGACTGTAAAAATATATTTGATTACTTGATTGCCTGTTTACATAGGTTCATAGATGGTTACTAGGCTATCATCCTAAGAGCCATTTAAAGCCTAGCCAAGCTTACCCTGAATTTACCAAAATAATGCTGATGTGTCAATACCCCAAGGAATTCTATGGGTTATGATATAGGCTTGTACACATTAAGGGTTCACAGGTTTCCCCTCTCCATTAGGGTTATAGGTGCCAAACTCATAGTAAATTTGTGATCTTTAATCCACTGGTCCAAGTTACATATGAATTTAGTTAGGGATGAGCTTTGCTTCACATGGAGGGGAAGCCTATTCCAGAGAAGGGATAATCTTTGAGATAAATACTTGTCCCTCGAACATGTCCTGTTTATGTCACAGGCAAGGTTTAGATCCTTAGAATGAGTATTTTAATGCTATTTATTTTCGGGTATTCAACAAATGCATCAGAAGATGCTTTGTAGGCCAGGCACAGATAGCTGCACAACAGTCTGGAACAGTGTTTTTGGACGTTTGCAAGTATAATTTTTTTTCCCCAGGGGAAATGTGGCTTAGATGCTCCTTCTTAAAATTCTGGTGCTTCAAAGAATGTTGGATCCATCTATTCATCCATCCATCCATCCATCCATCCATCCATCCACAACTTCCTTTTCCCATTTTTTTGCACATGGGATTTGGATGGAAACTGGAAAATTTGGATCTGGAAATTGTATTTATTTTTCATTTTAAGTGGATTACTTGAAAAGTATGAAGAGTTCCAATGCACTGCATTCCTGCATCCTGGTGGGGAAGTCACCATGACAATATTTAACATTTCTTCTTGAAGGAGAGAAATAGAATATGGCAGCAGCCATTACCTGATGTTTGCAACCTAGAAAAGGTTTGGGTTTATTAGATGTTTACTCTTTGCAAGTGCATGAAGACCTACAGAGACTATTGATGTTTATGTTGAAACATAACATAGAAAGCCAAAGATTGTTCCTTTGTTTCATGGACTCACAGGTTCATAGGTAAGTACTTTGAACTCAATCTGCAGAGCCATTTGAAGCCGAGCTAAAAAACAAATTCAAAATTTCTGTCTAGCCTCAAGGAAGGCAAGACACGATAGACAGGGGGGGATTTCACGCTGCCCATCCAATTGTCTAGGTTTACTTAAAAGGCACATTATATTCAATAATGGGTCTGATAAGATATGAGTAAAGGTGAATTAAGACTTCTTTGGACCTACTAGAGATGCCTTTAGAAATTATATAAGCCAATTAAAAGGCTTTCCAAACTACTATAGAGACATGGTCAAATAGTAAAGAATTATCAACAAGAGTACCCAGATCCCTGACTGTTGTGTCTGTTTGGAGGGGTGTTTCACCTATATGGTAAGTGAAACTGTTTTATTTATAAAAATAAACTATGCTACATTTTTTACATTTAATTTGAGACAATTTTATGTGAATCTTTAATAAGTAATATGATAATCCACTATGTAACAAATGATGAAACAATGGGGAGGATTTTAAGAAAAAGCTATTTGATATTATTGAGAACTGTGGATGGGTACAGAGTAGTTGAAATAAGCACTGCATCATGATAAGAAGATAAAAACTAAATATAACCTTAATAATAAAGCAAACAAACCAGGAGTCAGTGCCAGACAGATGAAACTCAACAAAAATATCCAAAAACAAATACACCTCGTAGCCAAAGTCCTCCAACCACAGAGACACAGTTTATTTCCACAATAAATAGCAAAAGGTTAAGCGCTTTCATCAGTTGACTTCATCAGAACAATAATACATAGAAAACACTCACTTAAATATAAAACATTACCCACAATTAAGAAACAGGTGACCAATCATCAAAGCAAAACAGTTCTTAAAGTGAAAAAGTTCATAAGGAGAAAAATGATGAATGAAATAGGTAATAGAAAAATAAAATATGAAACTACCATGATGCAATAATAATTACAATAAATATTGTGTCACACTAATATGATAAAATGTACTAAAACCTAAGACATAAAACTTATTACTTAATACCTATCATAATTTATATGCTCTAATTTAATACTATAAAATGAATTGTGTAACTACCATATAAAATAATAATTACAATAAATATGATGTCACACTATAATATAAAAATACACTGAAACCAAAAACATAAAACATAATATGAAATGCCTATCACAAGTTTATAAGCTCTAAATTTAAGCTCTGATTTAATGCTAACATGGTCATTAAGGCCAGGTGGAACAGTGACATTCAATTCTAATTGCCATCTAGCTTCTGCCCTAAGAAGTTGGTTGTTCCAATCCCCCCCTCTTATATCCTTACCTACCACTTAGAGAATACCAAACTGGAAAAAGTGTTCAGGAAAAGCTTTAATATGTTTAAATAGTGCATTTTTTTCATCATGTTTAGAAATGCTATATAGGTGCTCATAAATCCTCCTACATAACTTTCTTTCTGTCTTTCCTACATAATATTGTTTGCAAAACTGGCATACTGCTAAATAAACAACTCCTGAAGTATTACAGGTCCCTGTCCTAAAACTTACTTCAATATTGTAAGGTCCCAACAACACCGACGGGGTGCTAATAATATATTTGCAATACTCACAGGCACCACATTTAATTGCCCCCCTGTTGTTGATTTTCTTAACCTGCCCATGATTTTCCAATAAGCTTTTTAAATTCCTGTTGACCTTGTAAGTGAAAGAAGGTTTGTTGCCAACAGTTGACCATAAATCTTGATTGCACTTGAACATACACCAATTATTCAAAATAATGTTTCTAACTTGGATAGATGTTTCACCCTCAATCAACACCATAGATTTAGTGTAGTCCAAACCTTTGTTGCTATCTTGTACAGGGGTAATCTCAGTGGTACCAAGTAATGGTTTAAATCTCAAACCCCATTCATTAACCACTTGTTCCTTGATATCGTTCACAAACTTCAAAGGATAACCCCTAGCTCTAAACATATCAACCAACTTGTCCATTTCAGAAATCACAGAATCTATGTCAGAACACATTCTCACAACTCGGACCATTTGACCCTTCACTATGTTCCTTTTAACATAGTAGGGATGACAACTAGAAAAAGCTAAATAGTCATTTGAAAATGTCGGTTTCCTGTAAATACAAATCTGGAAACAGCATTTAACAAAATCTTTGTACAAAAATACATCTAAATAGTTAATATTAGGGGGCCCAAAGGAACCTGTAAGTTTAAAATACTCACATCTGTCATTTAAAAACTCCATAAAAATTTCATGAGAACCATCTATCTTCCATAAAATAAATAAATCATCTAAAAACCTAAGGTAAACCAACCACTTGTCTGTAAATGTGCTCTGAAAAATAAAATTGGTCTCCCATTTGTACATAACTAGATTAGCAAAAAGGGGGGCACAACTGTTGCCCATGGCTACACCAGCAACTTGCCGAAAAAATTCCCCCTCAAACATAAAAAAATTGTTTTTTAAAATAACTTCCATCAAGACCATAATAAAGTTAATCATGGTACTGCCCAAATTCGTCTTTTCAACCAATGCCTCATGGAAGAACTCTAAGCCCTTCTCGTGTGGAATAGAAGTAAATAAATCGACCACATCAATAGCAGAAAAACACACTTCATTATCATAATATTCATGTTTGATTCTTTTTAAGAAATCCCAGGAGTCAATCAGTATATGCTCAATGGGAACCAAGCTTTTTCTAACAATACAGTCCACAAACACCCCCAAAGGGTATGTAACACTGTTATTACCAGCAATAATTAACCGGTATGGTGGATCACTTACATTCTTATGAGTCTTGGGTATCCCAAAGGCAATAGGAATAATAGGTTGTTCAATATACAAAAAAATATACATTTCTTCATTAATTGCACATTGAAGTAGTGAATCCTCTAATAATAAACTGATCTTCCTATAAGATATGTTGATTTCATTCTTCGACACACATTCATATTTAGTTTCATCTTGCAACATGCAAAAAATCTTGTTATTATAGTCAACCTTATTTACAACAGTCATGCCTCCCCCTTTGTCAGGTTTCATAAACCTTAAGTTGTCATTACTTCTCAATTGTTCTAAAAGTAATTTCTCAGTCCTAGTTAAATTAAAATATTTTGGTTTATGTTCCTTCAATTTCTGATATATTTCCTGGCAACATATTTTTTCAAAGGTATTTAATAGGGGGTGTAATGGGGGATTAAAACAGCTCTTCTTTTTCAAGCATGAATATGTTCCACCAGTATAGGTCTCACTGATGGAGTCTTTGTATAAAAGGCTCAAGTTTAATTTCCTTACAAAGAGCTTTAACTCAGTTAACGTATCACTAATTTTAACCTTTTTAGAAGGTACAAATTTTATACCTTTCATAAATAAATGAAACATATCTTCATTAATATTAATACCTGCATAATTAAAAATTCTAAAGCCCTTGTATGTGAAAAGCAAATCATCTAATTCAGACCTGATAACCCACGAATCTACAAGTTCTAAGTCCGAATCACTATCTAAGACTGGGGGTAACTGTTCTTTTTCCAACTTGTTTGTCCCCTGTAGCTGTTTTTCCTCCTCCCTCCTCCTTGAGGTCCTAAAAAAACTTGTTCTTCACTATAACTGTTTTTATGTTGTAATCGAGCAGACCTTCTAAGAGGGGGAAATTCAGAATCATAATGGTTGTTAACCACCCCCTGCCTATCCATGTGCATAGGAACTCTTGCTACTCCCTCATTAGTCTGAGTACTACCGGTAGTGTTCTCACCATCACAGTATGCCTTAGGCAAAGGATATGCAATATTATGTTTATATTCATAATCATCCCTAAGCAGTTTTTTCTTTTTCCTATCTATATTCATGCCAACATCATATTCAACTTTGTCAAAAATATTGTTGTATCTAAAATGAATTCTATTAAAATTAACATCATTCAAAATGTAATTATTACATTCATCTATTTCATTTAAAAGTCCATCAATTCTCTTACTATTAATTCTTATGATAAGATCCAGTAATTTCAAACCGTGCCTATCGAACATTTTTAACAGTTCACCAACCTCTGGTTGCCCCTTCTTGAGGCCATTCGGAAATTTAAAAGTACGTAAGCCTTTTGGTACCCTTTTCTTTTCCACACATTCTTTAAGGTATGCGTTATCACACTGCAAAGCTCTAACTTTGCAAAGTTTAGACTCAAGGGATACTAACCTCGAGTCCACTGTATCCATTGTATCAACAGTTCCGTTTCTAAAGAAACCATAGTCCATTTTCTTCCAGTCACTCAAACATCTATCCAAGTTAGAAACATTATTTTGAATAATTGGTGTATGTTCAAGTGCAATCAAGATTTATGGTCAACTGTTGGCAACAAACCTTCTTTCACTTACAAGGTCAACAGGAATTTAAAAAGCTTATTGGAAAATCATGGGCAGGTTAAGAAAATCAACAACAGGGGGGGGCAATTAAATGTGGTGCCTGTGAGTATTGCAAATATATTATTAGCACCCCGTCGGTGTTGTTGGGACCTTACAATATTGAAGTAAGTTTTAGGACAGGGACCTGTAATACTTCAGGAGTTGTTTATTTAGCAGTATGCCAGTTTTGCAAACAATATTATGTAGGAAAGACAGAAAGAAAGTTATGTAGGAGGATTTATGAGCACCTATATAGCATTTCTAAACATGAAGAAAAAAATGCACTATTTAAACATATTAAATCTTTTCCCGAACACTTTTTCCAGTTTGGTATTCTCTAAGTGGTAGGTAAGGATATAAGAGGGGGGGATTGGAACAACCAACTTCTTAGGGCAGAAGCTAGATGGCAATTAGAATTGAATGTCACTGTTCCACCTGGCCTTAATGACCATGTTAGCATTAAATCGGAGCTTAAATTTAGAGCTTATAAATTGTGATAGGCATTTCATATTATGTTTTATGTTTTTGGTTTCAGTGTATTTTTATATTATAGTGTGACATCATATTTATTGTAATTATTATTTTATATGGTAGTTACACAATTCATTTTATAGTATTAAATTAGAGCATATAAATTATGATAGGTATTAAGTAATAAGTTTTATGTCTTAGGTTTTAGTACATTTTATCATATTAGTGTGACACAATATTTATTGTAATTATTATTGCATCATGGTAGTTTCATATTTTATTTTTCTATTACCTATTTCATTCATCATTTTTCTCCTTATGAACTTTTTCACTTTAAGAACTGTTTTGCTTTGATGATTGGTCACCTGTTTCTTAATTGTGGGTAATGTTTTATATTTAAGTGAGTGTTTTCTATGTATTATTGTTCTGATGAAGTCAACTGACGAAAGCGCTTAACCTTTTGCTATTTATTGTGGAAATAAACTGTGTCTCTTAATAATAAAGCACAGATGGGGCACAAAGGCAAGTTGTGCTGTTGAGATCTAAAGATATGTTGTGTTTTAAATGTAATAAATATGAAAATAGAGCCATGCGGTGGTGCACTGTAACAACGATGGGCACTAGAAAGACTGTGCTCATACACATGAAATTCAAGTTTACTCTAAGCCTGACAGGGAATGTTGTCTTGTATATAAGCATAATTGCAGAAATTATACTAGAAGTGATCATTTCTCTTTCAGGTTTAAGTGAAAAGAGAGAAGTGTATTCCCAAAATATTCATGCTGCTGAACAGAATTTGAATGTGAACACACTGACATACAACTCTGCTAGGTACTGTCAAAATAAAAAGACTTAATACTGTGAAAGTTGAAATTATATCTGAAGCACGAGAGAGAGGTAGACAGCTTGCAAAATAATGAGAATTGATGAGAACTTTGAATTTATTCTAGATAGATGCAGGGTGGATACTTTTTTCATATTTTTAAACAAGTAAAGCAAGATGGCTCTGAGAAGAAATATGGGTATACAATAGTTTAGAAACTGTTGACATAAGTACATGGAAAAAGTTATTTTTTTCTTTCTCATCTTCACATAATTTATTTTTATTTTTTTTTTTATTTTACATTTGTTGATCGGGCTAGTCTAGCTGGATATATTTCCATTTTCAGTAGAGGCCCGGGGAGAAAAGCTCCACACAGATATACAAAAGTATAAAATATTGTTACATGGTAAAATAAGGATTAATAAACAAAATAGAAACAAGTAGTTATTACATTCTAGATATAAAAACACTTGAGAAAAGTTACAGTAATCAGAATAATGCTTAAGAAAGCTAAAACAGATATAATGCAGTAAGAGTTATGTACAATTGATATAAAAACACTTGAGAAACAGTAACAGTGAACAGAGTATTGCTTAAGACAGCTAAAACAGATAGTAAGAGTTATGTACAATAGTTCATATCAGGTAGAAGGATTTAAATAATAAGTTGATTAGAGTTTAAATAATGTTAGTCTTATTTACAAGACAAAGCATGTAAATGTTTGGAAGTTTGGTAAGAAGAGGAAGAAACAGGGGTGAAGAGGATGGTTAGTCAGGGTTACTACAAGGGCATAGCCAGTGCATTTGGAGGTGTTTTCTAAGTTTTTGCTTAAAGAGTGGCAAGGATGTAATTAGAGTTAGTTCAGTGGGTAATAGGTTCCAGTTTTTTCCTGCTGTGTTGGTAAACAGAGAGTCACCAGCTGTATTATTTGACTTTGTTAAGCTAGCAAGGACTTTGCTAGAAGAACGTAGGGAGTTCAGATTATTATATGGGACTAAGAGTTTTGAGAGTATAGGGGTATTATTGGATTGGTAAAATATCTTGTGGGCAATTGTGAGTTGGGGGATTATCAGATGGTTTTGGAATTCCAGCCAATCTAGTTGTCTAAGATTAGAACAGTGATGGGTTCTGAAGGGATTGCCAGTAGCAAATCTGGCAATGTTATTATAGGAAATTGCTAATTTGTTAAGGTTGGTTTTCTTAAGGTTGGTAAATATAGGTGAAGCATACAGAAGGGTTGAGATTAGGTGGGAGTCAGTGATCTTGGCTCTGGCTGCTGAGGTTAGAAAAGGTTTTATTCTGTATAAGGAGCCTATTTTTCTGTTTACTATTTTAATGGTGTTGTTTATATGAATACATAAATTAGTTTATTTTTCTAATATTTGGGTTTGTGGCTTACAAGAAGCTAGGAGTGGTTACCATGAATTCACAAAGTAAAAGCAAAGACTGCAGGCATAGAGAATCATTCCCACAAATAAAAAGACATTCAGATATTGTGCGATAATACCCTGCATGACACAATTAGAAAGGATCTAATTTACAAAATCAGTGTAAGACAATAACTGTTGCCTTACAGATATACTGATATGTTTGCTAGTTTTGTGATACATCCTTGCTTCTAGAGAAATTGTTTGGAATATAGACCTCATGCAGGTTTGACTAGATCTGTTATCGCTGAATATGACATTGGGCCAGATTAAAAAAAGAAATTTGCAGACAGTGTAGCTCGCCAATGACTGCTAGATGCAGTTCCATAAGGGTTCTTATTTATTCAGACTGGGGTAATTATGTTATCCACCTACTCCTGCCAGATTCCAAAACAAAGTGAGCATGTCCAATGCAACCCAATTGTGACAAAAGTGCTTTGCCGACAACATTACAAAAGCATTCAGTGGATGCTACATTTATTTCCACAAGTGAAAGTTCTTTCTTTCAGAACCCCTTGGAATCCACATTGTTACCCCCCCCCAAAAAAATATGCACCTGGTACATAATGAATTACAGCAGGCTGGGGTACTGATAACCATAGAAGATCTGGCAATGCATCTTAGGATACAGCCAGATGGACATCAAGCCAAGCTACATCTAAGCCAGCTTTCCGGTCATGAAATAACTGACAGGTTCTGATTAGACAGAGAGCAGGTGCTGGCTATGTATAACATAGATGTCCTGTATATGTATATACATACCTTGCAAGGTAATCCCAAACCTGCCCAAACCAAAGTATGCCTGTGCCTAGGCATACTGGCATCAAGGACATTTCAATGACATATGGGAGATACAGTAGGAGTGCCACAGGCAGCTGCCGGTCACATCCTCTCTCAATTCTTGGCAGCAAATGCACATCAATGTGGATGAGTACATCCACTCCCAAGACCCAGTCATAGAGCACATGAACGGCATGCACCATTTCTATGCCTTCAGTCCAAGATCCTGTCATAGAGCACAGGAACTGCATGATGCACTATTATACCTAAAGCAGAATTTTACATAAATAAAAAGGGGTGGCTATCTCTTAATTGAAAGTTGGTGTGCATGACAGATGGCATCATCAGAAACATAAAGGCAACACCCTGTGAGTGTATATCATGCCCCAGTATGATGAGAATGTGGTCTGAGGGCTTCCTTCTAAATTGGTGAAATACCAGAGGGACTACCACTTGGTAAGTACAGGAACACAGCTGTGCCATAAACAGAATCCAAACCTGTCAACAGTATGCACGATGACAACATATGTGTCATCTCCTTTCCACAAACAGGTGACTGTGGTTATCCATTCGAGCCATGGCTAATGACACCATATACAGCTCCATCCAACCTCGTAGAGGATGCATGTAATAGATCACATGCTGCAATAAGAAACATCATTAAGCATGTGTTTCACATGCTGAAATCCAGATTCAGATGTCAGGACACATCTGGGGGTACACTGCAATAAACACCTGAAAAGGAAGCAGAGATGATTACTGTGTGTATGTGTATGTGTCATGCTATACAACATGTTAACAGTAAAACATAGTGGTTTGCCAATGGCAGGTGTTGGTGATCTACCCCAAGGACCCCAGATGTCTGAAGATGACATTCCACAGCTTTCAGAGGAGAATCAGGAGGACACAGGGGGTAGAGGAAATCAGCGTGGGCAATGTAGGATGTGGACACAACTCCTAGCTTAGGCACTACAGCAGGAGCAACCAACACCTTTCACAAGTACATAAGAACACGGAGTAAACATCAATGTTCACATGTTTCCCCAAAACAGCAGCATGGAAAGGACTCATCTATTGTACAAAGTGAACATCATAAGTAACCTAATCAAAATGAATAGCACTATGAAAACATATAAAACACTGAGAGGAAACAGCAAACCAGGAAGACTCTTTACAAGGTACACCACCAAAGAGGAACAGACAGGCACGTGTGTCGGATACAGGAGGTGTGCACAACAGAAGTAGTCATTGGGTAAGTAGGATATCTTCATGCAAAGTAATACTATAGAATGTTACCTGTTTAGTAATCACACTCACAAGAGGCAAGGTCCATGACATGTATGGGAATGCATTGGCATGCACATAAACAAAAATACTGGCTGTACAGTAACAGTGCTGTCTCAGCTACACATGGTATCACTGCAACTTGTGTCATTTCCATATAATATACGTCAGACAAGCAGAGCAGCAATGACACTTACAACACAGGACACCTGCAACATACAGCCACGTTGTTGATACAGCAATGTATATATATATATATATATATATATATATATATATATATATATATATATATACACCTGTGTGCACATTCAGTCATATATGGAAGGCACACATGGGAAATACAAGTAAGCATGGAGATTGAACATTGGAACAGGTACACAAAAAACATTTAGTTCTGGTATTAGGCATGTTCAGGACCATATTAAAATGTCATATGTATACAGAGGCATAGCTGTGCAAGTGAGAATGGCAGACAATGCAGACTGTAAGAAAAACATTGGTTATATCCGTTCACTAACAAAGATGCAAACATTAAAGCATGACATCACATAAAGCATGACATCACATAGTGCAACACTGTTGTCTATATTATTACTAACAGAAGTCAGTGTCAATCATATCCACAAATTATTCTCTGTATGTATGTCATAAAAAATAGAAGAGGATCCCATGGCATCAGATACATCAATATCAACAGATACATTACTGAGTCAGTGATCAGTATTCATCATTGCCACAGGGTCAGAATGACACAAAAGGACAGACATTGGATCAACTGTTGGTGTTACACTAACACAGTCTAGGGCACTCATGATGACAGTACACCCCACCTTTCTGGCTGCCCCTGTCACATTTGAAAACACTCAACCCATGTTGCTCAATAGAGGAGATGGATGTGGTGACACTTGCGGGTGTAGTTTAGGATGTAACATGGCTATCAGCAGATGTATGTGCACTCTACAATACAGACATCGACGATCAATGACCAAGTGTAGGTCTAATGAGATGGGCTGGGCTTCTGCACAGTGGACGTACTCTGCTTAGTATAGTCAGGGCATGTACTACAGCATCTGCCACAACAAGACCTTCAATGGACCATGCAACAGACACACTATCATGCTGTGTAGCCAATGCAGCCATGTTCTTACCATGTCTACACTCCTGACATTTGTGGTGTATTACACAATCAATTGTATAGGCAAGTGCAGGAAGATGCAGCCATGTTCTTACCATGTCTACACTCCTGACTTTTGTGGTGTATTAGACAATCAATTGTATAGGCAAGTGCAGGAAGATCAGCTCCATGATTTTGCTGGGAACATTCATTCACCTGTAATAGTAGGCAGATAGCCTCTGGCACACATCTATGCACTCACAGCACTCACACATATCCTGCAATGGGCAATACCTCTCAGTTGTTGGGAAGAGTCACCTTTATCACCTATCTCTCCATGGGACAATGGCTCATAGACATCATCAAGTCCAGCAGCTGCTGTCACCATGTCTTAAGAATGTCCGTCCACATTGTCCTCAATATCTGAGGCTACAGCATGATACACATGGCTATCCCCTTCTGGGCTGGACAATCAACCAAAATCTGTAGCTTGTGTGCCTTGGACTGTGCTATGACAGTTATCCATATCATGTTCTAACTCAGAATCAGTGGACAGACTACTGGAGGAGGCAGGCAGTGGACAGACAAATGACACAGGTTATACATGATGCAGCTTACTAATGATACATTATCCAACTATATGACTACATTGTTCATAGGGATATGGACTTACCAGGTCAACGTGCCTAGGTGAGGTTCATGGACCCTATATAACAGTCAGATTTCATGTCACAGCTGGCAAATGGGAATAAATAAAATAGTAAAACATACCTGACATGTCCTTCTGGGACTCCACCACAGGAGGTAAGGTTTGCACTGAAACTATCTTGGGGAACCTATCTAACAATACACCATCAGTAAGTAAATAATGGCCATTATGCTGCATTCCAACATGGTATAACAGACAAGATACTGCACACATATACCGTTTGGCTGAAGCTGATGTGAATGTTGCTGTTGTCCTAGGCATGTGATGAAGAATACGGTGGTCTGGAAGTGTACAGACATGATCATCAATACTAACATGTAACAAACATGTGGAATGTCTCACCATTAATGGAATCCCTGTTTGGGGATGAATTCTTTTGGAAGCACAGTGTCTGCATTTGCTTTAGTAGCAGTAACATGCGCAGGAACATGATGTCTGTCTACGTTTGCTCTAAATGCTGGATTATTATCTTCATCTACTTTATTTCTAACAAGTTTGGCATAATTTTAATTTTCATCCATCGTTAGAGGATTTTATGACTAACATGGCTATTTCAATGCGTCTTTATTAGAACACTGAAAAGACCAAATGTCGAATGGCTGAAAACTCGAAAATGCCATTCATCAAGGTGTTTTTGTGAGATCACGGTAAAGTGAAGATCGGAAATGTTTCCCTTTCCTCACTGTAGTGCGATCTCAGATTTGGTATATATAATTAGCAGGGGGTGTAGGGGGCACAGCCCCCACAAAAGCGATTTTGATGAATGGCATTTCTGAGTTTTAAGCCATTCGATATTTGGTCTTTTCGGTGTTCTGATATAGACTCTGTTTCAATGTACATTCAAAAATCCAAGTCGTGTCTTTGATAAACACTGCGGCATCGTTTTGCTGCTCCTGGTCTGCTTTTCAAATCTTACTGCTTCAGCATCTGTTTGGATTGACATCCTGGTTGCATGCAGCAGTGCACTTGTTTTCTTAAAAAAAGAGCAAAAAATGCTTAGGGATATTTTTTAAAACACGTTACTGAGAACTACAAATTAACAGTTTCACTGGATTTGTACTCAGCTAAATTTCACAGCAGACGAGTATCCGTGACTAGATCTAGGGTTTGCATCATAATAAGCACATTCACACGCCCCACTCATATGGCTCAGCCACATTGCTGTACATAATGGCTCATAAGGTATGCACATCCACGGCTTTTGCATAAGGCTACAGTAATCTCTATTATTTCTCAAAACTGAGAAAACATGCCTCTCAGTCATACAGCATTATGAATCTTATAAATCCCATGTTGTGTACAGTTCTACATTAAAATGGTCTGTTACACATACATTGTTAATATTTATTTTTAAATAGTGATGTTAAATAATACTGAAGAATGATAATTCAGCAACACATTTTTTGTAAGCATGAATTAACAACTTTTTTACCTACGCTGGGAGCTTTGTAGTTAAAGTTTTTAGTAAATGTTCTGCATTTTGCTCATTTTGTTTCACATTTCCAGAGGAAATGTTCCACATTTTGGAGAAGGATTGTTGGTTCACAGGTTCTTATGTTAATGCTCGACTGTTGACCCAGTAGTCCCAAGCCACAATATCCCAGATCATAAGTACCCATCAATATGAATGATTATACCTAATGTTGACCCCTTTCAATCACAGCTTGAGGTCCCAGGCCGGGAGAGTGTTTACAATTGCCCATCCATTCTTCCAGCTTATGCTTAAAGAGGGTGAGGGAGCTACTTTGCTTTATATCCAAAGGAAGTGTACTACAGAAAAGAGGGATTCTCTGAGATATATATCTATCACAGTAGGAGGTCCTATTTTTGCTTAGGTGGAAGTTAATATATCTTGAGCAGGTGTTGAGGGTGCTACAAGTTTTGCAGATATGCAGGAAGTCACATGGGGATGGATCCTTCATGGATCTGTGTGGTAAACAGAAGTCAGCTCTCGAGAGTCTATAGAAAACAGAAGAGAGAGCTCTTTATGAAGTCTGGGTAGCTAAAGGAAGACATGCCTTGAGTCTTATAGTGAGGAAATGCTGTCTCTCATTCTGGGTCATACAGATAAGCACAGAGCAAATTACTGCAGGTTTGACATAAACCTTATAAAGACTGGAAACAATCTGATTGCAACAAACTGCTGAATGAAGCATCTCTCAGCCTACATAAAATGACTAGAATAGCAATTAAGTCAGCCAAAGCAACATTTGGCAGGCAGAGATAGAATATACCTGCTAAAGATCCAAACAGCTTTTTTTCTGAAATGAAACATCTGACTAGAACAATTAAAGGCTCCACGCATCCTGCCTTCACTCAGCAAAAGCACAAAGCCCAAAGCACTGCAAATCTGTACAGAAACATCCTAATAAACACAATAAATAAAATATCTAGACAGACCCCACATTCCAGTCTCTCCCACTTTTCTTAATAAACACAATACATAAAATAAACAGACAGGCCCCACATTCCAATCTCCTCCACTTTTCCTAATAAACACAATACATGAAATAAATAGACAGACCCCGCATTCCAATCTCCCCCACTTTCCATTAGCTCCTCACATACATCTCAAGCTCTGTCTTCTACGGTCTACACACTGGTATCCTGTTCGCTCAGTGTTTACTTTAGGCAAATTTCTGAAAAAGTTGTTAGGAACTCTCTTCAGAAATTAAATAATAAAGATAGTGTATTCTCAACACTGTACCACACACTACTAAAAATGGCTGCTCCACATTTAGCAAGTCCTCTTACATGCATCTGCAATCAATCACTTATCTCAAACATGCTCCCTAAAGCTTTTATATATGCCACCCTAATGCCACTTCCTAAAAAAAAAAAAAAAAAAAAAAAAAAAACAATTCAAATAAAACAAAGAATTTAGATCAACTGCAAATCTCTGCCCACTTGCCAAAAACGTTTGAAAACCAGCGTTACAAGCAGATATTCACTCACATAAATAAATACCACATTCTATGTGATGATGCCTGTCACAGCTTCAGAAAGGCCTTTTAAACTACTAACACCTCACAAAGTGCCACAAACTCTATCTAAAATAACATGAATGAATCTAAACTTACAGGAGGGCACGTCTTACACATGACTAGGATGTCTGAAACTTTCCACTCTTCAAGCTTAGTAAATTTAAATTTGGAAGCCTGGTAATAACATAGATAAAAAGCTATCTACAGATAGATCATTGCAAGTGTATTCTAACAACCTTATTCCTATTCAAGATTTCCTTAAATTGGGCTCTTCCAGGTTCTGATCTTGCTCCACTGCTATTCTCTTTCTTTATTAATGACATCACCACAGACGTCAGAAGCCTTACCCTTATCTCATACATTGATGACATCCTTTCGAGCTCTTTCTTTATTAATGACATCTCCACAGACCTCAGAAGCCTTACCCTTATCACATACATTGATGACATCCTTTCGATCTCTTTCTTTATTAATGACATCACCACAGACGTCAGAAGCCTTACCCTTATCACATACATTGATGACATCCTTTCGATCTCTTTCTTTATTAATGACATCACCACAGACGTCAGAAGCCTTACCCTTATCATATACATTGATGACATCCTTTTGATCTCTTTCTTTATTAATGACATCACCACAGACGTCAGAAGCCTTACCCTTATCACATACATTGATGACATCCTTTCGATCTCCTTCGTTATTAATGACATCACCACAGACCTCAGAAACCTTAACCTTATCACATACATTGATGACATCCTTTCGATCTCTTTCTTTATTAATGACATCACCACAGACGTCAGAAACCTTACCCTTATCACATACATTGATGACATCCTTTCGATCTCCTTCTTTATTAATGACATCACCACAGACGTCAGAAGCCTTACCCTTATCACATACATTGATGACATCCTTTCGATCTCTTTCTTTATTAATGACATCACCACAGACCTCAGAAACCTTAACCTTATCACATACATTGATGACATCCTTTCGATCTCTTTCTTTATTAATGACATCACCACAGACGTCAGAAGCCTTAACCTTATCACATACATTGATGACATCCTTTCAATCTCCTTCTTTATTAATGACATCACCACAGACCTCAGAAACCTTAACCTTATCACATACATTGATGACATCCTTTCGATCTCTTTCTTTATTAATGACATCACCACAGACCTCAGAAACCTTAACCTTATCACATACATTGATGACATCCTTTCGGTAAGGAATGCAGCTTCTGGTTTAGGCTAATAGCATTGAGTGTGCTTTTTATTTTGATTGGCTATGTAGATACTTTGAGAAGGCTGACCATGTCCAAAAATGGTACTACGGGGGAGGAAATTGTCTTGATCAATATATGGAAGCCATAAGGAGAGAGCTGCAGGTCATCCCTAGCAAAGCAGCCAGAGATTTAGATCATCTCCTAGCAGGCTGATATATGCATATATTGGTTCCCCTTTGAATGAAACCAATGGCTAAGCTGCTTTTGTTTGTATTGAGGCATCAGTCTTGGCAATGGTAAGATACTGCTCAACTCTTGTTTCACATCAATTTCCCTTGCATATTCTGAGAGCTACATCATCTCCTTCTTAATAATATTGAAGGATGCATATCTCAAGTTGTTCACTCCCACAAGCAGAATAAGTATGTCATATGACTACCAAGGGGTCTAAGGGCCTTAGTGATGCTGCAGATCCTGGCACCTGAGAGGCAGCTGACCATCACTCTGTCTTTGCAGAGAGTGGTGAGCTGTAGATCTGAGACTCTAACAATGGGGTCACCTAGGACTAAGGCATTACCAGATGTACTGTCTCAGCCTTGCTGCCTTAACAGCTTCAGGCTGCCAGCTGAGTGACCCATTTTTATAGTTGTGCTTCTGCAGTGTCTGTGTATGTTGTTTGCAGGGGTAATACTGAGTGTCCTGTATACCAAACCTTTGAGTAAGGGGCATTTGCAGTTAGACAAGGACTTTTTAAGTAACTCAGTATAAGAAGGCTTATTTGTTTGTCTAGGATTTGTTAGGCATGATTGTGAGAAGTGAGGGCCACAAGTGACAACATGCTGATTTCAACTCTACAGTCTTTGAAGAGAGGTTCTCCTTCACACTCCTTGGAAACATGCACCTCTCACACGTGCATGTCTCACATGTGCGCATCTCACACGTACACTTCTCACACGTGCACGTCTCATGCATGCACTTCTCACACATGCACATCTCACACATGCATCTCTCACACATGCACCTCTCACACATTCACCTCTCACACGTGCATCTCTCACATATGCACCTCTCACACATTCATCTCTCACATGTGTGCATTTCACATGTGCACTTCTCACACATGCATCTCTCACACATGCACCTCTCACACGCACGCATCTCACATGTGTGCATCTCACACGTGCACATCTCACACATGCACCTCTCACATGTGCACCTCTCACATATGCACCTCTCACACGTGCACCTCTCACACATGCACCTCTCTCACATGCACATCTCACATGTGAGCATCTCACACGTACACTTCGCACACGTGCATGTCTCACACATGCACCTTTCACATGTGCACCTCTCTCATGTGCACCTCTCACACATGCACCTCTCCCGCATGCACCTTTCACATGTGCACCTCTCACACATGCACCTCTCACACGTGCATCTCTCACACATGCACCTCTCACACATACACCTCTCTCATGTGCACCTCTCACGTGGAAAATGAAGACTAAAACAGTCATCAGTGAGCACAGGGCAGTTCTTGCATTGCCACAATGTTCCATTATTATTGTCAGGCTGACAATAAACTGTGACTTCATCATATTTAGTACCTGTTGAAATAGGGTGTCCTAGTGAGTGCTAATGAAGTGAATTAGTAGGTGGGGTCTATTAACAAGAACGCTAGGCTGAACAGTGACTCAAAGCACCAAAGTTATAATTATGTAAGGGCAGCATCAATAACAGTATCAATGACAGTATCAATAACAGTATCAATGACAGTATCAATAACAGTATCAATGACAGTATCAATGACAGTATCAATGACAGTATCAATAACAGTATCAATGACAGTATCAATAACAGTATCAATGACAGTATCAATGACAGTATCAATAACAGTATCAATAACAGTATCAATGACAGTATCAATAACAGTATCAATAACAGTATCAATGACAGTATCAATAACAGTATCAATAACAGTATCAATGACAGTATCAATAACAGTATCAATGACAGTATCAATAACAGTATCAATAACAGTATCAATGACAGTATCAATAACAGTATCAATAACAGTATCAATGAATGAAGGTACCTGTAATAACTGATCATTTCTTGATGGTTGTGCACATGATCCTCCATTTTCCTTTGTTAGCTAATATCCCTTTTTAACCTTCATCCTTCCTGCACAACAAAACGTTTGACATCTCCTCCTCCTCCTCCTACTCAATTTCCCTTCTTACCGTAATTCCAAGTTTACATTTCAGTTTCCTTGTGACTGTCCCACCTGCCCACTTTATCCATTTCCTTCAAATATTTGCTGCTTCTGCTGCCTTATAACTGGTTTCTGTGTCAGGATGTACCTTAATATTCTTACCGCCACTATCCTGGGTTCATCAGCTGTACAACGCTTCCGCACTCTTCTAGCTTTGACTATTCTTACAAACTAATGTCTCACACTGCTTGTCTCACTTGTATTTATTCCGTACATCTATACTGTAACCCTCCTTCTCATGTCTTATAAATCATACATAATGTCTGCTTGTCACATAAATTGTATGTGAACTGCTTGCATACTAAATGTTTTATATTTGAATTTAATATCATGTGTAATATCACCACAGATGAAATGCCTGTTTGATCTTTGTATAGCACCAGTACAGAATAATTACTGCACTTAGCTGTCAAGATAACTATCTATATCATAAATCTTTGTAAAAAATGTGTTTTGTCATCAGTACTTTAAATTAATCTGCTGGTGCTTTTTTCCCAGTAGACTTTTCCTAGGTGGATTTCCTGATTAAAAAAGATATATAAATAAGTAAAAACTGTAGCAACAACTAGCAGATATGTGAATCAGTGACTCCCAACTTGGCTTAGTGTCACAACAGCTCAGTAAGTGAAGAGACAGTCTATAGGCTACAGGCTATGACTGAGCTCAGCATCGGCATGCCTGCAGCATACAGCAAATGATGAGTGCAAAAGACAAGTAAAGGCAACTACAAAAAGGGACTTTTTTTCTTGTATATAATCATTATAAATTAGCTCAGAAGAAGCTATAGTGCAAATGTACAGACTGTAGCAAGGATTACTTTAGGTACAGAATGCCAATCGCTGGCTAAAATAGCAGAAGAAACATTTAACATGCCTACTGCAAAACGAAACAGATAAGTCTTTCTGCAAGTGTTGTTAGGTGCACACAACTTCAGTTGTGCATCTGCAACTGTCCACAATTACACTCAGTCATCTACAAGGCTGTGTGGGCATGCCCTTTGGAGTATTGTTGTCCTCTTAGCACAGTACCTATAAATGAGGGTCTGGGGTGATACCACTTCATATGGTTATTTACAAAACTAATCAGTGAAAAAAATAGAACTCTTGTAAACAGTTCTCAACACTGAGCACCCCTGGAATATGCAACACTTTCCATATGTATTGGAGTTTGTGTTCTGAGGTCAAGTCTGATCAGACTTCTTTAGGAATCCTCATGTGGCCAGAGCCCAATACAGCAGAGTGACACCATTCACAGACACACTGAGTTTAAACATCAGATCAGAGCACACAGGCCAAACAAGCACACTACCACTGTAACTATTAAAAAATTACCCAGAACATAGCAGTATTCCTCTTTTCTCACCAGAAGTTAATTTGCCAAACCAGATCTGAATGTAGAAATCCATCACATAACAAAAATACAATAAAGTATTTAAAATCTGCACTAGCTCACTCTAATTTAAATGCAAAAGCAGACTTTCTAGATGTAGTGGGGTTTGGATCTGAGCTCAGGTATGATTAGGTATCCTCAGGCATCCTTATGAAGTTGCAGTCCAGCAGAGTAGAGCTGGTTGAGAGCTATTCGGCATGCATATCACTGGCTAGTTTAAGCTACATGTGAAAATGTATTGAACTTATATTACTAGAGTTACACAGTGAGAGTTAAGGGTCTGAATGGAGAGAGAGGATAAAATCAGCAAGCAAAGGACAGTAGTATTGCTGGAATTGAATTCATCCTCATGCCTTTGTGAGTACCTTCACAAAGTAGACCCTGTTTTTACAAAAATCTTACCAAGATGACATTACTGTATAGGTAGTACTTTATATAGCATATATCATGGGCAGAAGTAGATTAAAAAAATAAAAAACACAGCTGGGTGCACAAGTCCCAGAATAAAAAAATGCCCAATCCTGGTATGCACACTGGTGCCTGGACTATTAAGGATAACAAAGAAATGATGTAGTGTTACTATTACGCAAGAAGCCCAGAACTTCCAGATAGAAGATATTAAAAATGATTAAGAAAAAATTAGAGGAAAGAAACATACTTTCACAAGAAAAACTGCTAAAAGCTTCAAATGCAAATTTGTGTTCATTAATGCCACAGATCCATAAAAAACATTATACAGACCAAGAAACCTTGGGCTGTTTGCAAAAAGAACCAATGGAGGAAGTGGGAAATATAAAGACCAAAACCTAGACATTTTTCAAAGGTATAAAAAAGAAACATTGACATGAGAAAGAAAGTGAGATCCAACATGGTTCAACATTTATGTAAACTAATCAATATAAACAAGCAGCTCCAAAGATATTTGAAGAGAAATACAGGCAAAGGCACCCAGATATGGAAAATTTCAGAATATAAAAAATAAGATTACAAAGGGGAATGTAGAACAGAAGATTAGTAAAGTAGAAGTTAAACAAATAGAAGTTGAAGTTATGGAATGTCTACAAAGTGATGGATTTCGTGTAGAAAGTTTAACACAAGTTATATCACAGCGTGATGGAGCAATGAGTTCCCGAGTAAGAAGAAACAGGTAGAGTGGGAGACACCTGAAGAAGAAATATGGACACAGGAAAGAGAAAGAGATTTAATATGGTGCAATATTTATGCAAAGGAGAAAGCAAAATGAATCAATACAAAAATGCAGCACCAATGGTATTTGAAGAGAAATAGAGGCAAATACATCCAGATATAGAACATTTAATAATACAAAAACAGGAAAGCAAAGCCTATAGACCAATAATTTGCCTTCCAATGATGTATAAACTATATACTGGAATTCTTGCTGACAGAGATTACAATCATTTAGAAGAAAACTCAATCTCGCCAATGAAATAAAGGGTAACAAAAGTAAATCAAATGAAACAAAATATCATTTGCTGTTAAATAAAGTCATAATGGAGAATTGTAAAAAGGGGAAGAACCTATGGCATGGATAGATTACAAAAAGCAATTGACAACATCCCCCATTCATGGGTAAAAGAGTGCTTATGGATGTATAAGATACACTCTACACTGATCAGTTACAACGCAATGGACATGAAACTGTGTCAGACCACTTTGCAGCTAAGCCATGATAAAGCACAAATTATTATCCCAGGGATAACATTTCAAAGGGGGATATTCTGGGATGACTCTGTCACCGCTGCTCTTTGGTCTTGCCTTTAATCCATTAAACTGTCTGCTTAACAGATTAAGTCATGGTTATAGTTTGGCTTCCAGAAAACAACAAAGTATAAAGACTTCTCATCTTCTTTTTATGGATGATTTAAAACTATATAGTTCATCAGATAAGGAGCTGAAAGCACAACTGGAACTGATCAAAACTTACTCAGATGCTAGAAGAATGTCATTTAGTCTTGATAAATGTGCAAAAACAGCATTTTAAGTAAAAAAGCTGCGGCACCAATATAATATCAGTCTGTGACATAAAAGAACTTGAGCAGGAGGGAGTGCATAAATATTTGGGATTGATGAAGGATTGACAATAAAACATGCACAAATGCAAACAAAACTCAATAAGGAATACTTTAGAAAACTAAAATGAATATTAAAACCAGCCATGACATCTAGGGACAAAGTCCAAGCTATAAACCAATTTGCTCTTCCTGTTTTAACTTACAGTTTTGGGGTGACTAATTGGCTCTAAACATTATTGGATCAGTTGGACAAGAAAACAAGAAAAATGCTTCATGCTTATCAAATGGTGTATAAAAATCCATGTACACCAAAATTATATATTCCTCATTCTGAATGAGGTATGGGCCTCCTCAAAACTGATTACCTGTATAAATCTGCAATTGTAGGACCGTATACATATCTACTGACCTCACCAGATCCAAACATAGTGAAAGTTTTAAAACATGAAGAGAACGAGTCTAAGATGACTTTCCTGCTTAGTTTAGCAGAAGCATATCAGTGTGAAGTGGGAATGGAAATCAAAGTAGACAAAAATCAGCCAGCAACTGAATGTAATAAAAACAAAATAAAGCATGGAAGGAGAAGGATTAGATGAGAAAGCAAGAAATGTGGGAAAGGCATAAATATAGTGGAAGTACAGAAAGCGCCTGGAACAACTTCATGTCAGTCAGGATCTGATGCAACAATGGATAAGGAGAGGCGAATTTAAACCAAAAGATGAAAGATTAATATCGGTGTCCCAGGATAATGGGCTACATACACGTTTGTTTTACAAAGTCCATTGATCATGTGAAAGAAACAGATAAATGCAGGTTCTGTAAAAGAGAACTGGTAGTAGTTGCACATCTTGTTGGGTGTGATACAGTGATGACAGAGGGCCTGTATACTGAAGCGTATAATAATGTGGCAAGACTGTTGCATTGGGGATTTTGCACATTACCGTATTAAAATAGCTGATAAGCATTGGAAACATGAGCCACAAAGCATTTTAGAGAATGATGAAACTTGTATTACATGGGATCACCCATTACCAACAGTTCAAAAACTAGGTGAGAGAAAACCAGATATAGTAGTCCATGAAAGGAAGACAAAAGTAGCATTAATCACTGAAAGTGTTATACCCAGTGAATATAGTGTCATGCATACAGAGAAACACAAAGTTATACAATACCAGGATTTGCATGCAGAAATGAGGGCAGCATTGAAGAAGGATACCTAGACAATCATAGTAGGAGTAATGGGTTTTATAAAAAAAATTGACAATCTTATTTAGATATGTTACTGATGAATGTAATAATGTGAGATTTGCAGAAGTTAGTTCTGGGCACATTACTGGTGCTGTGGAAAGCACTTTTGGCTAACATCAAAGATTGAAACAATTCTAATTTCACAATCTTTAATCATACTTTGACTTAGGAATGGGGTTCATTCCTATCATCGTATTAAAAAACCAAAGACTTGGAGAAATTAAAATCATAGTTATTGTTTTTAAATTGCATTCTGCATAAAAAAATTAAATCTGTACCAACACTGAGTTGTGTATTAAGCTGGCTGTACATCAAACCTTTGTAGATATAAATACTATATAATGGTAGGCAAACAACAATATTCTGCAGTTTAAAAAGTTTAGTAAAGTAGGCAGGGTGGCTTTTTCAGCATTTCTGTTACAACAATCAGGATATTTAGATTCAGTAAGGGGAATCATGTCAATTGAACAATTCTATCACTGAGTGCCAAATGATTGAAATAAAAGGCTGAAGCAACTTTTAGTTAAGCATTCCAATATATTTTTCATAAGGCAAACCCTCCTAACCCCCCATGTGGGTGGACACCCTCCACACTCCTTGAACTTCAATAGACCTGATTTGAAGTTGCACAACACTGAAGCAAAAAGATAACTCTACTGTCTGCAAATGTTTTGTTCAAATTTCTCTATCATTCTACATTCACTGGAAGTGTTGTCATTAACTGACTCGCATCCCCAGTAAGGATATAACCGATTAAAACTCATAACAGAGACCCACACTGCTATGTTCGATGCAGATCAGTATTAGGTTACATATAATCAGGGTATAGTATGACCTGTGTAAATTACATAGTTGAGAACATGACAGAGCGGAATTATAACACTATCGAGATTGCATGATTACTGCATATCTTATTTAGCATACTGTGCAGAGACGCACACACACACACACACACACACACACACACGCACGCACGCACGCACACACACACACACACACACACTCTCTCTCTCTCTCACAAGCACACACACACACACACACACACACACACACACACACACACACACACACACACACACACACACACACACACAATATTTTCCTTTAACTCACCATTTGTAGGAAGTGAGTTAATTGTAAATTGACTCTTTCAGAATGAACTTAGGGTATAGAAAAGGCTTTCAGATGTAAATTGAGCTGGTTCTGGTCCAAAGTCGCCCCCCACCATGAGGCAATAGCATGTCTCCCTCGTTGTAAAAAGTAGTTTCTAAAAAGACACTTAGTCTTGAAATTCTTAATAATTCATGAGCATTGCTCAATTTTTATAGGAACAGTATACATATAGGAGACCTTACAGGACGCGTGTGTGTGTGTGTGTGTGTGTGTGTGTGTGTGTGTGTGTGTGTGTGTGTGTGTGTGTGTGTGATGCGGTCTCTCTTCCTGAAGGGTAAGTGTAGGTGTACAAGAAGTATTGTGTTAAAGAACTCTTAGAGGTGCTATCTGTAACTAGATGACTCCAGTGTCTTCATATCATCTCCACAGTGGTCACTTTCTGACTACAGTTCTTGTTGGTCCACTCCCCTATGAAAGACAAGCTGCAAAAGCTGCTTGTTTCTGATAGTTAATAAACTTATGACCAAGTAGCAAGATATTTTCTATCAAATTTGTTATACTCTGTTGCAACAATGACCATCAGCCATCCACTACAACTTCTCTTCCCCCATGAAAATGATTAATAACGACATAGGAAACCCCCAGACACTGGACCCAACTCGATTTCATTTTGTCAATGGAAGGTCATGCCTAATCAACCAGGTGGACTTCTTTGAGGTCAGCAAAGCAACGGATGAGGGCAAAATGGCTCACACTGCCTAGCTTGACATGGCTAAGGCATTTGACACAACACCCGACTCAGGCATTGTTGTCAAACCCAAGAGATTAGGTACAAACCCTTATGTCACCCAGTAGATAGCCAGATAGCTCACAGGCAGGACTCAGGAAGTTAGAATTGGGGAGTCCACTTCTTAATAGAGGCCAGTCACACATGGAATTTCTCATGGATCAGTCGTGGGACCGCTCCCATTTAGCATTTACTTCTCTGAAGTCAAGGCCAATGTCAATGGCTTCTAGCTGAGTAAATTTGCAGATGATTGCAAATTAGAAGCTGATATTGAATTCCCCACTGACAAAATGTTCTCTAAGAGGAGCTAGCACAGGCAAACAACTGGTGACAGAGCCGTGGACTAAAACTAAATGCTAATAAATGCATAATAGCATTCTTCAGGTAGTTGTCCACACCTGGTAGCTATCATATTGATAACACACCCCTAAGTGTTGACCCAGTAGTCAGGGACTTTGGGACACACATAGACAAGTAATATAGCCTTTGGCCTCATGTGTCTTCAGTAGTGAGAAAACCATTCTATGTTGTGCAACTTAAGAACAAAGGTATAGCATCTAGGTCCAAGGCAGTCATTGTTCCACTGTATTCAGCATTCATCTGACCTAACATTGAGTACAATACTCCCTTTAATATGTACCTAACCAGGCATGGCCAACAGTTGAAACATCCACAGAGGTTCCTAAAAGAATATAGGGAATGTAACATGTGCTATGCAGACCACCTTAAGTCCTTATCCCTGTACTCTGTCTCCTACAGCCTGTTGAGGGGAGAGCTATGCCTGGCATACAAGGCATTGTCAGTCCCCACTCAGATGGATCTCCTGCATATCCACAAAACAAACAGCACCAGGACTACCCATTCTAAAGACTTCATCTTTATCTGTGATATAACTACAACCTGCTAGACAGACAGGTATGTATGCCAGAGACTACCCCTTCTCTGGAATAGGCTCCCCATCCATGTGAAGCAGAGTTCCTCCCTAACCCAATTTAAGAGTAATTTGGACAGTTAGATAGGGAACAGGAAATGTATCCCTGGTTTGGCACCTATTTCTCTAATGGACACATAAAGTCTTTAAATGTTTTATCTCCCAGGCTCCTGCTTGTAAATGATTCATCTCCCAAGCTCCTGCTTACACTTATCAAGTGTACCAGAACTTGTCAGAGATTCTGGATACATGGCTAGGCTTAAAAAGGCCCTTGTGATCATTAGCCTGGTAAACACGTATGAACCTATAAACCATTTACACCTTGCCAATACACTCCCACAAGCCCCATCTGCTTTGTCCACAAGGACCATGCCAGTCAATCCCA